>NW_026652278.1:103257560-103667063 GCF_009828535.3 Hylobates moloch | reverse complement strand
AGTTAGAATGGCCATCATTAAAAAGTCGGGAAACAACAGGTGCTGGAGAGGATGTGGAGAAATAGGCGCACTTTTACACTGTTGGTGGGACTGTAAACTAGTTCAACCATTGTTGAAGTCAGTGTGGCGATTCCTCGAGGATCTAGAACTAGAAATACCATTTGACCCAGCCATCCCATTACTGGGTATATACTCAAAGGATTATAAATCACACTGCTATAAAGACACATGCACACGTATGTTTATTGTGGCACTATTCACAATAGCAAAGACTTGGAACCAACCCAAATGTTCAACAATGATAGACTGGGTTAAGAAAATGTGGCACATATACACAATGGAATACTATGCAGCCATAAAAAGTGATGAGTTCATGTCCTTTGTAGGGACATGGATGAATCTGGAAACCGTGATTCTCAGCAAACTATCGCAAGGACAAAAACCAAACACCGCATATTCTCACTCATAGGTGGGAATTGAACAATGAGAACACATGGACACAGGAAGGGGAACATCACACACAGGGGCCTGTTGTGGGGTGGGGGGAGGGGGGAGGGAGAGCATTAGGAGATATACCTCATGCTAAATGACGAGTTGATGGGTGCAGCACACCAACATGGCACATGTATACATATGTAACAAACCTGCATATTGTGCACATGTACCCTAAAACTTAAAGTATAATAAAAAATAAAAAAAGAAAACACTGTTTTATCTCCATTGTATTATCTGTCTTCCTATTTCAAAGGTATTGTTTGTGGGTCATTTCTGGGCTCTCTATTCTGCTCCATTGTGCTGTCTGTTTCTTCACCAGTATCACTCTGTCTTCATTATTGTAGTTTTGTAGTAAATTTTGAAGTTGGATAGTGTCAGTCTTCTGACTTCATTATTCTCCTTCAATATTGTGTTGGCTATTCAGGGTTTTTGCCTGTCTATGTAAACTTTAGAAACAGTTTGTCAATATTCACAACATAACTTTCTGGAATTTTGATTGAGATTGTGTTAAATTTTTAGATCAAGTTGGAAGAATATATTTAGTATTCCTATCCATAAACATGAAATATCTCTCCACTTATTTAATTCTTTAACTTTTTTTCACCAGAGTTTTATTGATCTTATATCTACTTTGTAGATTTATACCTGAGTATTTTATTTTTGGAGGTGCTAATGTAAATGGTAATGTATTTTTGATTTCACATTTTACCTGTTCATTTTATTTATAAAGAGAAGAAATTTACTTTTGTATGTTAACCTCCTTTACAACCTTACTATAGTCACTTAGTTGCAAGAGGTTTTTTTGTTCATTCTTTCAGAATTTCCACACAGACAACCATATCATCTGTGAACAAAGACAGTTATTTCTTCCTTCATGATTTATATACTTTTTATTTCCTTTCTTGGTGCATGAGCTAGTACTTCCAGTAAAATGTTGTGTAGGTGTGGTGAGAGGGATCATTGTTGCCTTGTTCCTGATCTTAGCAGAAAACTCCTAGTTTCTCACCATTATATATGATGGTAGCCACAGGTATTCTGTGATATTCTTTATCAAGTAGAAGACATTAGCCTCTATTCCTAGTTTGCTGAGACTTTTTATCATGAGAGGGTGTTGGATTTTGTCAAATGCTTTTCTGCATCTATTGATATGGTCATGTGAGTTTTATTCTTAGGCCTGCTGATATGATGGATTACATTAATTGATTTTCAAATGTTAAACCAGCCTTGCATATCTGGGAAAATGCCACTTGGTTGTGTTGTATAACTTTAATTTTTTTTAAATTTTTAATTGTTATGGGCACTTAGTAGGTGTATATATTCACAAGGTACATAAGATATTTTGATACAGGCATATACAGTGTGTAATAATCACATCAGGATAAATGGAGTATCCATTAACTCTAGCATTTATTATTTCTTTGTGTTACGAACATTCCAATTATGCTCTTCTAGTTTTATTTATTTATTTATTGAGAAAGGGTCTCACTCTGTCACCCAGGCTGGAATGCAGTGGCACCATCACGGCTCACTACAGCTTCAACCTCCTGAGCTCAAGTGAGCCTCCCACCTCAGCCTTCCAAGTAGCTAGGACTACAGGTGCAAGCCACCACGCCTAGCTAATTTTTGTGGTTTTTGTAGAGACAGTGTTTCACCACGTTGCTGAGGCTGGTCTTGAATTCCAGGGCTCAAGTGATCTGCCCACCTCAACCTCCCAAAGTGCTGGGATTACAGGCATGAACCACCATGCCTGGCATAGTTACTTTTAAATGTACTATAAATTATTGTTGACTGTAGTCACCTTGTTGTGCTATCAAATGCTAGATCTTATTCATTCTACCGAACTATATTTTTTCACCATTAACCATTCCTACTTCTACCCTCATTGCCCCACTACCTCTCCTAGCCACTGATAATCATTACTTCTCTACTTCTGTGAGTTCAGTTGTTTTAAATTTTATCTCCCACAATATATTGCTAGATTCAATTTGCTAATATTTTGTTGAGAATATTCACATGTATATTCATGAGCAATATTGGTCTGTAGTTTTATTTTCTTCTATATCTTTATCTAGTTTTTGTATTAGGATAGGTTTTGGTATTAGGATAATCAGAAATGAGTTAGGAAGCAATCCCTCTGCTTCTATATTCTGAAAGACATTTTACAGAATTGGCATAATTTTTTTCTTAAATGCTTGGTAGAATTCACTGGTAAAACCAACAGGGCCTAATGGTTTCTGTTTGGAAGCTTATTATTTATTAATTCAGTTTCATTAATAGATATAGGCATATTCAGATTGTCTGTTTCTCCTCGTTTGAGTTTGGGTAGATTGTGTCTTTCAAAGAATTGTCTACTTCATCAGTGTTATCAAATTTGTGGACATAGAATTGTTATTGTATTTTTTCATTATCCATTTAATGGCCATGGAATCTGTCGTTATGTCCCCTTTTACATTTCTGATATTAGTTGTGTCTTCTCTCTTTTATTATTATCTAGCCTGTCAGGGCACACGAATTTAATTTATGGTTTTTTTTTTTTTTGAAGCAGAGTCTCGCTTTGTCACCCAGGCTGGAGTGCAGTGGTGTGAGCTCGTCTTACCACAACCTCCGCCTCCTGGGTTCAAGCAATTCCCCTGCCTCAGCCTCCTGAGTAGCTGGGATTACAGGCACATACTACCACCACGCCCAGCTAATATTTTTGTATTTTTAGTAGAGACAGGTTTCACCATGTTGGCTGGACTGGTCTTGAACTCCTGACCTCAGGCAATCCACTGGTCTGAGCCTCCCAAAGTGCTAGGATTACAGGCGTGAGCCACCGCGCCCAGCCTAATTGATCTTTTTAAAGAACAAGCTTTTAGTTTCATAGATTTTTCTCTATTGCTTGCCTGTTTTCAATTTCATTTATTTCTCTCGAAATTTTATATTTTTCTTCTGTTTACTTTGGGTTTAATTTGCTGTACTTTTTCTAGTTTCTAAGATGAATGCTTAAATTTCTGGTATTTGATCTTTTTTCTTTTCTACTCTATGCATTCAGTGCTATAAATTTCCTTCTAAGCACTGCTTTCACTGTATCCCACAAATTTTAATAGGTTGTATTTTCTTTTCATTTAATTCAAAGTATATTTATTTTATCTTGAGATTCCTTTTTTTGAGTCATATGTTATGTAGAAGTGTGTTATTTAATCTCCAAGTATTTGGGAATTTTCTAGCTATTTTTTTGTTGTTGTTCATTTCTAGCCTATTTCCACTGTAGTCTGAAAACATAGGTCATATGATTTTTATTCTTTTAATTTTGCTAAAATATATCTTATGGCCCATAATGTGGTCCATCTGATGAATGTTCTATGTGAGCTTGAGAAGAATGTATATTTTGTTGTTGTTGGATGTAATAGTATACAAATGTCAATTATATCCAGTTGATTGCTGGTGTTGTTGAGTTTAACTATGTCCTTACTGATTTTCTGCCTGCTGGATCTGTTCATTTCTGAGAAGGGGATGTTGAAGTCTTCAGCTAGAATAGTGAATATCTCCCTCTCATTACAGTTCTATCAGCTTTTCCCTCATGTATTTTAATATGCTTATGTTAGGCACATACACATTAAGCATTATTATATTTCCTCGGAGGACTGGCCCTTTATCACTATGCATGTTCCTCTTTATCCCTGATAATTTTTCTTGCTCTGAAATCTGCTGTATCTGAAATTAACTTTTTGTTTGTTTGTTTGTTTTCACACAGAGTCTTGCTCTGTCACCCAGACTGAAGTGCAATGGTGTGGTCTTGGCTCATTGCAACCTCTACCTCTTGGGTTCAAGCAATTCTCCTGATTCAGCCTCCCAAGTAGCTGGGATTACAGGCATGTGCCACCACGTCCGCCTAATTTTTGTATTTTTATTAGAAATGGGGTTTCACCATGTTGGTCAGGCTGGGCTTGAACTCCTGGGCTCCAGTAATCAGCTCTCCTCGGCCTCCCAAAGTGCTGGGATTACAAGCATGAGCCACCACGCCCGGCCTTGTATCTGAAATTATATAGCTTTTCCACTTTTCATTTGATTAGTGTTTGCATGATACAACCTTTTTCATTCCTTTGGTTTTAATCTGTTTTTGTATTTAATTTAAAGTGGATTCTTTTTTTTTTAATAGTTAAAAAGGGAATGTTTAATGACAATAAAGGACAATATATTCCTGACACCACTAGACTGCTACATTTGCATGTACACTTTTTTTATGCTATACATAATTTTATTTTTTTATTTTTTACTTTTTATTATTATACTTTAGGTTTTAGGGTATATGTGCACAATGTACAGGTTTGTTACATATGTATCCATGTGCCATGTTGTTTTGCTGCACCCATTAACTCGTCATTTAGCATTAGGTGTATCTCCTAATGCTGTCCCTCCCCCCTCCCCCCACCACAACAGTCCCCGGAGTGTGATGTTCCCCTTCCTGTGTCCATGAATTCTCATTGTTCAATTCCCACCTATGAGTGAGAACATGCGGTGTTTGGTTTTTTGTCCTTGCGATAGTTTACTGAGAATGATGTTTTCCAGTTTCATCCATGTCCCTACAAAGGACATGAACTCATCATTTTTTATGGCTGCATAGTATTCCATGGTGTATATGTGCCACATTTTCTTAATCCAGTCTATCGTTGTTGGACATTTGGGTTGGTTCCAATTCTTTGCTATTGTGAATAGTGCTGCAATAAACATACGTGTGCATGTGTCTTTATAGCAGCATGATTTATAGTCCTTTGGGTATATACCCAGTAATGGGATGGCTGGGTCAAATGGTATTTCTAGTTCTAGATCCCTGAGGAATCGCCACACTGATTTCCACAATGGTTGAACTAGTTTACAGTCCCACCAACAGTGTAAAAGTGTTCGTATTTCTCCACATCCTTTCCAGCACCTGTTGTTTCCCGACTTTTTAATGATGGCCATTCTAACTGGTGTGAGATGGTATCTCACTGTGGCTTTGATTTGCATTTCTCTGATGGCCGGTGATGATGAGCATTTTTTCATGTGTCTTTTCGCTGCATAAATGTCTTCTTTTGAGAAGTATCTGTTCATGTCCTTTGCCCACTTTCTGATGGAGTTGTTTGTTTCTTTCTTGTAAATTTTTTTGAGTTATTTGTAGATTCTGGATATTAGCCCTTTGTCAGATGAGTAGGTTGCAAAAATTTTCTCCCATTCTGTAGGTTGCCTGTTCACTCTGATGGTAGTTTCTTTTGCTGTGCAGAAGCTCTTTAGTTTAATTAGACACCATTTGTCAATTTTGGCTTTTGTTGCCATTGCTTTTGGTGTTTCAGACATGAAGTCCTTGCCCACACCTATGTCCTGAATGGTATTGCCTAGGTTTTCTTGTAGGATTTTAATGGTTTTAGGTCTAACATTTAAGTCTTTAATCCATCTTGAATTAATTTTTGTATAAGGTGTAAGGAAGGGATCCAGTTTCAGCTTTCTACATATGGCTAGCCAGTTTTCCCAGCACCATTTATTAAATAGGGAATCCTTTCCCCATTGCTTGTTTTTGTCAGGTTTGTCAAAGATCAGATAGTTGTAGATATGCGGCATCATTTCTGAGGGCTCCATTCCGTTCCATTGATCTATGTCTCTGTTTTGGTACCAGTACCATGCTGTTTTGGTTACTGTAGCCTTGTAGTATGGTTTGAAGTCAGGTAGCGGGATGCCTCCAGCTATGTTCTTTTGGCTTAGGATTGACTTGGCGATGTGGGCTCTTTTTTGGTTCCATATGAACTTTAAAGTAGTTTTTTCCAATTCTGTGAAGAAAGTCATTGGTAGCTTGATGGGGATGGCATTGAATCTATAAATTACCTTGGGAAGTATGGCCATTTTCACGATATTGATTCTTCCAACCCATGAGCATGGAATGTTCTTCCATTTGTTTGTATCCTCTTTTATTTCATTGAGCACTGGTTTGTAGTTGTCCTTGAAGAGTTCCTTCACATTCTTTTTAAGTTGGATTCCTAGGTATTTCATTCTCTTTGAAGCAATTGTGAATGGGAGTTCACTCATGATTTGGCTCTCTGTTTGTCTGTGATTGGTGTACAAGAATGCTTGTGAATTTTGTACATTGATTTTGTATCCTGAGACTTTGCTAAAGTTGCTAATCAGCTTAAGGAGATTTGGGGCTGAGACAATGGGATTTTCTAGATATACAATCATGTCATCTACAAACAGGGACAGTTTGACTTCCTCTTTTCCTAATTGAATACCCTTTATTTCCTTCTCCTGCCTGATTGCTCTGGCCAGAACTTCCAGCACTATGTTGAATAGGAGCGGTGAGAGAGGGCATCCCTGTCTTGTGCCAGTTTTCAGAGGGAATGCTTCCAGTTTTTGCCCATTCAGTATGATATTGGCTGTGGGTTTGTCGTAGATAGCTCTTATTATTTTGAGATATGTCCCATCAATACCTAATTTCTTGAGAGTTTTTAGCATGAAGGGTTGTTGAATGTTGTCAAAAGCCTTTTCTGCATATGTTGAGATAATCATGTGGTTTTTGTCTTTGGTTCTGTTTATATGCTGGATTACATTTATTGATTTGCGTATGTTGAACCAGCCTTGCATCCCAGGGATGAAGCCCACTTGATCATGGTGCATAAGCTTTTCGATGTGCTGCTGGATTCGGTTTGCCAGTATTTTATTGAGGATTTTTGCATCAATGTTCATCAAGGATTTTGGTCTGAAATTCTCTTTTTTGGTTATGTCTCTGCCAGGCTTTGGTATCAGGACGATGCTGGCTTCATTAAATGTGTTAGGGAGGATTCCCTCTTTTTCTATGGATTGGAATAGTTTCAGAAGGAATGGTACCAGTTCCTCCTTGTACCTCTGGTAGAATTCGGCTGTGAATCCATCAGGTCCTGGACTCTTTTTGGTTGGTAAGCTATTGATTATTGCCACAATTTTAGAGCCTGTTATTTGTCTATTCAGAGATTCAACTTCTTCCTGATTTAGTCTTGGGAGGGTGTATTTGTCGAGGAATTTATCCATTTCTTCTAGATTTTCTAGTTTATTTGCTTAGAGGTGTTTGTAGTATTCTCTGATGGTAGATTGTATTTCTGTGGGATCAGTGGTGATATCCCCTTTTTCATTTTTTATTGCATCTATTTGATTCTTCTCTCTTTTCTTCTTTATTAGTCTTGCTAGCAGTCTATCAATTTTGTTGATCTTTTCAAAAAACCAGCTCCTGGATTCATTAATTTTTTGAAGGGTTTTTTGTGTCTTTATTTCCTTCAGTTCTGCTCTGATTTTAGTTATTTCTAGCCTTCTGCTAGCTTTTCAATGTGTTTGCTCTTGCTTTTCTAGTTCTTTTAATTGTGATGTTAGGGTGTCAATTTTGGATCTTTCCTGCTTTCTCTTGTGGGCATTTAGTGCTATAAATTTCCCTCTACACACTGCTTTGAACATGTCCCAGAGATTCTGGTATGTTGCGTCTTTGTTCTCATTGGTTTCAAAGAACATCTTTATTTCTGCCTTCATTTCATTATGTACCCAATAGTCATTCACGAGCAGTTTGTTCAGTTTCCATGTAGTTGAGCAGTTTTGAGTGAGTTTCTTAATCCTGAGTTGTAGTTTGATTGCACTGTGGTCTGAGAGACAGTTTGTTATAATTTCTGTTCTTTTACATTTGCTGAGGAGTGCTTTACTTCCAACTATGTGGTCAATTTTGGAATAGGCGTGGTGTGGTGCTGAAAAAAATATATATTCTGTTGATTTGGGGTGGAGAGTTCTGTAGATGTCTATTAGGTCCACTTTGTGCAGAGCTGAGTTCAATTCCTGGATATCCTTGTTAACTTTCTCTCTCGTTGATCTGTCTAATGTTGACAGTGGGGTGTTAAAATCTCCCACTATTATTGTGTGGGAGTTTAAGTCCCTTTGTAGGTCACTCAGGACTTGCTTTATGAATCTGGGTGCTCCTGTGTTGGGTGCATATATATTTAGGATAGTTAGCTCTTCTTGTTGAATTGATCCCTTGACCATTATGTAATGGCCTTCTTTGTCTCTTTTGATCTTTGTTGGTTTAAAGTCTACTTTATCAGAGACTAGGATTGCAACCCCTGCCTTTTTTTGTTTTCCATTTGCTTAACAGATCTTCCTCCATCCCTTTATTTTGAGTCTGTGTGTGTCTCTGCACATGAGAGGGGTTTCCTCAATACAGCACACTGATGGGTCTTGACTCCTTATCCAGTTTGCCAGTCTGTGTCTTTTAATTGGAGCATTTAGCCCATTTACATTTAACGTTAATATTGTTATGTGTGAATCTGATCCTGTCATTATGATGTTAGTTGTTTATTTTGCTCGTTAGTTGATGCAGTTTCTTCCTAGCCTCGATGGTCTTTACAATTTGGCATGATTTTGCAAGGGCTGGTACCGGTTGTTCCTTTCCATGTTTAGTGCTTCCTTCAGGAGCTCTTTTAGGGCAGGCCTGGTGGTGACAAAATCACTCAGCGTTTGCTTGTCTGTAAAGTATTTTATTTCCCCTTCACTTATGAAGCTTAGTTTGGCTGGATATGAAATTCCGGGTTGAAAATTCTTTTCTTTAAGAATGTTGAATATCGGCCCCCACTCTCTTCTGGCTTGTAGAGTTTCTGCAGAGAGATCAGCTGTTAGTCTGATGGGCTTCCCTTTGTGGGTAACCCGACCTTTCTCTCTGGCTGCCCTTAACATTTTTTCCTTCATTTCAACTTTGGTGAATCTGACAATTATGTGTCTTGGAGTTGCTCTTCTCGAGGAGTATCTGTGTGGCATTCTCTGTATTTCCTGAATTTGAATGTTGGCCTGCCTTGCTAGTTTGGGGAAGTTCTCCTGGATAATATCTTGCAGAGTGTTTTCCAACTTGGTTCCATTCTCCCCGTCATTTTCAGGTACACCAATCAGACGTAGGTTTGGTCTTTTCACATAGTCCCAAATTTCTTGGAGGCTTTGTTCACTTCTTTTTATTCTTTTTTCTCTAAACTTCCCTTCTCGCTTCATTTCATTCATTTCATCTTCCATCAGCGATACCCTTTCTTCCAGTTGATTGCATCGGCTACCGAGGCTTCTGCAATCTTCGCGTAGTTCTCAATACTTGGCTTTCAGCTCCATCAGCTCCTTTAAGCCCTTCTCTCCATTGGTTATTCTAGTTATCCATTCTTCTAATTTTTTTTCAAAGTTTTTAATTTCTTTGCTATTGTTTTGAATTTCCTCCTGTAGCTCAGACTAGTTTCATCGTCTGAAGCCTTCTTCTCTCAACTCATCAAAGTCATTCTCCCTCCAGCTTTGTTCCATTGCTGGTGAGGAACTGCGTTCCTTTGGATGAGGAGAGGTGCTCTGCTTTTTAAAGTTTCCAGTTTTTCTGCTCTGTTTTTTCCCATTCTTTGTGGTTTTATCTACTTTTGGTCTTTGATGATGGTGATGTACAGATGGGTTTTTGGTGTGGATGTCCTTTCTGTTTGTTAGTTTTCCTTCTAGTAGACAGGACCCTCAGTTGCAGGTCTGTTGGTGTTTGCTAGAGGTCCACTCCAGACCCTGTTTGGCTAGGTGTCAGCAGCGGTGGCTGCAGAACAGCGGATTTTCGTCAGACCACAAATTCAGCTGTCTGATAGTTCCTCTGGAAGTTTTGTCTCAGAGGAGTACCCGGTCGAGTGAGGTGTCAGTCTGTCCCTACTGGGGGGTGCCTCCCAGTTAGGCTGCTCGGGGGTCAGGGACCCACTTTAGGAGGCAGTCTGTCCATTCTCAGATCTCCAGCTGCATGCTGGGAGAACCAGTACTCTATTCAAAGCTGTCAGTCAGACAGGGACATTTAAGTCTGCAGAGTTTCCTGCTGAATTTTTGTTTGTCTGTGCCCTGCCCCCAGAGGTGGCTCCTACAGAGGCAGGCAGGCCTCTTTGAGCTGTGGTGGGCTCCACCCAGTTCGAGCTTTCTGGCTGCTTTGTTTACCTAAGCAAGCCTGGGCAATGGTGGGCGCCCCTCCCCCACCCTCGCTGCCGCCTTGCAGCTTGATGTCAGACTGCTGTGCTAGCAATCAGCGAGACTCCGTGCGCATAGGACCCTCCGAGCCAGGTGGGGGACACAATCTCCTGGTGTGCCGTTTTCCAGGCCCATTGGAAAAGCGCAGTATTAGGGTGGGACTGACCCAATTTTCCAGGTGCCATCTGTTACCCCTTTCTTTGACTAGGAAAGGGAACTCCCTGACCCCTTGCACTTCCTGAGTGAGGCAATGCTTCGCCCTGCTTTGGCTTGTGCACAGTGTGCTGCACCGACTGTCCTGCACCCACTGTTTGGCACTCCCTAGTGAGATGAACCTGGTACCTCAAACGGAAATGCAGAAATCACCCATCTTCTGTGTCGCTCAGGCTGGGAGCTGTAGACCGGAGCTGTTCCTATTCGGCCATCTTGGCTCCACCTGCATCTGAACTGGATTTCTTATACACAACGTACACACTTCTCTGATCTGCTCTGACCATCTCTGTCTTTCAATTAGTGTATTTAGACCACTGAGTTTTAAATTGATTATTTATATACTTGGATTAATATCTACTACATTCACTACTGTTTTCCATTTGTTCCTTTTGTTCTTTCTTCCTATAGTTTTGGGCATTTTATATGATTCTGTTTTCTCTTATTTTTAGCTTATCAGTTATACTTTTCATACTCTTTTCAATGTTTGCTATACAGCTTGCAATGTGTATTTACAATTAATCCAAGTCTACTTTCAAATAACACTATACCACTTGATGGGGAGTACAAATACCTTATACTAACAAAATATTTCTAATTCTTCTCTGCTATCCTTTGCATCATTGCTGTCATTTATTTCTCAAATACAAATGTATACATCATGTATATATTATCTGTTAAATCAATTAAGAATAAGAAAAATTAAAGTTTTTATTTTACTTTTACTTATTCATCCTCTGATATTCTTCTTTTCTTTATCTGGACCTGAGTTTTCAACCTATATCATTTTCTTTATCTCTGAAGTTCTTTAAACATTTTTTTAAAGAAGGTTTACCGACCACAAAGTTCCTCAATTTTTTTTTTTTTTTGTCTGAGAAAGTCTTTATTTCTTCCTAACTTTTGAAGGATAATTTTAGAGGGTACAGAATTCTAGGTTGGTGGGGCTTTTCTCAATATTTGAAATATTTCACTTTACTTTCCTCTTGCTTGCATGACGAGAAGGGTATAATTTTTATCTTAACTTCTCTACAGGTAATTTTTTTTCTCTTGCTTCTTTGGAGATGTTTTTGTCTTTTATTTTCTGCAGCTTGACTATAATATGCCTACAGGTAGTTGGTTTTTTTTTTTTTTTTTTTGGCATTTATCTTAGTTGGTGTCCTGGATCTGTGGTTTGGTGTCTGACATTAATTTGGGGAAATTCTCAGTTGTTATTACTTTAAATATTTCTTATGTTTCTCTCTTTCTTCTCCTGGTATTATCATTATGAGTATGTATACCTTTTATTACTGCCTTATAGTTCTTGAATATTGTTTCATTTTTTTCCAGTCTCTTTTTTTCTTTGCTCTTCAGTTTGGGGAATTTCTATTGACTTATCCTCAAGCTCAGCAATTCTTTAGTCAGCTGTGTCCAGTCTAACAATGATTCCATCAAAGACATTCTTCAGTTTTGTTACAATATTTTTATCTCTAGCATTTTTAAAATTCTTTTTAAGAATTTCCATCTCTCTGCTTATATTATCAATCTGTTCTTGTATATTGCCTATTTTTTCCATTAGAGCAATTACCATATTAAACATGGTTGTTTTCAATTCCTGGTCTGATAATTTCAACATTCCAGCCACGTGACTCTCTGGTTCTGATACTTTCTATTTTTCCAAATTGTCTTTTTTGCCTTTCAGTAGGTCTTGTAATTTTTTTCTTGATAGCTATACATAGGCCTCTAGTGATGTGGTAGTAAGGTGTGGAGGGAGGGAAAGCATTCTGAAGTCTTACAATTAGGTGACACTCTCTGAGAGTGTGTGCTCCTAGATGATGAACTTCAAAAGTGTTCCTCAGTGTTTTCTCCTTTTTAGATGAGACAGGTTGGCTGGGGGTGGCCATCCTGTCTTATGGGACCTGGGTATTTAACTTCTCCTAAATGGAAAGCTAAAAGGTGCTGGAGTTGAGTATTTTCCTTCCACCATGTAGAAGACTAGAGTAGGCTGGAGTTGAGTATCCCCTTTCCCCAGTATCTACTGGGCTCTGATAAAACCCTAATATGTGGGGCTCTAGTAAAAATAGTTTCTCTTGAAGGCAAGCCTTATGAAGAACAGAATACTCTGGCATATTTCAAAATAGCTACTTCTCCCCTCCCCTGCTGGAAATCCAGGGGAATTTTTCTCTGATTTTAGATGTGAGGACCTGGTAGAGCTCCTGGAGCCGAACTCACAAAAGAAGGGTGCACTACCTGCCCTACGCCATCATCATTGAGTTTTCTTGGAGGTTTTTACTCTCAGAATTGCCCACACTGAACCTCTATCAATTTGTCAATTACAGCTCAGGTTTTCCTACCCTGGCACTGGTTCCCTCAGAGGTTTATCCTTCTGGGCTTTTGTTTTGCTTAAGTTGTAATTCCCTGTGTCTAGCTTATCTGTCTTGCCAGTTTGGAGCACAGTGGTTTGCCCTATCACCTCATTTTTCTTGCAGATCTAAGAAGACTTGTTGATTATTCAGTTTGTTCAGCTTTTCACTTGGAGATAGAATGGAATGATGACCTCCAAGCTCCTTATATAACAGACAGAATTTTTTTATTATTTCAATAGGTTTTTGGAGAATAGGTGTGTTTGGTTATATGAATAAGTTCCTTAGTGGTGATTTCTGAGATTCTGGTCTGCCCATCATCCAAGCAGCGTACACTCTACCCAATATGTAATCTCAACCCCCTCTCACCCTTTCCCCCAAGTACCCAAAGTCCATTATATCATTCTTATGCCTTTGCATCCTCATTGCTTAGCTCCCACTTATGCGTGAGAACATACGATGTGAAACTGGAAATCTTTGCATTAATTTTTATCAATTAAAAACAACTCATATTTGATATTATATAAAACTCTGTATGTGGTTCCTTAGCTACTCTATGTACTTTGAGTAAGCTAGCGTATTCTGACTCTAGCCAGAGCTTTATGCAAGTGATAAAATATTCTGTAGATATTTTTCAGAAATATGTAGCTCAGCTGAAGGGGAACACCATTTCTAGCTGGAATAATAAAATAATAATCACAGTATTTTTTACAAGTTTGAGAAAAGAGTGATAACCAAACTTTAGGAAATGCATAAAAGTTCAAAATTGATTTGATCATAACTCCTTTAAGTAATTGTGCCCCCAACATATGAATAGAAGAAAGACGTTCATGAGATAGTATAAAATTAGGAATGTTGAATGTTATAAATAAGAATCAGTAAGGCTAAGGAAATTTAGATTTTTAATGTATACTATATTTTTATTTTAAATGGCTTATATTTACTGTTTGAGGGGAATTTGAATATAAGTAATTTCATTTCAATACAAGTTTTTATTATTATTATGAAATAAACAGTCATGTGCTGCATAGTGATATTTAGGTCAATGCTATACTGCAGATATGACAGTGGTTCCATAAGATTATAATAGAGCTGAAAAATTTCTATCATCCAGTGACAAAGTAGCTGTTTTAATGTCATGGCATTTTTTTAAATTTAGTGTAGCTTAAGTATACAGGGTTTATAAAGTCTACAGTAGTGTACAGTAATGTCCTAGGCCTTCACATTCACTCACTGACACCCAGAGTAGCTTGTGGTCCTGGTCAACTTCGTTTATGGTACATGTGCTACACAGATGTATCATATATTTGTCTATATTTTATATTGTATGTTTCCTGTACCTTTCATATGCTTAGACATGTTTAGATATACAATATTTACCATTGTGTTACTATTGCCTATAGTATTCAGTATAGTAACATGCTGTACATGTTTATAGCCTAGGAACAACAGGCTATGCCAAATAGCCTAGGTGCATAGTAGGCTATACCATTTAGGTTTATCAAAGTACTCTGTATGATTTTGCACAATGGTGAAATCATTTAAGGACACTTTTCTCAAAACATCACACCATCATTAAGTGATGCATGACTATATCAGAACATTTTAGTAGCTTAACTTTGAATAGAAACCATTCCTTGCATTAACAGGAAAATTTTGGCATCCGACTTTGTTTCCAGATGAGGGTCAGCAATGTGTGTTTCTGTGTAGCTGCTTTGCTTGGCACTTAAATTGTATTTCCATGATTTCACAAGTAGCTACCATGCTACAGTTAATTTTTAGCTTTGTGATCTTTGAGCTAATTCTACGTTAGAACAAAAGAAACAGGCTTAGTGAATTGAAGCTTTATTCTGAATCTATAAAGAATCTTAAAAACATTGTGAAACTTTTTGATGCTTTTGATAAACAGCAGAAACAATAGTGTTTATAGTAATTAATTTTGCAAGAAGAAAGCATCTAAAAATTTGTAGACAGAAAGACAATAGATATACTTAACAGAATGCCTCACTGTTAGCTTAAAATAAATACATTTAAACTGAAGTCAACATCATCTCCACCATATAGCCAGCTTTCTTTTGACAATTAATTGCCGCACAGTTCTAGTCACCATCAACTGAGGAAAGTAATTCATTCTTCTTTCTGGTTGTATTCCATTCCCAATAACTAAAATTTATAAGATTTCACACAATGGCCTAGCATTTTTGTTTCTGTTCAAATTGCTTCCTATCTCTTCTTTTCTCTACTGCAGTTGTACCCAGGCAGATCTGACAGCTCCTACAACATGCTTCACTCCAGCAGTTCTCAAACTTTATTGTCTTTTGGAATCAATCACCTGGGAAGTTTTAGAAATACTGTACAGATTCCTGATCCCACCTATAGAGAGCCTTACTTGATAACTCTAGAGTGCGGCCTTGACACCAGATTTTTAAAGCTCCTCAGATGATGCTAATGAGTCCAGAGCTATGCCTTTAATCGATTTTATCTCCACGTGATTCTCAACCAGATTTCTTTGCTTGAAAGACCCTCGCTTCTCATTTCTGCCTTTTTACATTTTGACCATTCTTTAAGATTCGTTTAAATTCTATTCACAACTTAGTTGGCACTTGGTTTAGCATCCAGCATTGAAGTTATCTCATTAACATGAAAGGGCCATATATTCCTGGCCAGATTGTGTATTGTTTTTACTTCTTTTACTTTTATAATTGAGAAATAATAATTGTATATACTTATGGGATACAATGTGATGTTATTATACATGCACATATTGCAGAATAATTAAGTCAGGCTAACTGACCTACCCTTAACTCCACATACTTTTTCTATTTTTGTGGTGAGACCATTCAAAATCTACACTTTTAGCATATTATGTATTCTTAAAGAAAAAGGACCAAAATTTAAGCTTTTCATACTCCTCACAATGTCTAATATATAATGATGATGATGATATGTCTAATAAAACAGAGGAAAATATGAATATATATATTCAGATACTATATATATATAGTTGATCCTTACTGCAGAGGTTAGGCCACTGACTTTCAAAGCAGTTGAAAATCCACTTATGACTCTTTACTCCCCAAAACTTAATTACTTATAGCCTACTGTTGGCAGAAAGCCTTATCAATAACATAAACATTTAATTAACACATATTTTGTATGTTACGTATATTATAAACTGTATTCTTACAATGAAACAAGCAAGAGAAAAGAATGTTATTAACAAAATCATAAGAGGAAGGAAATATATTGACTATTCATTAAATGGAAGTGGATCATCATAAAGGTCTTTATTCTCATGATCTTCACATTGAGTAGGCTGACTAGGAAGAGAAAGAGGAAGGGTTGGCCTTGCTGTCTTAGGGTTGACAGAGGCAGAAGAAAATTCATGTATTAGTGGACCTGAGCAGTTCAAACATGTTGCTCCAGGACCAACTACACACACACACACACACACACACACACACACACACACACACATTAAAAGGGAAAAATACAGTGTTTTTTGAAATTATAGTAGTGTTTCTTAACCTTTCCTGTCAAACAAAAACATAAATATAGAATATTTTATAAAGATTGATTTTTAAATTATGTATTTTGCATAAAATTGCTGATTCATGTTGTAAAGCACTGTATGACTAGCACAAACATCTTAATGTTTACTATTAAATATCTTACCTTAATTTTTTGTTAGAAATATTTTGTGTTGATTTTAAAATTTTTTAATAAACTTAATTTTATTAGGTTCACGGAAGACTTGAACGGGAGGTACAGAGTTTTAAAAATAACTGTAAAATAAAGTCTCCTAGATAAATATAAGCAGTTTATGCTTTGACTACATCCTTATTCCTGAATTAAATGGTGCATTTGGCAAAAGTGAGGGTTTTTTTCAATAAAAGTAAATAAAAATGTTTATTTTAAGATATAAGAATACAAAATTTCAGAACCACTAATAAAAGAAGTACATAAACAAATAACTACAAATATAAAACTATGAATTGCATTTTATGATGATGTAACTTACTGTGAGAACTAAATGAATAATTTGTTTCTAACTGCTAAATCATATATACATATATATTTACATTTACATGAGTTCAACAAGTACACAAGATTTTTATTCTTCTCCAGCTTTCCATGAGACTCATATGCAGTACAAAAAAATAAACAAATGAAAGCTTGATATATATTTTTTTCAAAAAAGTGGAAAACTTACAAGCTCTGTAATTTTTTGCAGGAATATGTCAAATTTCACCTAAGCTATAGAAAAAAAATCCGTACTTACTACAAATAGCATCCATTCTATTTACCACATGGATAAGGATATATTGCCAAAATATTAAAAACACAGATTTCCTAATTTTTAACCTGCACTGACCCAAAGTCTTAAATTACATATTAACCACAAACAAGGACAATGTTAAATAATTTACATACACATTTAGATGATCTCTAACCTTTTTAATAGAATTAAATATTGGTTTACACTTGAACATTCATTTAATAACAGTTATTGAGCTAAAATGTTCAACAAAGCAATCCCAGCAATTTGGGAGGCTGAGGTGGGCAGATCACCTGAGGTCAAGAGTTCGAGACCAGTCTGACCAACATGGAGAAACCCTGTCTCTACTAAAAATACAAAAAATTAGCCAGGCTTGATGGCACATGCCTGTAATCCCAGCTACTCAGGAGGCTGAGGCAGGAGAATCACTTGAACTCAGGAGACAGAGGTTGTGGTGAGCCAAGATCAAAAAAAAAAAAAAAATTATCACACATAATCCCAGGCTTTAAGAGTAAAATATCTAGAAGGAGAAATAATATAAAATATGTATCCAAATATCTATAGTGTAGAAAATGGTGAAAAGTGCCACGAGAAAGATATGCTTAAATTACAGTTTTCAAAATGGCAGAGATTGTTTTCAATCTATTTTATGAGGAAACAGTATCAAGAAATCTGGGCCCCAATACCTGATGCAATAAAAACCAAATATGTTTAATATGTGCAGTGGTTACTTTTATGTGTCAATTTGATGAAGTTAAGGGATACCCGAATAGTTGATAGAACATTATTTTTAGATATATCTGTGAGAATGTTTCCAAAAGAGATCAGCATTTGAATTGTTAGGGTAAGAAGATCCCTTCTCACCAATGTAAGCAGGTATCATCCAAACAGAGTAAAAAGGAAGAGAAAGAGCAAATTAACTCTCGCTTGTCCTAGAGCTCTCATCTTCTGCTGCACTGGGACATGAGAGTCCCTGGATCTTGGGCCTTCAGGTTCCAGGGCTTATACCAGCACATGCAGCACATTTCTCCCTCCCTCTCTACGCTTCTCCGTTCTTAGGCCTTTGGCCTTAGAACAAATTACATCTCTGCTTTTTCTCGTTCTTTAGTTTGGAGAACATATCATGGGAATTCTTGGCCTACATAATTGTATGAGGCAATTTCCATAATAAATCCTGTCTTATATATTTATATATACATATCCTGTTGGTTCTGTCTCTCTGGAGAACTCTGACTGATACAATTTGAAAAGTAATAACTTCTCCTTTGCTTATCATCCCCACACATAAATTTAATATTGTCCTAAATATGCTCCTATCTCTGGTATAGAGATGCAACCATTAATGGTTTGTCAGTTGTATTAATGTGGCAATGCTAGCTGCTGAAACAAATAAAACCACAAATCACAATGGCTTTACCAAATGGAAGTGTATTTCCATTAACCAAATGGAAATGCATGTAATGTCCAAAATGGACATTCCTGATCAGTGGAAGTATCTTCTCTATATGGCAATTTAGATATTCAACTATTTTCTAATAGTGGCTCGGTCATTCTTAACACTCATGTCCGAAGGTCATGCTGAGAATTACTTCCATTTCAAATACCTAGAAGGGATGAGAAAGACCAGTGGACGGTTCGTATTAGCCGGGTCTGCTAGGTTCATCATTTGTGCTTTAGCTAGAACTAGGTCATACAGGGACACCAAACCGTAAGAGAGACTGGACAATGAACAGCAAGCCATCTCTGCCACTGTTTTCATTAACATTTATGAGTCCAACAAAAGCATGGCTCATTAAGGATTCAAATTTTTCTTGGCACCACATGCTGGCTTTATGGAATGGAGCTTTTGATTATTGAATTGTCTATTCCTTTTCTCACATCCCAAACTCTTCTAGGAAACAGCGTTATCTACAGAAGCATTGCTGCTGTTGGCACTCTATGAATATATTCACAATTTCCTGAAATCTAGATTTGAGTATTGATTAGATATGTTATATTTTCTCCCGTTCTTCAATGTCACCAGCATCTTCACCAACCAGTTGCTCATTAATGGGTGCCTATGTGCTGGCTTAGCTATTTTGGGATAGAAGAGTCAAGGATTTCTTACAGCTCTTTATGAGCCTCATCAGTTAGCTATCACCTGGACCTAGTTAAGTTGCATTCAATTCTAATTCTGATGGTCTTTAAAATCCAAATACATTTTTAGTCCTTCCCCTAAAGAGTTACTCTGCTGGGTGCTAAACAAAGTGAATTGGCAATAGCATCCATCTCTGGGAACTTAACTTTCAAATTTTTAATATAATGCTTCCTGAGTTCCACTTCAAGTACTTGGCGAAAAAAAAATGTATCGAAAAATGTCTGCCTATTTTGGCCAAGATACAAATAGTTTTGGAAGATTTTTCCTGTATGAAGGAATGTTTTACAGTTCGTTTTTACTTATTATTTAAATCATTAGCAGTTTCATATGCAAATGTTAATGAGTACCTCTTTGCAACTGGATCATTTTTCACTCTGCATGTGAAGTATTAGAATTTGAAAGTATTTCATTAGTTAGGCTTAAATTATTTCTACATATTCGGTGGCAGGATAGCTTTGAGAGCATGTGTCTCTTAATCCAGTCAGCTGTGGACCTTATAAATGGTGAGAAGATCAAAGTGACTCAAATGTCTATCTTTTTGTAGAACATAATAACCACAGCTGATCTATTGGATCAAAAGAATATTTTCACCTCAGTTCTACATTTCCTCATATAGAAATAGCTTCAGTTATGTTTAGAAGCTTAGCATCATTATTAGCCTAAATTTTTAAAAATTAAAGTTATAATCCAGAAGTTTAATGTACTAAAATATACAAGACATAAATCACATTATATAGCAAGAACAGTATTTCTAAATTTTACGATAATGATACAGTTTGCACCCATTGAAAATATGGTAACATTCACATGTTAATGTGTATCTTGGAATTTTAAATTTCACTTATTAACATTCATTGGGTGTTATCTGCAGACTCACATAACTAATAACATTTTCAGAATCACCAAGTTAAAATGAGTTTATATAAATTGGTTTTGAGCCATGTTCATATGATACCTGAAAGATATAGATCTGTCTTAATGACAAAACTCCCTAAATAATACCATTTGTTAGACTCATTGGTAGATTACAATTGTGTTAAACAGTTACCAACAAAATAGTTTCAAATAGGGATCCTGTCTAGTTATCCTGACTCTCAGCCACAGAAGTTGTAAGTACATTCAAAACTTAAAGGCACAGCACTGTTACCACTTAACTTCCAGTTTATTAATTGCATGTAAGATACCAACTCCTTCACCATTCTCATTTTCTCCAGCTTCATCTAATAATCTCACATACGTATTACAGGATCTAACCTGATTTTTGTAGCTTGACAGCTTAATGTAAGATGAAACCTCTCAAGCTTCACTATTCACAGTCTATACTAAATTGTACGTTTAAATAGCTTCATTTAGTTATCATTGCACATATTTAAATTATGTAATTTGATAAGTTATGACATATATATTTATTAAATCATAACTTACTATCAAAATAATTAATATATCCATTACCCCCAAATATTTCCTCAGCCCCTTTGTAATTCCTCACACCTCCTTGCCCTCTTCTTTTTTTTCTTCTTTATTTCTTCCAAAAAAAAAAAAAACAAACAAACAACAACAAAAAGCGGGATATGTGTGCAGAACATGCAGGGTTGTTACATAGGTATACGTGTGCCGTGGTGGTTTGCTACACCTATTGACCCGTCCTCTAAGTTTCCTCCTCTTGCCCGCTACCCCCCAGTAGGCCCTGGTGTATGTTGTTCCCCTCTCTGTGTCCATGTGTTCTCAACATTCAACTCCCACTTATGAGTGAGAACATGCAGTGTTTGGTTTTCTGTTCCTGGGTTAGTTTGCTGAGGATGATGGCCTCCAGCTTCATCCATGTCCTGCAAAGGACATGGTCTCATTCCTTTTTATGGCTGTGTAGTATTCCATGGTGTATACATACCACATTTTCTTTACCCAGTCTATCACGGATGGGTATTTGGGTTGGTTCCACGTCTTTGCTATTGTAAATAGTGCTGCAGTAAACATATGTGTACATGTGTCTTCATAATAGAATGATTTATCATCCTCTGGGTATATACCCAGTAATGGGATTGCTGGGTCAAATTGTATTTCTGGTTCTAGATCCTTGAGGAATCGCCACACTGTCTCCTACAATGGTTGAACTAATTTACATTCCCACCTACAGTTGTAAAAGCATCCCTATTTCTCCACAGCCTCGTCAGCATCTATTGTTTCCTGACTTTTTAATAACCGCCATTCTCACTAGTGTGAGATGATATCTCATTGTTGTTTTGATTTGCATTTCTCTGATGATCACTGATGTTGAGCGTTTTTTCATATTTGTTGGCTGCATAAATGTCTTTTTTTGAGAAGTGTCTGTTCATATCCTTTCCCCACTTTTTGATGTTTTTTTTTTCTTGTAAATATATTTAAGTTCCTTGTAAATTCTGGATATTAGACCTTTGTCAGATGGGTAGATTGCAAGTATTTTCTCCCATTCCATAGGTTGCTTGTTCACTCTGATGACAGTTTCTTTTGCTGTGCAGAAGCTCTTTAGTTTAATTAGATGCCATTGTCAATTTTGGCTTTTGTTGCAATTGCTTTTGGTGTTTTTGTCATGAAGTCTTTGCCCATGCCTATGTCCTGAGTGGTATTGCCTAGGTTTTTTTCTAGGGTGTTTATGGTTTGGGGTTTTACATTTAAGTATTTAATCTATCTTGAGTTAATTTTTGTATAAGATGTAAGGAAGGGGTCCCGTTCCAGTTTTCTGCCTATGGCTAGCCAGTTTTCCCAACACAGTTTACTGAATAGAAGATGCTTTCCCTATTGCTTGTTTTGTCAGGTTCATCGAAGATCAGATGGTTGTAGATGTGTGGAGTTATATCTGAGATCTCTGTTCTGCTGCATCAGGGTCTGTATGTCTGTTTTGGTACCAGTACCATGCTGTTTTGGTTACTATACCCTTGTAGCAAAGCTTAAAATCAGGTAGTGTGATGCCTCCAGCTTTGTTATTTTTGCTTACGATTGTCTTGGCTATAAGGGGTCTTCTTTGATTCCATATGAAATTTAAAATAGTTTTTTTCTAATTCTGTGAAGAATGTCAATGGCTGTTTGATGGGAATAGCATTGAATCTATAAATTACTTTGGGCAGTATGGCCATTTTCACGATATCGATTCTTCCTATCCATGAGCATGGAATGTTTTTCCATTTGTTTGTGTCCTCTCTTATTTCCTTGAGCAGTGGTTTGTAGTTCTCCTTGAAGAGGTTATTCACATCTCTTGTTAGCTGTATTCCTAGGTATTTTATTCTCTTTGTAGCAATTGTAAATGGGAGTTTATTCATGATTTGGCTCTCTGATGCCTATTGTTAGTGTAAAGGAATGCTTGTGATTTTTGCACATCGATTTTGTATCCTGAGACTTTGCTGAAGTCGCTTATATTGGCTGTGGGTTGGTCACAAATAGCTCTTATTATTTTGAGATCTATTCCATCAATACCTACTTTACTGAGTTTTTAACAAAGGGATGTTGAATGTTATCAAAGGCCTTTTCTGCATCTATTGAGATAATCATATGGTTTTTGTCTTTGGTTCTGTTTATGTGATGGATTACGCTTATTGATTTGCATATGTTGAACCAGCCTTGCATCCCAGGGATAAAGTTGACTTGATCCTGGTGGGTAAGTTTTTTGATGTGCTGCTGGATTCGGTTTGCCAGTATTTTATTGAGGATTTTCACATCGATGTTCATCAGGGATATTGGCCTGAAGTTTTCTTTTTCTATGGTGTCTCTTCCTGATTTTGGTATCAGGATGATGCTGGATTCATAAAATTAGTTAGGGAGAAGTCCCTCCTTTTAAATTGTTTGGAATCATTTCAGAAGGAATGGTATCAGCTTCTCTTTGTATTTCTGGTAGATTTCAGCTGTGAATCCATCCAGTCCTGGGCTTTTTTTGGTTGGCAGGCTATTAATTACTGTCTCAATTTCAGAGCTTATTATTGGTCTATTCAGGGATTCAACTTCTTCCTGGTTTAGTCTTGGTAGGGTGTATGCGTCCAGGAATTTATCCATTTCTTCTAGATTTTCTAGTTTATTTGCATAAAGGTGTTTATATAGTATTCTTTGATGGTGGTTTGTATTTCTGTTGGGTAAGTGGTAATATCCCCTTTATCATTTTTGTTGTGTCTTTTTTATTCTTTTCTCTCTTCTTCTTTATTAGTCTAGCTAGTGGTCTATCCATTTTGTTAATTTTTTTCAAAAAACCAGCTCCTGAATTTGTTGATTTTTTGGAGGGTTTTTCATGTCTCTATCTCCTTCAGTTCTCCTCTGATCTTAGTTATTTCTTGTCTTCTGCTAGCTTTTGGATTAGTTTGCTTTTGCCTCTCTAGCTCTTTTAATTGTCATGTTAGGGTGTCAATTTAAGATCTTTCTGACTTTCTGATGTGGGCATTTAGTGCTCTAAATTTCCCTCTTAACACTGCTTTAGCTGTATCCCAGAGATTCTGGTACATTGTCTCTTTGTTCTCGTTGGTTTCAAAGAACTTCTTGATTTCTGCCTTAAGTTCATTATTTATCCAAGATTCATCGAGGAGCAGGTTGCTCAATTTCCATGTGATTGGTTTTGAGTGGGTTTCTTAATCCTGAGTTTTAACTTGATTGCATTGTGGTCTGATTGTTTGTTATGATTTCAGTTTTTTTGCATTTGCTGAGGAGAATTTTACTCCCAATTATGTGGTTAATTTTAGAATAAGTGCAATGTGGCACTGAGAAGAATATATATTCTATTGATTTGGGGTAAAGAATTCTGTAGATGTCTACTAGGTCCACTTGACCCAGAGATGAGTTCAAGTCCTGAATATCTTTGTTAATCCTGTCTCGTTGATCTAACACTGAGAGTGAGGTGTTTAATTCTCCCACTATCATTGTGTAGGAGCCTAAGTCTCTTTGTAGGTCTCTAAGAACTTGTTTTATGAACCTTGGTTGCTCCTCTATTGGGTGCATATATTTAGAATAGTTAGGTCTTCTTGTTGAATTGTTCCCTTTACCATTATGTAATGTCCTTCTTTGTCTTTTTTTGATCTTTGTTGGTTTAAAGTCTTTTGTCAGGGACTAGGATTGCAACCCCTGGTTTTTTGTTTGTTTGGTTGGTTGGTTTTGTTTTGCTTTCCACTTTCTTGGTAAATTTTCCTCCATCCTTTTATTTTGAGCCTGTGTGTGTCTTTGCATGTAAGATGGGTCTCCTGAATACAGCATACCGATGAGTGTTGACTCCTTATCCAATTTGCTAGTCTGTGTCTTTTAATTGGGGCATTTAGCCCATTTACATTTAAGGCTAGTATTGTTATATGTGAGCTTGCTCCTGCCATCATGATGCTATTTGGTTATTTTGCACACTAGTTTATGCAATTTCCTCATAGCGTCATTGGTCTTTATATTTTGGTGTGTTTTTGCAGTGGTTGGTACTGGTTTTTCCTTTCCATATTTAGTGCTTCTTTCAGGAGCTCTTGCAAGGTAGGCCTGGTGGTAATGTAATGACTCAGCATTTACTTGTCTGGAAATAATTTTATTTCTTCTTCACTTATGAAGCTTTGTTTGGCTGGATATGAAATTCTAGGTTGAAAATTTTTTTATTTAAGAATGTTGAATATTGGCCCCCAATCTCTTCCAGCTTGTAGAGTTTCAGCTGTTAGTCTGACGGGCTTCCCTTTCTAGGTGATCTGGCCTTTCTCTCTGGCTGCCCTTAACAGTTATTCTTTCATTTCGACCTTGGAGAATCTGATGATTACATGTCTTGGGGTTGATCTTTTCATGGAGTATCTTAATGGTGTTCTCTGTATTTCCTGAATTTGCATTTTGGCCTGCTAGGTTGGGGAAGTTCACCTGGATAATATCCTGAAGAGTGTTTTCCATCTTTTTCATTCTCCCCATCTCCTTCCGGTACTCCAATTAATCATAAGTTCAGTCTTTTTATAAAGTCCCATATTTCTTGGAGGCTTTGTTCATTCCTTTTCATTCTTCGTTCTCTATTCTTGTTTGCATGTCTTATTTCAGTAAGGTGGTCTTCAAACTCTTATATCCTTTCTTCCACTTGGTCAACTTGGCTGCTGATGCTTGTGTATGCTTCATGAAGTTCCCATGCTGTTTGTCAGCTCCAACAGGTCTTTTATGTTCCTCTCTAAATTGGTTATTCTCATTAACAATTCCTCTAATATTTTATCAAGGTTCTTAGCTTCTTTGCATTGGGCTAGAACACGCTTCTTTAGCTCAGCATAGTTTTTTATTACCTATTATCTGATGCCTACTTCTGTCAATTCATCCGTCTGATCCTCTGTCCAGTTCTGCACCCTTGATGGAGAGACGTTGAGATCATTTGGAGGAGTAGAGTTACTCTGGCCTTTTGGGTTTTCAGCATGTTTTCATTGATTCATTCTCATGTTCATGAGTTTGTCTAGTTTCAGTCTTTGAGGCTGCTGGCCCTCAGATGGGGGTTTTGTGGAGGCCTTTTTTGTTGTTGTTATTGATGCTGTTGTCACTTTCTGCTTGTTTGTTTTTCTTTCAATAGTCAGGTCCCTCTTCTGTAGGGCTGCTGCAGTTTGCTGGGGGTTCACATCAGGCCCTATTCATATGATTCGCCCCCGTGCCTGGAGATGTCACGCAAGGAAGCTGGAGAACAGGAAAGATGAGTGCCTGCTCTTTCTTCTGGGACCTCTGATGTCAAGGGGCACCAACCTGATGCCAGTAGGATTGCTCCTGTATAGGGTGTCTGACAACCCCTGTTGAAGGGTCTCACCCAGTTGGGTGGCATGAGAAGCAGGACCCATTTAATGAAGCACTTTGTCCCTTGGTGGATGGGTTGTGCTTCGCTGGGGGGAAACCCCTTCGTCCTGGCTGCCTGGATTCCTCAGAGCTACCAGGAGGAGAGGCTAAGTCTGCTGGTTCACGGAGACTGGGGCCACCCCTCCCCGTAGGGGCTCAGGCCCAGGGAGATTGGAATTCTGTCCCTGAGCCTCTGGCTGGAGTTATTGAAGATCCTGACCCCTGAGGGAAGCCCCGCCCACTGAGGAAGGATGGGTCAGGGTTAGACCTGAAGAGGCACCTTGGTGGCGAACTGCTGCCTCCGGTGTGTTGTGCTGTGGGGACAAATCTTGGGACCAAGGCATCCAGCCCCCCTGGCTCCATCAGGGGAAAGGCGCAGCCTGGAGCTATAGAAATGGGTGTTGCCCTTTCCCCTGCCTAGGGAGCTTAGCCTGTTAGGCAGTTGTGAGACCCGGTGCGGGCTGCTGCCCCTCCCCCAAGGAGCTCAAATGGCTTAGACAGCAGGCCCCAGCAGCCAGTGCTGGTCGCCCGTCCCTCCCGGGAGCTCAGTAAGCTAAAGCAGATTCCAGCTGAGAGGCTGTAAGAATCTGCGCGTTCTGGGGTTGGGACGCTAGGTCCTGGTGGCGTGGGTTCACGAGTGGGATCTTCCATTCCGTGGGTTGCACAGTTCCATGGAAAAAGCACAGTTTCCCCGGCTAGGTAACTTGCTCACTCACCGCCTCCCTTGGCTGGCGGGAGGGGGCTTCCTTTCCCTGTGTGGTTCTCAAGTGGGCCACCAGGTCACACTGTTCTTTCTTCTCTTTGTGGGTCACGCCAGCCTTCTAGTCAATTTTGATGAGAGAACCTGGATACCTTGGTTTCCAGTGAAGGATTCACACACTTATTATGTGTTTTGTTGTTGTTGGTGGTGGTGGTGTTTTTTCTGATGGGAGCTTCCGAACGCTGCTGCTTCTAGTTGGCCATCTTGGCCCCTCCCCAAAAGCTCTCCCCCTTGCCCTCTTCTAAGGCAACTACTAATCTGTTGTCTGTCACTATTACAGTGAATTGTCATATTACATTTTATTATCTCTTTAAACTATGAAAAAGTATCCTTCTAAAAACCTTGATCACTTCTGATTTCAAGATTCAATAAAACCTAAGATGTGTTGTTCCTAAGTAACATTCCAGATCTCATTAAAATAAAATCTTAAGGGACAGCCAAATAAACACAAAATGCTAAAAGCAAAAACTTAAACAGAAATTTTCTTTTTGACAAGCAGCTGTGCCTCTTACAAAGTTATCTAAAGCCTTTGGCAGGAATCTAGGGCTGGGATGATCTATAGAGCTCTTTCAGCATCTCTATTCCTTCATTAGTTCTCACTTTCCAAATTAATGAGTGTCAATATTACATTTATTTATTTAAATTGTTATTCAGGTTCAGGAGTACATGTGCAGGTTTATTACACAGATAAATTGCATGTCATGTGGGTTTGGTGTACATACTATTTCATCACCAAGGTAATAAGACTCGTACCCAATAGGTACTTTTTTTATCCTCACCCTCCTCCCACCCACCATTCTCAAGTAAGCCCCGGTATCTATTGTGTCCTTCTTTGTGTCCATGTGTACTCAATGATTAGCTCCCACTTATAAGTGAGAATATGTGGTGTTTGGTTTTCCATTCCTGCATTAATTCACTTAGGATAACAGCCTCCAGCTCCATCTGTGTCCCTGCAAAGGACATGATCTCGTTCCTCTTTATGGCTGCATAGTATTCCATGGTATATACATATAACACATTTTCTTTATCCAGTCTACCACTGATGGGCATTTAGATTGATTCTGTGTCTTTGCTATTGCAGGTAGTGCTGCAATGAACGTATGCATGCATGTATCTTTATAGTAGAATAATTTATAGTCCTCTAGATATATGCCCAATAATGGGATTGCTGGGTCAAATAGTAGTTCTGTTTTACGTTCTTTGAGAAATTGCCAAACAGCTTTTTCATTGTAGCTGAGCTAATTTACCTTCCCAGTGTATAGGTGTATAGGTGTTTCCTTTTCTCTGCAACCTTGCCAGCTTTTTATTTTTTGACTTTTTAGTAATAGCCATTCTGACTGGTATGAGATGCTATCTCATTGTGGTTTTGATTTGCATTTCTCTAACGATTAGTGACGTTGAGCATTCTTTCATATGCTTGTTGGGGTCTTATTTTGAAAACTGTTCATGTCCTTTGCCTGTTTTTTAACAGGGTTGTTTCATTTTTGCTTGTTAATTTGTTCAAGTACCTTATAGACTCTGGATGTTAGACCTTTCTCGGATACATAGTTTGCAAATATATTTTTCTGATTCTGTGGGGTGTCTATTTACCCTGTTGATAGTCTCTTTGCTGTGAAGAGGCTCTTTAGTTTAATTAGGTCCCATTTGTCAAGTTTTTGTCTTTCTTGCAATTGCTTTTGGCATCTGCATCATGAAATCTTTGCCAGGACCTATGTCTAGAATGGTATTTCCTAGGTTTTCTTCAACGGGTTTTATAGTTTTAGGTTTTACATTTGTTTTTAATCCGAGTTCAGTTGATTTTTTATATGGTGTAAGGAAGGGATCCAGTTTCAATCTTCTGCCTATAGCCAATCTGTTATCCCAGCACCATTTATTGATTAGAAAGTCCTTTCCCTATTGCTTGTTTTTGCTGATTTTGTCGAGATCAGATGGTTGTAGGTGTACAGCTTTATTTCTGGGCTCTCAGTTCTGTTCCATTGGTCTATGTATCTGTTTTTGCACCAGTACCATGCAATTTGGGTTACTGTAGCCTTACGGTATAATTTGAAGTCCAGTAATGTGATGCACCCAGCTTTGTTATGTTTGCTTAAGATCGTTTCAACTATTCAGGCTCTTTTTTGGTTCTATATAAATTTTAGAATAGTTTTTTCTAATTCTATGAAGAATGTCATTGGTAGTTTGATAGGAATAGCATCGAATCTGTAAATTGCTTTGGGCAGTATGCCCATGTTAAAAATATTGATTCTTTCTATTTATGAGCATGGAGTATTTTCCATTTGTTTGTGTCATCCCTGATTTCTTTCAGCAGTGGTTTGTAATTCTCATTGTGGAGATCCTTCACCTCCCTGGTTAGCTGTATTCCTAGGTATTTTATTTCATATTACTTTTAAACTTCTAGGGAAGGAAAAGACTTCCCAGATAACTAAGCTACCAGTTAGTAATCTGGTTTTATATTTAATAGTAAAAATTCATCATTTTCCTCTTCTCAAAAACATTACTCTCTCTCAGTTTATTTCATAAAATTTTCCATTATAATAATTTTCCATTATAAAAACAATGTACACTCATCATAAGAAATGTAAAACAGGTAGTTAAAAAAAAAGAAGAAAAACATTACTTCCATACTTCCTGAACTAGAAATAACAATTTAGTTGTGTTGCCTTTCAGTATTTTTTATGTTCAGATTTTTGCTTCTGGATTGGTGCATGAATTCCATACTAAATGACCCTGTTTTTGAAATGAAATGTATTGATCTTATTCTTTGTTAATTATAAATATAGAAGTTGACTTTAAATTTTCTAATATCTGTAAGAAGTATTTTATGAGTTTTTTTCTTATTCTCTACAATTTTTTACAAGACATTTATAAGAAAGGCAGTAATTCTATAAATTTCCTTTAGAATCAAAAAACATTGAATAAGTCTACTACTGTGAATACAGCTGTGATAGTCATTAGTGCTGTTCCCCAAATATTTCTGATTCTTCACCTTTTGAGCAAATTGTTGGATTGTACTTCCTGGACCCCTTGTCATTAAGTGGGAGCCACATGACTAGTTCTGGACATGAGTTGTGAACAGAAGTGATGTATATCCTTTCTGAGCCAAGCCATTATGTGTGGCCTGACAAAGCCTCTTTCCCCTGCCACTGGAAGCAGTGATGTTTATAATATTCCTGCTCTACCAGCCTGAGTCCCAAAATAAAGACATTTGAAGAAGAACCCACAACCAGTGCACAATAAGCTTGTTATGTAGATGCAAAACAAGGTTTTATTTTTGAAATTTACCAAAGATTGCGGAATGGTTACAGCAGTATATTTTATCTTAATGTATTTCATAACTTTGTAACTTTTATTGCATCAATTTCTATTTTATTCAAAGTGGATCCTTTTTCTTTTCTCATCAGTAACTAATACTCCGAATGTAGTTGGAAAGAATACAGAAAAAAAAGATTAATACTCTGAATATAGTTAGAAAGAATACAGAAATATTGTTATTTCTGATGGTTTTATGCTTGGTGATAAAAAGAGAGTAAAAGTTGGAGTCAGGACCATCACTAGGGTGTACAAATAATTGTTGTGGGGGCCCTGTATTTAGAAAAAATCTGATGTGAGGTGAGGTCTGGTGATTTATGGATAAAGATTTAGAATAATGGGTAAATAAGAGGTACATATGTATATGTTTATATACACACAAACACACACACACACACACACACACACACACACACATATACTATCTCCCAGTGAGTGAATATGAAATGTATCCTGTCTGAAAATGAATGAGAGTCTCCCCAAAACAGCATGTCAGAATTATTCTGGCAACCCAGTATTATGCAATCCCATGAAATAAAATCCATGCCAATCCGTGGGAACAATCCACCACCAAGCTGTTCTCCTGGAAATGGGCCTGGCTATGGAGGACTCTCATGGTTTTATTAGTCTGAGTCTTAGTGCTCCTCCAGGCATCTGGTGTGGAGGAGAGAGGAGTGTTAGCAAATGGGAAGTAGCCCCAAGGGGAGAAACAAACAGCAAGAACAGGGCCCACATGGGTCCTGGTCTGGGCTTAGAGCACTCCCTCCCCTCCCCAGACAGCACTGCTAGTTCTGGACAGTCCCAGTCTCCAGTGGGGGCTTACAACATGTCAAAGAAGGCACTCCAGCCCACTTGTGTGGGTTCCCAAAAGTGGTAAGATATGTCCATGCCCTTCAGAAGATAATTATCCAGCAAGAGGGACCCATTTGAAAATTATACAAAGTGACAAGTGTGGCCGGGTGCAGTGGCTCACACTTGTAATCCCAGCACTTTGGAAGGTCGAGGCAGGCAGATAACTTGAGGTCAGGAGTTCGAGACCAGCCTGGCCAAGATGATGAGACTCCATCTATAATACAAACACAAAAAAGCCAGGCATGGTGGTGCGTGCCTATAATCCCAGCTACTCAGGAGGCTGAGGCAGGAGAATTGTATAGGCGGAGGCTGCAGTGAACCTAGATCATGTCACTTCACTTCAGCCTGGGGGACAGAGTGAGACTCTGTCTCAAAAAATAAATAAATAAATAAAAATAAGTGACAAGTGCTCTTTTAGAGATAAACTGCTTTGTCATGCAAAGTCAAAATCTACAATCTTGATAAAGTTCTTTAGAGGCATATGGGCAACTGTATCTTCATGTCCTCTAATAGATACCTTATATTGATTTTTTTCAAGTTTTTTTTTTTTTTTTCTTGAGGACACATCAGCGCTAGAAGAGGAAGAAAGCAATAATTCTTCTCTTACCAATGCCCGTTTCAATAGCATACATTGGAGTCGTTATTCTAAGACTTTATTGTGCAAAAGAATCACCCTCAGAATATCAGATAATGCGGCCCAGGCAATTCTGTTTCTAAGAAGCACTTCAGGTGATTGAAGTGAACCATAGCTTGAGAAACACAAAACTAGAGACAGACTCATAAGCATCCTCACCTTTTGATATAAAGAATTATGTTAACAAAGCAAATAAATTATGTAGAATCCTGGAAATGTTGAATACAAAAGTTTAATGACTTTTAGGTTATATTATTGGCCCCTCTGTGACTGGGAGAGATGGAAAAAGATTTAGATCCAGGGACCTTTTCAATACTAAGGAATGATCTTTCCAGAAGTTGTTCTAAGGGCTTTATTATGTATTAAACTTATTTATATATAATCTTCACAACAACTTAAGAAGGTAGGTACCACTATTATCACCACTAACACATAAAAAAACTGAAAAACAGACAGTATAAGTAACTTGTCCAAGGTCACATAGCTAATAGGCGGAGACCTGAGATTCCAAACTAGGTGTTTCCTACACTAGTGTCCATGTTCCTGCTCACTGCATTGTGCTATTATTGAGTACATAAACAGAAATGCTGGCTACTACCAATAATCACTGGGGTGGCTCTTTGCATATTCTAAGGCATATCCCAGTAAACATCAAGGTGAAAAAGTCATAATACAGCTATACATTTTAGGTGCCTAACCACATTAAAGCAGTACTTTCCAATCTGGTTACACATTAAAATGACCTGAGGAGCTTTTAAAATAATTCAGTGTCCAGCTCCACTACCGACAAATAAAATCAGAATATCTAAGGGGGAAGCCTGGCGTAAGTACTTTTTTAAAAGTTCCCCAAATAATTTTAATGTGATACCATTGCATTAGACAGTTAAAAACACATATTTACTTAAAATTTAAAAACATGTCTTTGCAGATGGCCCCTTTTTGTTTTGTTTTAAGAAAATGAAAGAACGTTTAGTAAATATTCTACATATAGTTTGTGGAGTGTTTTGCAGTGGACTGAATTGAAATGCTTAATTATCAGTATATGTATAGTTATAAATTTGTTCAGAGTTTTATTTGTCTTTTTATTAAAAGGGATTTGGAGATAATAATGTGACAATCAATTGTTTAGAATAACAATTAAGTAGAATAACAATTAAGATGACTCTTAGGGCATTTGGAAGCCATTCTCTCCTAATTTCCTGATTCTAGATAATTTCCCTTTATTCAAAGGTAAACTATAATTGTTTCAGAACACACTTATGCCTACTAGATGAAATGCCAGATTTCTTCACATTCTCTTTTTGGATCAAGTCCATCTGAGTAGCCAGGGTCCTTTATCTATACCTGACACTTTTAAAGTTTTGTATGAAACATCTGTTTTTCATTTTTAAAATGTCAACTTGTCCATCTTGAATGGGCATTGGGTAAAGGAGACAAATCCTGCTTTGTCTAAAGAGCCCATCTTGATTGTTATGCCAAAACCATATTTCCTCCATTAATCAGATTCCTTAACAACTTGCTAGTAAAGGCAGTGGGCAGTGGATAATCCTGCGGTGCAACTTCTGTGTTAACCACTCCAGAGAATACTGTGTAGGGGACAGTAAAGTGTGCTTTCTCTCCAAAGTGTGGCTTTCCTACTGCATCTTGTTCTTTACCCTACAATTTCAGTATTACAGTCACAAAAGAGATCCAGGGAGATTTAAAAATAATGGCTGTTGATCCTTTCAGCCCCCCTGCCCCCCGCCATACCCCTCTCCCCGCAGAATCACTACTCTTTGTACTCAGCTGAGCTGATGGCCTTCTGTATTTCCCATCGGAAGGCCTAGCCCAGGAGCTACAGCCCCAGGGATTCTTTTATAACTGAAAAGATCTTTATAAAATGATATTTAGGAGACTAGACCCTCAACTCAACTCTGAGCCTCATAAAGACCCTCTTTTCCTCCCTTTACCCAACCCCCTGGGATATGGAGCCTCACAGTTTTTCCAAGAAGTGGTAGGGATGAATTAGAGTAGAATTTCACTACTGCTCAGACACTCTCCATGATGGTAAAAATCTTTTTTCACCATGCTCACTCCAAACACAAGGCCATTATTCTAACTTGACAGTAATACAGGTGAACAGAATTTGGGGATGGTATGCCTCTAACAGGAGCTAGAGTAAAATGCTTAAGCAGACTAGGAGTAGTGGCCCAGGCCCATCTTCTAGGGTTCCACATACTTTCATGAGTCAGAACCCATGTCACCTCTTCCCTTGCCAAGCATATAACACATGACTTACAGATGTTTGTTTGGTAAATGTTTACTGATGAATGAAAGTAGAAGTCAGAAAAGGGTAATGGGCATATTTTGGCAATTGTTGAAATGGAGGAATTGGTTGCTTAGAGCAAAAAACAAAATGACATTTTCACTTGTAGACTGCATTCCGTGACTACATGGGTCTTGGTCATTTTTCAATGCCACCAGCTCCCTAAATCTGGCAAGATTTATGAATGCGCAGAACTCTCTGCCAAGTCACATGTGCAAACTGGCCTTAGCTTAGCAACAGTGGCTCCAATGCTTCCAATGAACTTTTATTTTCAGCTCTGCTTTTCTGGTTGGCTGTCAGCATGATCTCATTAAGGCTGAGTGACCCAGGCCTGACTGTGGCAGCTCACACTGTTGGTATGCTGCTACTGTTTTCTCTCCCAAGACATCTGCTTCAGCACTGCTTCAGATAATACTTCATTATGTCCTGGAAATGTTTCTTACCACTTTGTGCACCATTGTGTGTCGTTCTCTTTGAAGTTAATGTGAGTCTTATGTGATGATATGATATACATCAGAGTGTACCTAAAAATTATGGCTTACTGCATAAAAAAATTAGAAAGATCCCCTTTTCATTTGTTAAATTCAAAACAACAGAACTCTAGTCTTCCTTTAGAAATGCAGGCAGTTTGCTTAGAGATTGAAGAGAGAAAGAGGAAAATAGTTTTTCTTACCCCTGCAGATCAGACCTTCAAGGTGGGTAAGGAACACTCATGCATCTGGGGAAGTGATGGGCTTACTCGGTGTTTATGGATCTTAAAGTCCCTAATAAGACTCTGGAAATACCTATATAACAAATGTTTAAGTTAGAAAAAAAATGTGTTTCACATTCTACATTATGACTATGGGTGAGTATCTATTAGGACCCTATCTGTCTTTAAACCACCAAGCTATATAGGGGCTGTGTCAATAGTTCTTATATCTATAAATATTTGGTAATGAGCAAAATATTTAGACTTAACAATAGTTAAGGTTTAGAGTATTCTTACTATTTAGGATGTAGTGGGCTAAACATATGGCATAGATTTTCTACCTTATAAGTTAATGGTGTTGCATTTTCTACATTTTGCAGATGGGGCAACTGAGTAGTTGACAAAATAGGTAACTTACTTGCCCAAAGGTCAGTCAGTGTCTGTGAATCATAGACTTCTATGAATGTGATTTCCACGGATATGGTTAACAAAGTGTGCCCCGGCCTCCCAGCAGGCTGCAACTAGGGCACACTCTGTTAACCATATCCATGGAAATCACATTCATAGAAGTCTGGGAAAGCAGAAGATCTGCTCTTGGGTCCGGTGGAACTGCAGATTACCAGTGGGACAGTAACTGTTTTTCCTTGTAATCTCCATTTGAGTCTACTCTGCATCCAATTCCGTCAGCTCCCTATGTTCTCTGAGACATTGACCTATTTTATTCACCTTCACGAAGCAGATTATTGATGGGAGACAAAAAAGAAAATAAGGAGAAATTTATGCTAGATCTATCTCTGTGCTAGGCCAATTTACAGCAGATATCCAGCATGTAGCTACTGAATTCTGAGTTTATATGAACAAAGTTTCTATATACCAGAGGATATTTGCCACCAAAGAGCTACAAATCCATGAGTGCCAGCTTCAAGACTAATATATCAATGGTAGTTCTTCTTGAATTTTTAAAATTCACTATAAGGAGAAAGTACTACTTTTTAATCAGAAAAAATTTTAACATGTTTAATGAAGTTTTTTAGATTTGTCATACTTTTAGTCAAATGATCTTTTGAGGGATTCCTTGTCAGACCAATACTTTAGTAATGACATGTGGAATATTACCTCAACAAAAATGTTTTCTAACTATATTGCCTCCCCTCCTCCTTACTTTTTCTATTGACTACAGGGTAGGAGCCTAGGTGACTTGATATTTTCTGTTTCTGGAGAAAAATATATGTGGAAAAAATAACTTTCAAGTCATTTTTATCCTCAAACTGTTTCTGCTGTAGCTATGATCATATATATAGTGCAATAATTCTCCATTAGAATATGATGTCTACTTGAAAAGGCTTCTTGTTAGTTAAGTGTTTCTTTTATTGAAATATTGGCCCTATGTTCCCAGTGGTAAAAAAAAAAAAAAAAAAAGTGGAAAGGAGAAAGGAAGGAAGGGGGTAAAAGATGGTAGAATTCAACTTGAGACTGACCAAGAAAAATAAAGAGATCAGGAATATGTCAAGTGTCCTTTCAGATATCAAATTTCAAACTAGTACTCCCATCCCAAGTCACTCACAGTATCCTCTATCACCTGTAACTTTGAGAAAGCATAAACTAAGGCAGCAAGGAGGGTACATGTCAGGTGTCTTTGAATCAACTACTTCATGCAGTACATACTCACAATGGATACGAACTAAGACCTTGACAAATCTCCAAACCCATAACTACCACCAATGTCCTGTTTTCCCCTTAAAATGCTCTGAAGGATATACTTTATTGAACGCTTTGAGTTACCCTTTTGATTCAATTTGAATTTTTCATAGTGAAAGCATGAGAAAACTCAATGTCAAAGTAGCTAGAAAGCAAAGGAAATCAATTTTCTCATGTGACTGAAAAGTACAGAGCTCTCCTCAACAGCCTGAGTGAGGTCATCAGGACCTGAGTGTTCCCTCTCCCTTGCCCTCCCCTACTCCTCACCCTCATCCCACTTCTCTACTTGGCCCCCTCAGTGCTGCAGTTGGAAAGAGAGATGAAGAGAGCTGGACATCAGTGAGCGCCTCAGCTCTCTTCTTTCTTGGTGTTAAATTTACAGAGTGGTGGGGGAAGTAGGGCAAGGGAAATAAACCACAACATTCTGAGATCAGAGGAGCTTACCTCCCAGAATACAGGGGGAGGGGTAAAGATAACTCAGATTCTCGAGACAATAAAAACCACCAGGAGGTTGAGTGAGCAGCAAGAGATCTTAAACTGTGGCCTTTCACCAGAATAGACAGTGAGTCACACAGTGCCCAACAAGGACTGACGCCAGCACCCAGAAACTACAAGACAATGCAGAAACCACAAGATGCCTCATTCTCAGCACAGGGACAGTACAGAAGCTTCCTTTTGTTGCCCAAGAGAAGCAAAGGGAATCGGAGGTGACAAAGGCCCAGCAGAGAGGAACTTTGGAAAATTGAAGTATTTAATAAAAAAAAAAAACTTTATTATCCTTATGAGCCCCTGTGTAAATTAGCAATAACTGAATTAATCTTTGATAGGTAAGATTAAGAATCTCTGGTTTTTGATCCCATTGAAAGAGGTCTTGTCTGTTGACTAAACACAGTCCTCAAAAGAAGTTATCTGCTCCTCTAGCACATTGTACCAAATTTATCATCTCCAACTCCACCCTGTTTCTGAAGCCTCTTGATAGCATATCCTATCAAAACTAGTTTGGAAGTGCTTCGGACCAAGCCGTCTGCCTGAATCCCCTGACATATTCCTGTAATCTTGTTCGCTTGACTCTGTCATCCCAAGGTTTCACATCTAGAAGACTTGGCAACAAGTCCAGGATTTTTGGCCTTCCTTGACCTATCTTGCCTAAAGCATTATTTTATCAGCCTCTTCCTTCATCACATTTCTCCTTGTCATCTGATCCAGAGAGCAATGTCACTGTCCTCTTTACTATATGTGGCTCCTTTTCCTTTGGTGTCTTCCACATTAACCAGGCCATGCTCTCTTAAAGCCTTCTTCATTCCAGGCAAGCTGGCTCTTTTCCTTTCCTAATGCTGTGATTGTATCAACACAGAGCATGATCAGCAGGTGGTGAGCTGAGGGTTGCTTCAAATACACAATATGAGCTTGCGATATTGTTCTCAGTAGCTATTGATCTTCTTTTGTGATATTGTTCTCAGTATATCTATTGTCCTCCAGGTAATCATTGAGGCTCTGGATGTCTAAAAATGGATGTGCAGTTTTCTGAAGCCTGTGGCGGTATCTGTATCTGGGAGCTGGGTAGCAGTTGAGGGAAAGAGATTAAGATTTCTTTTGACTCTTTTTACTTGGAGGATTTATTGGTTTATTTATCCGTTTCATTTAGTTTTTTTTTTCCTGCGGCCTAGCAGAAATGAGGATTCAGAAGCAAATTAAATTCTATTTTAAAAAATTAAAAACAGTGCTTTGTTTCTGTGCACCTGTGTTGTGACTATGCTGTAAACTCACTTAAGTTTCCATCAGTGCTCTGCGACTTAATTAGCTTTTTGACCTTGGGTTTCTGTAGCTCAGTTTCCTCATCTTCAAATAAAGGTAATAATAGTGCTTTCCTCAGGGACATATTGTATTAAATGAAAAAATCAATGTAAATGCCTCAGTTCGGTGCTATGTATATAGGAAGCACTTAATAAAAATGAATTATTTTTATTCATGTAAAGCTTCTGCATTCATTGAATTATGTGACAGTTAATTATCATGGAGCAATCTAAGGACTGATTCTGAGAGCATACAGTTAGGATATAACCCAGGATTTGTGGGCTCATGACAGAAAGTGTCAATCGGGGAAAAAAATAAAGATCACTCCTAGAGAGAAGAGACAGAGTAAGAAATGAAAGAACGCGGAGGTAGCATTAGAGAAATTCCCACAGGTTGTTCCTTTTGGCTCCAGTATCATTGCACATGGAGAATGGGACATTAATCTGGAAAGTGTATAAGGAAGAGTCAAGGCAGATCATTTAGGAAGGTCTGCCAGGAATAAAGAGAATATTAACTAAGGCAACAACAAACAAGTTAGTCAGAGATGAAAGGTGAGAAGGTCTGGGTGAATGACCACACATCTGAGAGATATTCAAGAAATAGAATTCTTAGGTATGTATGTATTTATTTATTTATTTATTTATTTATTTATTTATTTTCCGACACGGAGTCTCGCTCTGTCGCCCAGACTGGAGTGCAGTGGCGTGATCTCGGCTCACTGCAAGCTCCGCCTCCTGGGTTCATGCCATTCTCCTGCCTCAGCCTCCCGAGTAGCTGGACTACAGGTGCCCGCCACCGCGCCCGGCTAATTTTTTGTACTTTTAGTAGAGACAGGGTTTCACCATGTTAGCCAGGATGGTCTCGATCTCCTGACCTCATGATCCACCCGCCTCGGCCTCCCAAAGTGCTGGGATTACAGGTGTGAGCCACCGCGCCCTGCCGAATTCTTAGGTTTTGATTACTGATTAGATATGCAGGGGTTGAGGAGGTGATAAAGAAGAAAGAGAAGAAAAGGTTAAAGATAACTGTCTGTTTCTGACTTGGTGGCATAACTGGTTAGATTGTTAGATGTGGGTCTAGACTCCAAAATAAGAAACACATGAAAAGGAGCAAGCTTGAATGGAGATGCAAATAATTCAGTTACAGTTAGGTTGAAGTGGAGGAGCCCATGTTGGAAAGATAAATTAAATATGCTGTAATTCATTTTTAAAAATGGATTTGACATTTAGGGAAAAGGTCTGGTTTACAGATATGTATTTGGGCACCATCAGCACCTATCTCATTTATAGATAAGATTGCCAAGGAAACAGGGACTGGAAGAAAAGGACTAATGACAGAACAGCAGAGAGCTGTGACCTTGGCCCAGTGCAGTGGCTCACGCCTATAATCCCAGCACTATGGGAGGCCAAGGCAGGGGATCATAAGGTCAGGAGTTTGAGGCCAGCCTGGCCAAAATGGCAACACCCCGTCTCTACTAAAAATACAAATATTAGCTGGGCATGGTGGCACGCACCTGTAATCCCACCTACTCGGGAGGCTGAGGCAGGAGAATCACTTGAACCTGGGAGGCAGAGGTTGCAGTGAGCCAAGATTGCACCACTGCACTCCAGCCTGGGTGACAGAGCGAGACTCCATTTCAAAAAAAAAAAAAGAGAGCGAGAGAGAGAGCTCTGACCCTTAGGATGAGTAGGGACAGAGGATCTCATGAAGGAAGCCATTTGAAGTGGACAGAAGGTTAATCTAGAAATCGATATAGTAGCACCTTGGGAAAGAAGGGATATTTAATAGGCCAGATGCTTCAGAAGGTTCAAAGGTACCCATTCTTGGTTACTGAGGACTAAGAAACAAACAGAATGTGAGGGTGTAGTTTTAGGCTTTACATTCTTCCTAAAATCTTAAATAGTATAGCCATTCACTGCTTTCCCCATCCTCATTCTTTGTCCCCAGTCATTACAGTTGATTCTGTTGCTACCTCTCAATATCTAGATTCACCCACCACTTTGGTTTTGTTCTACTCAATTCCTTTCTGCTGATTCCTCTTTTCCTCTCTCCTCCTTACAGTTCCCATGCAAGCTCTTCACCTCATTACTCTTCCTGGTACCCCCATTATTTTTCAACAGTATTCTACCTGGACTTTATGCCTTTAATCCCTTTACAACATCCATTTTCAAGGCTTTTTAACATATGTTTATATTTTAAAAGCTACCCCTCTTGATGTGTATTATACTTTCATATACTTAAGACTCTGCATAACCTGCTTAACCCCAGTAGTATCCAGGGCTCCCTCTCAGCTTTCTGAATACACTACAGTTTGTTCCCTCTAGCCCCAGGCTCATTGCACAGCGCATTCCTTCTTCCTGAAACACTCTTCACCTTCCATTAACCTACCTCTCACTTGACCTTTTCCTCCCAGCTTAAATGGCACATCCTCCTTTGAGATCCCTACCCTGACCCTTAACATGGGGAAGGTGTTTCCTCTGGGTGTTCCCATGTGTCTGTGCTTATCCCATCATACAAGTTAGCACATTTAATTGTAATGATCTCATGCTATTTTCCCTGTAAAACTGGGAGTTTCTCAAAGATCCTATTTTCTTTATCAATATATACTCTGCATATAGAAGGAACCAACTAATATTTGTTGAATGGAGTAATAACTGTGTAATCACATAAAAGTTGATTACAATGTAAAATATGAAACTGGACTATATGTACAAATTACAACAATTATATAAAACATATTCATATGTACATAAAGTATCAGAACACATGCAAAAAATGCTATAACTGTATGAGAGTTATATGAAAGATTGTGTAAGGGCAGTGATTTTAGAGATGATTAACTTTTTTCCCTTAATTTTCTAGATTGTCAGTGATTTCATTACAATTTTTATAAGAAATACATAATATTTAAAAAATATGTTGTCATATTTTTCCAGGGCCAGGCGTGGTGGCTCACGCCTGTAATCCCAGCACTTTGGGAGGCCGAGGCGGGCAGATCACAAGGTCAGGAGATCGAGACCATCCTGGCTAACACAGTGAAACCCCATCTCTAGTAAAAATACAAAAAAATTAGCCAGGTGTGGTGGCAGGCGCCTGTAGTCCCAGCTACTCCGGCTGGGACCAGGCTGAGGCAGGAGAATGGTGTGAACCCGGGAGGCAGAGCTTGCAGTGCAGCCAAGATGGCGCCACTGCACTCCAGCCTGGGTGACAGAGTGAGACTCTGTCTCAAAAAAAAAAAAAAAAAATACATTGTCATATTTTTCAGTTAATAAAGAACAATCACACTAATATACTTAAATGTTTCTTTTTGAAGCAATAAAACAAAATATAATCATTGATGATACCTAAATTTTAAAACAACAAATCCTTGTATGTTTTCCATTAACATTTGCAAAACTTCCAACTTTGTTGAATACCAAGCCTTATAATTATTCATTTACCATAATTATTAGTTGGTGTTTAAGTTAAAATAAATGTTTCTTGCAAATTTAAAAAAAAAAAAGAAAAAAAAACTTTTCGATCTGATACATAAATTCAATAAAATTTCAGGATACAAAAAAGATGTTTCTTTATAAAATATTTTATTTATTGGAATATTTCCAAGCATGAATTACTCTTACTCTAACATAACTTTGAGCCTGGAAATCATAAGAGAGTGGGATGATAAAAACAGAAATTCTAAAATTTACTTTCTTAGATCCTTTTTAAATCAGATCTTGTCCTTAATGATTCCCCTTTGTGGGTGCTCTCTTTCTGCCCATTTCTCATATACACTTTTGCAAACTAAGATGCCTGCTGTTTTAACTTTAACTACATAACGAAAAAGTTAAATTCACCCTGTACCTTGCCCAATGTGCCCTACTCAAAAGAGATAACCTTACTTAAGGTTGTTTGTGATACAAAATATTTAGTTTTGACCTATGAAACAAACCAGTAATTTTGTTGGCCTTTGAAAAAAACCATTAAACTTTGAGGTAAAAAATAATAATTTAATATTCAAGGTTTGTTAACTGTATCTTCACCTAAAATCTTAGTCTCACCCTCTCTCTGGCTCTACCCAATTTCTACTCTCTGTGCCTCAGACACAGAAATGGAATTGGCTCAGGGAATTCTTCAGGGTATTTCCCAAACTTCTTGCCAACCTTTAACATCATCAAATATTTTCTTTAGGTTTTTTAATCTAATGGGTAAATTTTTTTTTATTTCCCTAACTACTAGATCACAGTAAAAAGTTTAAATAATATAGAATAAAGCCAGGCATGGTGGCTTATGTCTGTAATCCCAGTGCTTTGGGAGGCTGAGACAGGAGGATTGCTTGAGGCCAGGAGTTTGAGGCCAGTCTGAGAAACACAGCTAGACGCTGTCTCTACAAAAAATTTATTAAGACTAGCCAGGTGTGATGGCACACACTTACAGTTCCAGCTACTTGGGAAGCTAACCTGGAGTTTGTCAATGTATACATATATTTATTTTTATGTGAGTAAATCTTTTGGTTTGTTCCTGTGTGCTTCAGAATTTTGTGTTTTGCTTAGGAATTTTCCATATTACAAGGCAAAAAAGATAGTCTTTTATTCTTTTTTCTGTTTTAAATATTGATTTTTAATATTGAGATATGTTATTTAGTGAATTGATTCATTATTTTATGTTTAATTTTTGTGGGTAGATAGTAGATGTATATATTTATGGGGTACATGAGATATTTTAATACAGACATACAATGCATAATAATCACAGTAGGGTAAATAGAGTGTCCACCACCTCAAACATTTATCCTTCCTTAGTGTAACAAACGATCCAATTGTACTCTTTTAGTTATTTTTCAATGTACAATAAATTATTGTTGACTGCAGTCATCCTGTTGTACTATAAAATACTAAGTCTTATTTATTTTTGTACCAATTCTCCATCTCCACTTCTCCCCTCCCACTACCCTTCCAAACCTCTGGTAGCCATTTTTCTACTATCTCCAAGAATTCAGTCGTTGTTTTACTTTTCTTAGGTCCCACAAATAAATAAGAACATGAAAAGTTTGTTTTCCTGTGTTTTGCCTATTTCACTTAACATAATGTCCTCTAGTTCCAAACATGTGGTTGCAAATGACAGGGTCTCTTTCTTTTTATAGCTGTATAGTACACCATCGTGTATATGTACCACATTTTCCTTATCTATTCATCTGTTAATGGATACTTAGATTGGTCTAAACCATGGCTATTGTGAATAGTACTGCAATAAACATGAGAGTGCAAATACATCTTCAATATACTGATTTCCTTTCTTTTGGGTATATAGCTACCAGTAGGATTGCTAGATCATATGACAGTTCTATTTTTCATTTTTGGGAAACCTACATACTGTTGTCCATAGTGGTTTCACTAATTTACATTCCACCTAACAGTGTAGAAGAATTTCCTTTTCTCCACATCTTTGTCAGCGTTTGCTATTGCCTATCTTTTGGATAAAAACCACTTTAAGGAAGATAATATCTTACTGTAGTTTTGATTTGCATTTTTCTGATGATCAGTTATGTTGAGCACCTTTTCATATATCTGTTTGCCATTTATATGTCTTCTTTTGAGAAATGTCTATTGACACCTTTGCTCATTTTTAATTAGACTGTTAGATTTATTTTCCTATTGAGTTGTTTGAGTGCCATATACTCTGGTTATTAATCCTTTTTCAGATAATAGCTTGCAAATATTTTCTCCCAGTCTGTGGGTTGTTTCCTTACTTTGTTGATTGTTTTCTTTGCTGTGCAGAAGATTTTTAACTTTATGTGATCAGATTTGTCCGTTTTTGCTTTGATTGCCTGTGCTTGTGGGGTATTATTTAAGAACTCATTGCCCAGATCAATGTCCTGGATAGTTTCTCCAATGTTTTCTTATAGTAGTTTCATAGTTTTAGGTCTTTGATTTAAGTCTTTAGTCCATTTTGGATTTGATTTTTGTATATGACAAGAGTTAGGAGTCTAGTTTCATTATTCTGCATATGGATATCCAATTTTGCAAGCACTTTTTATTGAAGAGGTTGTCCTTTCTTCAGTGAATAACCTAGGCACCTTTGTCAAAACTGAGTTCACTGTAGGTGTGTGCATTTGTGTCTGCATTTTCTATTCTGTACCATTGGTCTATGCATCTGCTTTTATGCCAGTACCAAGCTGTTTTTGTTACTATAACTTTGTAGTATAATTTGCAATCAGATAATGTGATTCCTCCAGTCTTTTGTGGTTTTACATAAATTTTAATGTGTTTTTTCCTATTTCTGTGAAGAATATCATTGGTACTTTTAAAGAAATTGATTGAACCTATAGATTACTTTGAGTAGTGTGGACATTGACAATATTGATTCTTCCAATCCATGAACATGAAATATCTTGCCATTTGTTGTGTATCCTCTTCAATTTCTTGAATAATATTTTATAGCTTTAATTGCAGAGATGTTTCACTTTTTTGATTGAATTTATTCCCAGGTATTTTATTTTATTTGTAGTTATTATAAGTGGGGTTATTTTCTTGATTTTCTTGTCAGATTGTTCAGTATTGGCATATAGAAATGCTATTGATTTTTGTAAGTTGATTGGACATCCTACAAATTTACTGAATTTGTTTATCAGTTTGAATAGTTTTTCTGCAGAGTCTTTAGGTTTTTCTGAATATGAGACCATATTATCTACAAACAAGGATAATTTGACTTTTTCCTTTCCAATTTGGATGCACTTGCTTTCTTTCATTTGTCTGATTGCTCTAGCTAGGACTTCCAGTACTATGTTTAGTAACAGTGGTGACAGTGGGCATCCTTGTCATGTTCCAGATCTTAGAGGAAAGGCTTTTAGTTTTTCCCCAATCAGAATGACACTAACTATAGGTATAGCATATATGGCTATCATTGTGTTGAGGTATGTCGCTTCTATCCTCAGTTTTTGAGGCTTTTTATGATAAAGAGATATTGAAATTTATCAAATGCTTTTTAGCATCAGTTGAAATGATCATATGTTTTTGTCCTCCATGCTGTTGATATGATGTATCTTGTTGATTAATTTGCATATGTCGAATCATCCTTGCATCCCTTAAATCCCACTTGGTCAGGATGAATGATCTTTTTAATGCGTTGTTGAACTCAGTTTGCTAGGGATTTTTGCATCAATGTTTATCGGGGATATTGGCCTGTAGTTTTCTTTTTTGAAGTGTCTTTGCCTGGTTTTGATATTAGGGTAATACTGGCCTTGTAGAATGAATTTGGAAGTATTCTTTCCCTCTGTTTTTCAGAATAGTTTGAGTAGGATTGGTATTTGTTCTTCCTTAAATGTTTGCTAAAATTCAACAGTGAAGCCATGTGGTCCTGGTGTTTTCTTTGCAGGGAGAATTTTATTACAACTTTAATCTAATTGCTTATTATTGGTCTTATCAGGTTTTTAATTTCTTCATGGTTCAATCTTGGTAGGTGATATATGTCTAGGAACTTATTCATTTATTCTCAGTTTTCCAATTTATTGGCATATAGTTGCTCATATTACTCTCTAATGATTCTTCGAATTTCTGTGGAATTGGTTGTAATGTCTCCCCTTTTATCCCTGATTTTATTTGTTTGGGTTTTCTCTCTGTTTTTCTTAGTTGGGCTAAAGTTTTGTCAAATTTGTTTATCTTTTTGAAAAACCAGCTTTTTGTTTCATTGATCTTTGCTATTGCTTTTTTTGTTGTTGTTTCAGCTTCATTTATTTCTGCTCTGATATTTATTATTTCTTTTTTTCTACTAATTTTGATTTTGGTTTGCTTACTTTTCAAGTTTGTTACGGTGCATCATTAGGTTGTTTATTTGAAGTTTTTCTACTTTTTTGATGTAGGTGTCTATTGCTATAAACTTTCCTTGTAGTACTGCTTTTGCTGTATCCCACAGGTTTCCATATGTTGTATTTCCATTTGCATTAGTTTAAAAAATTTTTTCAATTTTTTTCTTAATTTTTTCATTGGCCTACTTGTCCTTTCAGAGCATATTGTTTAATTTCTGTGTGTTGTATGTATAGTTTCCAAAATTTCTCTTGTTATTGATTCCTAGTTTTTTACCATTGTTGTTAGAGAAGATACTTGATATAATTTTATTTTTTTGAATTATTTGAGATGTGTTTGTAGCTTAACATATGGTCTATCCTTGAGAATGATCCATGTGCTGAGGAGAAGAATGTGTATTCTGAATTCATTGGATGAATGTTCTGAAAATCACTATTAGGTCCATTTGGTCTATAGTGCAGATTAAGTCCAGTGTTTCCTTGTTTATTATTTTTTTCTGGATGATCTGTCTAATGCTGAAAATCAGGTGTTGAAGTCTCCAACTACTATTGTACTGAGGTCTATCTCTTCAGCACTAATATTTGCTTTATATACCTGGGTGTTCCAGTTGGGTGCATGTAAATTTATAATTGTTATATCCTCTTGCTGAATTGACCACTTTATCATTATATAATGACCTTTGTCACTTTTTCTAGTTTTTGTCTTAATCTATTTATCTGAATGACTATATCTATTTCTGCTATTTTTTGGTTTTCACTCGCATGAAATATTTTTTTCATCCTATGTTTACCTTTATAAGTGAAGTCTGCTTCTTGTAGGCAACAGATCATTGGGTCTTGATTTCTTTTCATCCACTCAGCCATTCTTTGTCTTTTGATTGGACAGTTTAGGCCATTTACATTCAATGTTATTATTAATATGTAAGGACTTTTGCCATTTTATTACTTGTTTTCTGGCTGTTTTGTGGTATTCTTGTCCTTCTTTCCTTTCTTCTTCTCTTCCTTTTAGTGAAGACTTTCTCTGGTGATTTGTTTCCGTTTCTTGCTTTTTATTTTTTAGGTATCTTTTGTATGTTTTTTGATTTGAGATTACCATGAGGCTTGCAAATAATATAACCCATTCTTTTAAACTGATGACAACACTGATTGCATGAACTAAATAACCAAAAGACAAGCAAAGATAAAGCTAATAAAATCTCTACACTTTACCTTCTTTCCTCTGCTTTTTAACTTTTTGTTTCTAAATATATCTTATTATACAATATCTTGAAAAGTTTTTGTAGTTATTATTTATAAAAGGTTCATCTTTTAGTCTTTCTACTCAAGGTATAAGTGGTTCACACACCACAGTTACAGTGTTATAACCTTCTGTGTTTTTCTGTGTACTTGCTATTACCAGTGAGTTTTGTACCTTCAGATGATTTATTATAGCTCATAAACATCCTTTTCTTTCAGATTAAAGAACTCTCATAAGCATTTCTTGTAGGTCTGGTGTTGATGAAGTCCTTCAGCTTTTGTTTGTCTGGGAAATACTTTGTTTCTTCATATTTGAAGGAAAGTTTTGTTGTATGTACTATTCTAGGATAAAAGTATGTCATGCCACTCTCTCCCAACCTATAAAGTTTCCACTGAGAAGTCTGCTGCCAGATGTATTGGAGTTCCTTTGTATGTTATTTGTTTCTTTTCTCTTGCTGCTTTTAAGATCCTTTCTTTATCCTTGACCTTTGGGAGTGTATTAGTTTGTTTTCATGCTGCTGATAAAGACATAACCAAGACTGGGAAGAAAAAGAAGTTTAATTTGACTTACAGTTCCACATGGCTAAGGAGGCATCAGAATCATGGCAGGAGGTGAAAGGCACTTCTTATATAGCAATGGTAATAGAAAATGAGGAAGATGCAACAGCAGAAACCCCTGATAAAACCATCCAATCTCGTGAGACTTATTCACTACCATGAGAACAGCATGGGGAAACTGCCCCCCATGATTCAAATTATCTCCCACCGGGTCCCTCCCACAACACATGGGAATTATGGAAGTACAATTCAAGATGAGATTTGGGTGGGGACACAGAGCCAAACCATCTCGTTCCTCCCCAAACCCCTCCAAATCTCATGTACTCACATTTCAAAATCAATCATGCCTTCCCAACAGTCCCCCAAAGTCTTAACTCATTTCAGCATTAACCCAAAAGTCCACAGTCCAAAGTCTCATCTGAGACAAGGCAAGCCCCTCTGCTTATGAACCTGTAAAATCAAAAGCAAGCTAGTTTGTTCTTAGATACAATGAAGGTACAGGTATTAGGTAAATACAGCCATTTCAAATGGGAGAAATTGGCCAAAGCAAAGGGGCTAGAGACCCCATGCAAGTCCAAAATCCAGCGGGGCAGTCAAATTTTAAAGCTCCAAAATGATCTCCTTTAACTACAGCTCTCACATCCAGGTCACGCTGATGCAAAAGGTGGGTTCCCATGGTCTTGGGCAGCTCTGCCTCTGTGGCTTTTCACGGTACAGCTTTCACAGGCTGGCATTGAGTGTCTGTGGCTTTTCTCAGTGCACAGTGCAAGCTGTAGGTGGATCTACCATTCTGGGGTCTGGAGAATGGTGGCCCTCTTCTCACAGCTCCACTAGGCAGTGCCCCAGTAGGGACTCTGTGTGGGGGTTCTGACCCCATATTTTCCTTCCGCACTGCCGTATCTGAGGTGCTCCATGAGAGGCCTGCCCCTGCAGCAAACTTCTGGCTGGGCATCCAGGCATTTCCATACATCTTCTGAAATCTAGGTGGAGGTTCCCAAACCCCAATTCTTGACTTCTGTGCACCTGCACACTCAACACCACATGGAAGCTGCCAAGGCTTAGGGCTTGCACCCTCTGATGCCATGGCCTGAGCTCTACATTGGCCCCTTTCAGCAATGGCTGGAGTGGCTGGGACACAGGGCACCAAGTCCCTAGACTACACACAACACAGGGACCCTGGGCCCTGCCCACAAAACCATTTTTTTCTCCTAGACTTCCAGGTCTGTGATGGGAGAGGCTGCCACAAAGTTCTCTGACATGCCCTGTGGACATTTTCCCCCATTGTCTTGGGGATTAACATATGGCTTCTCATTACTTATGCAAATGTCTGCAGCTGGCTTGAATTTCTCCTCAGAAAATGGAATTTTCTTTTCTACCATATTGTCAGACTGCAAATTTCCCAAACTTTTATGCTCCATTTCTCTTTTAAAACTGAATGCCTTTACCAGCACCTAAGTCACTCCTTGAATGCTTTGCTGATTAGAAACTTCTTCTTCCAGATACCCTAAGTCTTCTCTCTCAAGTTCAAAGTTCCATAAATCTCTAGGGCAGGGCAAAATGCCACCAATCTCTTTGCTAAAATATAGCAAGAATCACCTTTGTTCCAGTTCCCAACAGGTTCTTCATATACACCTGAGACCACTTCAGCCTGGATTTCATTGTCCATATCATTATTAGTTTTGTCAAAGCCATTCAACAAGTCTCTAAGAAATTCTCAACTTTCCCCCATTTTCCTGTCTTCCCTTGAGCCCTCCACACTGTTTCAATCTCTGCCTATTACCCAGTTCCAAAGTCACTTCCACATTTTCAGTTATCTTTTCAGCAACGCCCTACTCTACTGGTACCAATTACACTGTTTTTACAGTGTAATTTACAAATTATATATTTTTATGTATCTATAATTTGCTGATAAAGACATAACCAAGACTTATAGTTCCACATGGCTGGAGAGGCATCAGAATCATGGTGGGAAGTGAAAGGCACTTCTTACATGGCAGTGACAACAGAAAATGAGGAAGATGCAGAAGCAGAAACCCCTGATAAAACCATCAGATCTCAACGAGACTTATTCACTACCATGAGAACAGTATGGGGGAAACTGCCTCTATGATTCAAATTATCTCCCAGTGGGTCCCTCCCACAACATGTGGGAATTATGGGAGTACAATCCAATATGAGATTTGGGTGGTGACAGAGAACCAAACCATATCAGAGAGTTTGATTATTAAATGTCTTGGGGTAGTCTTTTTTGGGTTAAATCTACTTGGTGCTCTATAGCATTCTTGTACTTGAATATTGATATCTTTCTCTAGTTTTAGGAAGTTCTTTGTTATTATCCCTTTGAATAAACATTCTACCCTAACCTATCTCTCTACCTCCACCCTAATGCCAAAGGCTCTTAGATTTGCCCTTTTGGGGTTATTTTGAGATTTTGTAGGCATGCTCCATTCTTTTGTATGCTTTTTTCTTTTTTCTCCTCTGCTTCTATATTTTCAAGTAGCCTGGCTTCAAGCTCACTAATTTTTTCTTCTTCTTGATCAATTTTGCTATTAAGAGACTCTGATGCATTCTTCAGAATGCCAATTACATTTTTCAGCTCCAGAATTTCTGCTTTATTCTTTTTAATTATTTCAATCTCTTTCAAAATTTATCTGATAGTATTCTAAGTTCTTTTTCTGTGTTATCTTGGATTTCATTGAGTTTTATCAAAATGGCTATTTTGACTTCTCTTTCTGAAAGGTCACATATCTCTGTCTCTCCTGGATTTGTCACTAGTGCCTTATTTAGTTTATTTGGTGAGGTTATGTTTTCCTAGATGGTCTTGATGCTTGTAGATATTTGTTGGTGTCTAGGCATTGAAGAGTTAGGTATTTATTATAGTCTTCACAATCTGGGCTTATTTGTACACGTCTTTCGTGGGAAGGCTTTCCAGGTATTCAGAGAAACTTGGGTGTTGTGATCTAGATCTTTGGTCACTGCAGCCATATCTACTTTAGGGGACATCCCAAGCTCAGTAATGCTGTGGCTCTTGCAGACTTGTAGAAGTATTGCCTTGGTGGCCTTGGGTAAGATACAGAATTCCCTGGATTACCAGGGAGATTCTCTTGTTCTCTTCCCTTAGTTCCTCTCAAACAGAGTCTCTGGCTTCTCTGTCTCTCTCTCTCTCTCTGTGTGTGTGTGTGTGTGTGTGTGTGTGTGTTGAATTTCCTGGAGATGGGAGATGGATGACACAAGTACCTCTGTGGTCATCACTACTGGGACTGTGCTAGGTCAGATGTAAAGTCAGCATAGCACTGGCTTTCACCCAAAGCCCTCAGTGACCATGCCTGGCTACCACCTATGTTTACTTAAGGCCTTAGGCCTTTACAATCAACAGGTGGCAAATGCAGCCAGGCTTTTGTCCTTATTTTCTGGGTGGAGGGTTCTTCCTGGCCCCAGGTGGGTCCGAAGATGTTATCCATGAGCCAGGTCTTGGATTCAAGGACCTTAGGAATCTACCTGGTGCTCCATTTTACTTTGAGTGAGCTGGCACCCAAGCCATGAATGAAACAAAGTCCTTCCCACTCTTTTCTCTCCTTTCCTCAAGCTGAGGAGTCTCTCCCCATGCCCACCTCAGGCTGGTGGCAAGTAGTAACCTGGTTACTGCTGACGATCACTCAAGACCTAAGGGCTCTTCAGTCAGCTTGTGGTGAATGCTGCCAGACCCGAGCTTCTCTCTTCAGAGAAGTGGGCTCCCCTCTGGCCCAGGGCAGGTCCAGAAATGCCATCCCGAAGCCAAGGCTTGGAATTAAGGATCCTAGAATCCTGCCTGGTGCTCTACCCAACTGTGGCCAAGCTATCACCCAAGCAGCAAGACAAAGTCCCCTTTACTCTTCCTTCTCCTTTCCTCAAGCAGATGGGGTCTCGCCCCACTGCCACCACAGCGGGGAATGTACTAGTTCACACCTGAAGCCAGCATAGCTCTGAGTCTCACCCAAGGCTTGTTAAAGTACTCTCTTGCTACTACTGCTGATTAGTCAGGGCCCCAGGGCTCTTTAGTCAAAATGTGACGGATTCTGCCAAGACTGGGTCCTTTCCATCAAGACAGCAGTTTCCCTTCTGGCCCAGGGTGAGTTTAGAAATGTTGTCCAGGAGCTAGGGCCTGAAATCAAGGCCTTAGCACTCTGCCTGGTGCCCTATTCTACTGTTGCTACTCTGATATACAAGTTGCAAGACAGAGTTCTCTTTACTCTTCCCTCTTCTCTCCTCAAGCAGAGTAAAGGAGTCTCCCCTGGAGCTGTGAGCTGCACTTCCCAGGGTTGGGAGATGAGTGATGCAAGCACTCCCTTGGCCACCCCAGCTAATGTCTCACTAGGTTGCATGCTCCCCAAGTCCACTGGCTCTGAGCCCAGCACAGGACAATAACTTGCCCTGGAACCACAGCCGCTGTAGCCTAGACTGCCTTTCAAGTTTACTTAGGACCCCGGAACACTTCAGCTCATGGTGGCAGGGCTTGCCGGAACTTAAGTCCTGACCACTGGGATAGATGTTTTGCCTCTGGCTAGGGATGGTCTAAATACTCCATTGGTGGGTAGAGTTCTGCCATGTGTCGCTTTCTGCTGTGACAGGGCAGCACTGAGTTCCAGCGCAAAGTCCCACAGTCACTGTGCTCTCCCTCCGCTAAGCACACAGACTCTTTCTTCATGTCACTTGGAGGTTGGGGGGAGGGGTAGGTAGCAGCAGCAATTCAAGGCTGTCTTTCCTACCCTCCTCAGTGCCTCCTTCCTTAATAAGATCTTAAATCAGGTGCTATGATCACTTGCTTTATTTTCGGTTCTTATGAATGTGCTTTTTTGCGTGGATAGTTGTTCAATTTGGTGTTCCTGCAGGGGTCATGATCACTGGAGGCTGCTATTCAGCCATCTTGCTTTATCTCCTCCTCAAAATTTATTTTTTTATTTTTATATGACATGTCATATGGTTTTACTGTCTTCTATGGCAAAAATTGTTTTGCAGATCTTTTAAAAAATTTCAAACATTTAAGTTTTTATCAATATTTACATTTTGTTAAATTCCATTTATTTGATTATAAAACAAAATTGTCTTTCCAATATATTGAAAAGGAATAAGTGCCAGGTCATTAAATATACAAATCAACTGTGATATATGTATATTTCAGAAATCTGATTTCTGAAATCTGAAAGAAATCCTTAATAAATATTTATGGCTTTCCATGTGATTGGAGAGAATTCAGGTAGCACATTCATAATATATTTCTTTATTTTCCAAGTATTTTTTAAATCAACATTTAAATTATTCAACTATTGTAACTAAATACAAATTTTAATATAACATCAGGAAGTGGATTATATTTTTTACAATGTTATTCTTAAATACTACCTCATGTTTTTTACTTACAAAACATTTATATACCTAACTTTATTGTGTACATATACATTTTTTGCTTGATGTCCTATCAGAACTGTAAAACTCTTTTCAGTCATATTTTCTCCCAAATGATCAAATTACTTTACTTAGTTTCTAAAGGTTTCCTACATAATTCATTCTCCTGCTTTGGCCAAGACCCAAAGTGTTCATTCTGGGACTTTCTTTCAATATTTTTCTACATGACTCCTACTTTTTACTTCCCAGGTCTTCCTCTTTCTTAGTTTACTGCCTTCTTGTTGAGCATGCTTCCATCAGAACATATTTCCCTAGAGGAGTGTGATTTTGTTAAATGGCTGTAGATCTCTTTGGTGAATAATCAAGGGAATTACTACTATATATACTAGCTGTGTCATTGTAATATCTTTCCCAAGATGTCCTGGCCTTCCCTTCAATGAGCTCTGGCTCATAGATGACTTGCCTTGAGTTGATGGTTGACTAACCCCACCTCACAGTTTATGATTACCATTGCCACCGTATCTCTCAAACACTACAGGTTATATATTAGCCAGTCTCTGTGTTTTCATTTCTCTTCTTTTTTCTGCCTACTTTTTACTTTAAAATCCCTTCCTTCTCATAATATATAATACATTTTCTTTCCTGTAATGATTTGAAAGTTAAAAGTTTATTTTTATTTCACTAGTAGTGGAATATATAATTCCACTACTATATATATTATAATATATAATCATTATATATTATACATCAATTACATATAGATAATTTTATATATCTAAAATTGTTTTCAAAAGAACAAAAACATGATAAATAGATCACCAAACACATAGCTATAGATATAGATAGATCAATAGATAACTTTTTTCTTTTGAAAAAATTTATTAATTTATTATCTTTTTAGTATTTCCTTATGGTGAATTGTATTTTCTGAATCTGTTTTATGTCTCTTTTTCTCATTCATCAATTTTCTTCTCTTCTGAATATAAAAACATTCATTAGTTCACTTTCTATTTTGTTAATTCTAGTTTTGCAATTATTTCATATCCTTTCTATTGCGTCCAGTATGGCTTTTAATTCCACAAATGTTTATTTTTATTACTGTACAGCCTTTACCAATCATATATTATGTTTTTATTGGAAACCAGATTTAGTTTCATAAACGTGATGTCCCCTTTGATACTTAGGTGTAATTTCTGACTCCTGTATATTTTGATAGGTCTAGTACTTTTCTCTATCATTGTAAAAATTTTCTGCTCATTTTATTCTAGTCCCCTGGAGGAGAAAACCATGTGATGCAGTTTCTCATTGTTTGTGGTCCCGCTGGGAACAAGCTTAACAGGTTTTTGCTAGGGCAGCAATCCACTCTGCAAGGTAACCCATGTGAAACTTTTCTATTCCTCTAGCTGTTCCTTCAGGGGAAACGCCATTATTAGATTTTCAGCTACTGCAGGTGTTCACTCTATGTGGCAGCTTCACCAACTTCTTTCATATCTCCTACAACTGCTTTTTCTCTAATCTGCTCTTACCACTATGATTAGATAAATTGACTTTTGCCATAATGTCCTTCATGAATGTCCATAAATGATGTTTTGCCAGAGTAAAGGGAATTTCTAGAAGATTCTCACTCCCCTTTTCAATTCCTATGCCTATCATAGCTAACTGAAGCTTCTCCAAGTTTTGTTATGGAACTTATATTCATTTAACAATTTTTTTTGAGAGCTGAGGATACTATGATAGAAGCATGTAAATCTTGAACCTCACGATTTATGTATCCTCTTATATACCTAATAGGGAGAGGTCAGACTACAAACACATAAACATGTAAATGTATTTGATGGCAGACAGAAATGTTAGAAAAACAAAGCAAGGTCAAGTACAAAGGAGGAATCAAGTGGAACACATTTTCTAGACTTTGTAATGATTTATATCCCCCATGAAAACACATTTTTGTCCATTTAATTTCTATTTTCTTTGGAATCTACGAACAGAAGAGAAGCATCAGGGTAGCAGGAAGAGTTGGATGCTTCTGCTATCCTCGCCAGCTTCACGTGGAAGTCTTCCTCTTTCTCCTCAGAGAACTCTCCTTAGAGTCCTAAGGACTTTCTAATCTATGACTCTGCTTGTGATTTTCTATTTCATTTGAGATTTTTTTTTTTAAGACAGTTTCACTATTGTTGCCCAGGCTGGAGTGCAATGGCATGATCTCGGCTCACTGCAACCTCCGCCTCCCGGGTTCAAGTGATTCTCCTTCCTCAGCCTCCCGAATAGCTGGGATTACAGGCACACATCACCACGCCCGCCTAACTTTTTGTTATTTTTAGTAGAGATGGGGTTTCACCATGTTGGCCAGGCTGATCTTGAACTCCTAACCTCAAGTGGTCCACCTGCCTCGGCCTCCTAAAGTGCTGGGATTACAGGTGTGAGCCACAGAGCCAGGCCTTCATTTGATTTTTTAACGCATGTTCCTGTTGTACATTTCTAGCTGTCTACATGTGACTACAACAATATATTATATGGACCTCAGACTCATCATGTCCAGGGAGAATGCATCTTCCTTTCAAAACCTAATTCCCTTCTGCATTTCACAGGGGTGAATGACACTGCAATGCCCAGAGTTTTTCAGATCTTAAATTAAACCCTGGGTCACCTTCAATTCCTCTTTCTTCTTTGCTTCCAAAATCAAATTTCTAATCTTTATCCATTTGAGATACAAGAAAAGTTTCAGCAATTCCTTTATTTCCTATCCCATAACTGCTGGTCAGTTTACCCCAACTATTCAACAACAGCTAATTAGATTTCCTGACGACTCTTCTTTCTATGGAATCCATTCTGAGTAGTGTGTATAGCATTATCAGCCTAAGACACATGTATAATATACCATAACATCACTGTCTAGCTGCAATGGCCCCAAATAAATTATTTTTAAATCAGGAAGTGAGTTAGATATTTTTTCTGTATTTAAGGTACGTTTCATTGGGCATGCCTTATTTTAGCCTCTTTATATCTTTGAAAACATAAAATGAAATGACTTATAAAGTCAATAAGATGGTTTAACAGAACTAAAAATATGCAAGGACATAAAACTATAATTTTCAGCATTTAAAAAAATTTAATTGTTATTCTTTAGACTTGGCTCTGTTCTCCTTCCTTCATGAGGACTATAATCATGCAAAAATTGAAGTTTATAGCTTCTATTGGCTTTGAGTTAAAGGAATGATATATAGTTCAAAACCATTTTCTTAGAAGAAAAATGATTGCATTTATTTTATATTTGAATAATTTCAAATGGCTTATGTAATTCAACTCAACTATGTCGAAAGAGGGGCAAAGAAAGTACCTAGTATGAATTTTTGCCCAGAAAAAAAAGGTTTTGAGGAAATTATGACCAACTGAAATATGAAAGCGAGAGACTATAATCATCATGTCTTCTATTTATGGTATTACCTGCATAGCTATAAATACGAAGTCTATTCTAATCATTTTAACTACCATAGGAATGCAGATAGCTTTGCAGTGACAAGTGGTAACTCTTTAATAAAGTGCAACATGCCTATACATCATTTGGACAGAAAGAAGAATAATCTTTAAACAGTGAAATTCCACAAGCAGATAAGTAGGTTAAATGATCATGATCAGAGAGATACACAGGTCAGGCAAAGTGCACCTGCACACTAAATTTACTTGTCTTTTAGAGTGAATTTGCAAAGAGAGGACCATTGAACTACCAAGGTAATTACCCAGGATATTGCCTTCACTCTTCATTTAAAAAGATTGCATAATATTTAAGGACAACTTATGATTAGAATCTTATTCACTTTAAAAGTCACCATTTTAGCCTAAGACAGAAAATAAGGAATGAAATTTAAAAATAAGGAATGGTGTACAGTCCCATACTGGGTAAATGTTTATCATCTGGACGGCTGTTAGTTTCTGAAAGTCACGTGACAAGTTTTGGAAGGTCTATATGTAGAGTGCTAGTATCACACATGTAAACCACCCCGAAGCACATTTTGCTCCTAACATTATACCTTATTCTGCCAAGCACATTTTGCTCCTAACATTATACCTTATTCTGCCAAGATTCTCAAAGGAAATCTATATCCTTTGTCTTCCCTGAGCCTATGCTGTAGAAATGGTGAAAGGAGAGCATAAAAAGGCAAGAGGTTACAGGAGAATGGCTTATCCCTCCAAAGATCTGGGGCAACTTGTCTGAAGTGTTTGTAAAATACAACTCTGGGAAAGTCATCCTTCGGCTTATTTCTCTTCTCATCATCACACAATCTTCTAATAAGCCTCCTCAACCAAGCAGACCTGATAGGATGAGTAACCCAAAGGGGGTACACCTTGTGCCAGGTTCCATAAAACAGTGTAAATTTTAAGTTTTTATGGCAGTAACATCTTGTGACGTATGTTTTCAATACCCTGTCACTTAACAAGTGGCCTCATTTCTCTCACCCACACAAAAATGTAAACAAATATTATAGTTTTGGAGAAACTTCCCTGGCATTTCCTTTCTGCTCTTTCAACTGCAGTCCTGCCTCCATGTGCCAAAAGCAGACTGGTTTCAACAAAGCATCCTTGCAAATGCTGAGGCAAAACTATCAACAATGCTATTGTCTTCAGAAAATATGCAGAATAAAGAGCTGACATTTGACATACAAGGTAAGCCCAACAAAGTATTCAGAAGATTATTCTTTCCTGCTATTATAATCCACTAACTTCTCGTTGTTAGTTCTTAATCCAGTATCATGTCTAGACTTTCTTCTATACCTCCAACAAAGCTTTGGGAAAAATGAAATTGTATCTTCACATGCTTCTACACCCTTGGGCTATTATTGCCGGCCAACATGTGGAAAGAGCACATTGTATTCTTTCTTTGGAGTTTGGATGTTTTGTCTTTCTAGGACATTGGCAATCTGCTATGAGTATAATAACAGACAAGAAACACAGGTACTTGAGGTTCTTTTTTAGAAGATTAATTCAATCTTCTTTAGAAACAAGTACTAAGTAAACAGTAGAGGATATTGCTATAACTTCTGGAAAGTATTTGTGCAATATAACTAATACATAAATGATGATATTATGACTGTATCAAAAAGAGCATGTTTAAAAATTTTAAATGTGTCTAAACACACTCTAAATAAAGAAAATAAAATACTCTAAAATAAAATAAAACTAATTCATTTAACTCAAAGCATTTGTTATTAGAACAAACAAGGTATTGAAGAAGTGAAGAGGAATTTAAATGTGAGGGTGAGAAGCAGTCCCCCTTACTTCCAACTCCCCCACTCCAAATCAATTTACAACAGCCCTCAGGACAAGAAAGGAGTCTCACTGCCTTTTAAGTTAGGGCAGCATAGAATAAAAGACAAAGAAAGTTGATGCAGAATAATTTGCAATTTCCTGCAAAATGACTCCCATGAAGTTTAAAGTCATCCAGAACTGCAAAACTGATCCCGCAGATCAAATAAATATGAGAACATTTCAATCTTTAACTAAACCATGTTGGCTTTTCATTCCAATAAGCAGCCAAATGGATGTTTGCAAGCTAGAGGAATTTTAAATAATTTTTCACGGGAGCGACTTTATAAAATCTTCTTTTCTATAATGGTTTCATTAGCTTTTGAACTATAATAGCCTAAGAAAAAAAATTGAGAACCATAAAAGATATTTATAAATTTGTTAAAAATATATCTGAATACTTGTTATCTGTCTATATATTATTTCAATCCTAGTGAATGTAAAATGCTGTAGAGAGAAGATTAATAATCCCTATAGTGAACTGTGAACAATGCAACAATATATTGCTAAATATATTATGCTACATCAACTATAGTTATTCTTGGATGAGAAAAATAAAAGAGGCTGGAGAGCTTGAGAGCAAAGAGGTGAAAACTGGGCTGCCTTTGTGTGAAAACAGGTGAAGAGGAAGAAGAACACAGTACAGGTAGGCAAGTCACAGGTGAAGAGCTGAAGTTAATGAGTTGGGTAGAGGTACCTGTATGTTTGGTGGGGAAGGCTTGGAAAAGATCAATTTTTAAGCTATAGAATAGAGAAAGGGAATGGTGAATAGCCTTTACTGAGCACTTCTAGCTGCCATGCAGATACTACTTTAGATGTAACCTAGCACTTATTGTGCTCTTTCTGTGTACCAAGCACATACTCTGTTGATCAGTGTATTACAGCAAGGGAAATGAGGTTGAAAAATGATCAGATTATGGAGGGCCTTTAAAAATATTGGGCCATATCATGAATCACATAAAAATAACTTTCTCTTACCTGACTTCTGAGTCAGAATCATGCATTCCTTCATGGATGAGTTTATTCATTCCTTCAGTCATTCCTTCCATGGGCATAGAAGGAAAACTGACAAGCAGTTTCTGCCCTCAGGCTCTCCCTCCCTCCCCATTCAGTTAAATGAAGAAAACAGACAAGCAAACAGACATGAGCACAATGTGTTTAGGGCTATGTGAGAAGTATCTGAAGTCCTGTGATGTAGCTAGAGGAATTTTAAATAATTTGTATCGATTTGTTCAAATTGGGTAGATGATATAGTCATTGCAAGATTAAGAGTTGAATCTGGATCACAGAGGTACTCTAAATTCCTGCATCTCACATGGGAGTGTAAAATGTCTTGAGGTTTCTATACCAGAGGCATAGGGTGCCACATGAGGTTAACTTATTCTCCTAACATATATTTGTTTAGCACCCATTCTGTGCCAATCACTGTTCTGGGCCCTCCCTACCCGTGAGAAGCGCTCAGATGCTGGGGCAGGAATCAGATGATAAATGATCAACCAGTGAATAGATTAGATTATAACCTATAATAACAGGATAAATGTGATTTATATTTTTAGCTTCACACTTTTAGCAAAGAAAAAACAATCAAGGCAAGAATGTTACTGGTATTGAATGCAAAGCATTACTTTTATATGAAAACAACCACAGGCATATCACAGAGTAGAATGCAAAATCTGCATGAATGTTTTGGATGAAATATAAGATTTCAAAATAATTTCACGCTGATATCTGAATACCTCAGAATCCTGTTGGTTAAGTTCTCTCTTTTGGCTTTAAGGAATATATTGTTGAGTAAGTTGGCATATCCCTGATCAGAATTAATGAATTTATTTTCCCACTGTTTAGCTGGACCACCAGGTATCGGCACAGAATAGATATCTCTTAGATGACCTATAGAAAAAATTTATGAGAATTTCTTATATCTAAAAACATTTTCCTCCAAAAAATTATTTTACTCAAACCTACATGTCTTATAGTAATATGATTCCCAAATAATGTTGGTGTTATTATCTTTACTACAGAGGGTTCTTACTTTCCAAAGCCCAATCTAACTTAAAATATATTCAAGCTTTATAAAAATTGAGTGATACCTCAGAGTTGCATTGTTTGTAAATGTTCCTATGTACTTGATAACATGAATTAATATTTGAGATGTAGTACTCTTCTTGAAGAATGCTTATGTTAAGGTTATCATTCATTTTCTAGTAAATTTTCAAATAAAAATGCTTTATTGATAATTAAAAATTATATATCTCAATTTGTATTATAGCCTTTTCTATTCCAACTGTAACATGTCTGTGGTCTGCAAAGGAGGTGAGGAGAATTGGGAATTGGGATGTGGGAGAGGGGATGGAGGAGACCCCTCATGGCTGGGAGATTGCCAGAAAAGACCTAGTGCAGCTGTCATTTAACACCTGTCCTCTTTTCAAAAGTAGGGGGTGGCATTCTTATAGAGAAACCAGAGAAATACGATTTAGAGAAAACTACTAAAAGATGGATAGCCTATTGTTACTGATCTTTTGGGCACCAGAATAATTGCTAATAGGCCAATGTCATGTTTGGAGAAAATGTACATTATACACTGTCTTCTCCACCATATGATTCAGTGATGTGTTGTTATAAATTGGAAACACAATCCGAAAGATAACCAAAAAAAATCTTAATTACAAGTAACCAAAAAAAAAGAGTAATTATAAATACCATCGAAGAGAGATATTAATATGGAATGATTTTTAATGGATTGGAAAAAATATCTTGAAATCAGATGTAGAATAATTATAGGAAGGAATCATCTGTTTGTATTAACACACAGGGAGTTTAATAGTACCAAAGGCTCTGTCTGGTGTTAGAGATTGTGGGTAACAAACTTAGCAGGATTTAAAAAAGTCTATTTCCAATAAAGGCAAAGACTTTAATGCACCCAGATTTTAGGCAGAATGCATAAAGAAAGAACACACTTTTACTGCTTTGAGTTGCTCCATTTAGGCCTACTTGAGTGTTGTGTTCTGTTTTGGATATCATACATTTGAAAAGAAAGACAAACTGGAGTAAGTTCAAAGGAAAGCAAACTGAACTGATAAAAGGTTTGGAAATAAGACAGACCTGTGAGCAATGGGCATGTTCAGGCTAGAGGAGAAACAATTGAAAGTGAGACATGTTAATTGTCTACAAGCATTTAGAAATATGTTATGGGGAGAGAAAGGATAAGTTATGTTAATGATCAGGAAAAGAATAAGAAACCATAAACTTACCTTATTCATGGGAAGTGCTTGGAATTATTTATTTATTTATTTATTTATTTATTTATTTATTTATTTAGCTCTGAAGGTAATTTATCTAACTTTCCCACTTGACATCACTCAAGTTCAAGTACATAGACACAAATGGATGTGCTTTTAGCTCCAAGGGTACAAAAAGATCACAAATCAATGTTTGTGGGTAAAAGCTGATTGAAAAGAAATATGTGTCCTTTACCTTTTGACACAAGTAGCCTGAAGTGATCTGTGGGACCCCGATGCCATTTGAGATACCTCAGAGTGAGAGTAAGTTTTAGCTTATTAGGGAGAGTTAAGAAAGGAAAAAAGAATGATTTTCCCACAAAACACAGAGACAATTTGAAATTGTGTTAGTGTTTCTATAAAAAAGATCTTTACATACAGATGCTTCTAGAACATACTATCTGGCTGTGACCACTAAGTAAGCAACAATTCCCTTTAACCACGCAGCATACCCTAATTTCCTTTTGCCTGCTTTCCATGACTTTCTTTCCCAGCAGACATGTGGTGGTACGGGGGGCAGGAAACTGAAGGAGTATAAAATTTTTATAATTAAGGCTGGATTAGTAGTTAGAATGCCCAGCCATCCAAAGGCTGAGCAGCAGTTTTGATGTTTGAAAGAAGTGTGTAATGTTGGATTAAGCTACAAGTAACCAAGCATTTTTTTTTCTCCAAGTAGGCTTTGATGTTGGGGGTCGAGTGGGCCCCTTGCCTCTCTGCAGTTGCCTCTGTGCATTTCTGATACGGTGCTCCGTGTTCTAATCCATTGTAGCAGAGTCCTTGAACCAAGAAAAACTGACACTCATTCTCATTAATGGGTTTGCCTGGATTGCTTTTTTTTGTTATTTCTCGCTGCTTTTTTTTTCTCACTTTCACATTTTCTAGTGACTTTGATTGATCTGATGTAATCTCTTTTTTCCACTTTTTTTTTTCACAAAGCATGAAAATTTCCCTGCCAGGTGGATATTCCCCAATTCTCACAACTCGGCTTATGATTTTTTTAAAAATGAGAGTGACTCTGAACGGTGAGAACTCATAACTCATTTGAATGAAAAGCAGTCGGGGGGTTGCCACACTTCATTGTACTTGATTGTTGACATTGGTGGCAGCTGTTACTGCCAATCTATCTTCAACCAACTGTGAACATATCAAGATCACACACACACACACACACACACACACACACACGTGTGCACATAGTCCTTCCATTATGTTAATGGAATTTCGAGAATACCAGAGTATCTATCTGTCCTAAATTCTTTCTCCAATAACTTTTAGTGAAATTCAAGTTGATTTTATTTTTCCTGTTATCATTGCCCATTCGTTTATCTTTATCTGTGGCATTGCAGCTATAAGCATATAAAATTCATCCAAATTAATAACAAAAATGAAGCAGACATAGCCATAAACTTTTAAAAGAGAAACCTAATAAACTCATTAATTCCAGGCTGATCATTTTTTTCTATTTACATAGGAGAAGTAGAAGTTTCTATTTTTTATCCTCCATTGGGTTGCTGTAACTAACTTCAAATCCAAGAGGGTGATACATGGATCAAATTATGTTATTGGTTTCCATTTGACTAACAGACTCAGTGCATACACTACACAGTCCATATTAAAATAGAGAGGCATAGCAAATGAATCAAACTAATGCTAATAATCTGAATTTTAAGTTCTAATAGACTTCAATAATGCATACTCTAGAGTCTGAAAACTTTCTAGTGTCTTACAAAGATTGGTAATTTCCTCTTGCCCTGACCTACTGACAGAGCTGCCATGAATACATTAGATCATTCTGTCAATTAAGGAGTGGAGTCCATTACACTGCCCTCCCCAAATAATTTCACAAACAATCTAAATGAAGATGGTAAAGAACCATCATTAATGCATAAACCATTTCTGTGTGACCTTTTCTCTGAACTCTTTCTATATCTGAAAGAGGTGAGTCTCTTCCATGGAATAATAAATACTAAATAATACATGTACATGTAAAATGTGCATTCTCAAGAGCAGTGTGATAAGCCAAACACAAACCACTTATATGCATTGAGATCACTGTCAGTACATGAGTTTTATTGTTATATGGCGAAGAAAGGAAGAGAGGAAGACAGAGTTCATCCTTCCAGTAAGAATATAGGAAACTCACTGATTTTCAGATATTGTAGCTACTTTACATGTGCAATAATGCTAATACTGTTGAAAAGTAGTCTATGAGCTAAGATTAAATTTTGTAAGTTTTAAACTTTTTAAAAAATACTCCTCTTTTATTCACTATCATACTGACTTTAGAGCAGTTTAAAGGCTGCAAAATAGGGGAAAAAATTTAGTATTGCTTTCTTGCCTTTTTCCAATATGTAATTTTTGAAAAGAGCTATGAAAAATAAATAACCAAATGGCAAAAACAATAAAAACAATAACAATATTTCACTACCACACAGTATTTTCCCTATCCAATCAACAGGGAAATTTTCAGTCAAACCAGAAATGTTTATGTTTATTAAATATAACTACCTCTCATGATAAATACCATATTATAAGCCACATCATAAGTCACCTTACTCCCTTCTTTTTTCTAAATGTACCAAATGATAAATAAACCAGATAGGCTTAAATATGGATGTGTACATATACCCTTCAGGACTGCCCAGGTTTTGTAAAAGAGCTTCTGAGACTCTTTGGTAAGTTACAAAACCAGTAGAGAAAGTGAGTAATAAATCAACTAAAGATTGACAGGAAATATTTTACCATCTTATTACTTCTCCTTTGTCTCTTTTCTAATACTCTTTCTATCTGTTTTATAGAAATCATTTTAGAGATGCTAGCAATGATGAAAATTGAACATGATCTGGTTTGTATATAAAAATCGTTTTTGAAGACAAATTAACAGTAATTGAAATGCTCAGCCTTAACCATTCAAACTTAAAATTAATAAATATTCAAAACACAGTTAAAGAATATTGAAAAATGTTTAGTTCTTGGAAATTCTAATCCTCAATTTTTGTGACAATCATTTTTCTTATATTTCCATGAATTCAATATTAATATGTAACTAACCATGATTTAAAGTAAAATTTAGAAAAAAATGACATGCATTATATTGTCTAATTCCATATGCATAATCTTACACTTATAAGCAATACATTTACTTACTTTTTTCATGCATTAAGGCCTCAGCTTTACATGAGATTAATCAACACAATAAATAGCAGAGGTAGACAAACGGTATGATTTGATTTCCTGTTTTCATTCTTAATCTATTCAACAAATATGTATCAACACCTATTGTATGTGACACTGAGTGACTATGGGAAAGACAATAATGAATGGGCATAGCTCTTCATCCCCTGGACTTGGCTATCGCATAGTACATTTTCCATCTTATGGTTCAAAATTCAGGAAAGTTATGAAATTCGAGATTGGACAACCTAAGTCAACATGTTCACATCAACTAATCTCAAAACATAGAAAATATATATTTTTTCCTCCAACTGGGATAATGTCATACCTTCTTCAGGGAAGAACCAGATCGGTGTTTCAGAAGCTATGAAATGAGCTCAGAAGCAAACAAAGGATATGTGTCCCACCATGCCCACAAAGAAAATTCCCAGAAAGGGCGAGGTGCCCAGCATAGCCCAGAAGCAGTAGGTATCTGAGTAGGACTGCTCTCCCTTATTCAGTAACCCAAGTGTAATTCTCACTACACAAATATAAGGCCACTCTGGCATCCTGTCTTACCTGCGGGAAAGAAGGAATGTTATAGAATTACTGGTAAACATGAACTATAGTATTGGTGTGAGAAACAAAACAATGAAAAGTTAATACAGTGATTCACCAAATGAACAATAAGAGGATAAAAGACATAAAGAAACACTGAGTATTTTCTGCCAAAGATTTAAAGATGCAGATTGCCGCATTAAAGTAAGATAGATAGCTTAGTCCCTTGCATTCGTTTAGTAACTCTTGGATTTCAAGCTATTATCCAGTATTATAAAAATAACTCTTTCCCTCTTTTCTCAATGCCAAAGATCTGCCTGCCTTCTTTAAAGAAAATGAAGTTACAGACAATCAAGGGAATCTATGCTTTTCCACTATCCTGGTTCAAAGCAGTTGCATTAGCAAAATTATCATAGCAATGTGTTTTTATATTTTGCTTTTATCAAAGAAGCCTATTTTTAACTCTGTGTTTTGTTTTCATGTTCACTTCTTAAGTTTAATTAATTATTAATTATTTGCAATTTACTACTCCATAATTAAACTAATGACTCATGTTCAGTGTTTTATTTATTCTGTAGATAGCAAAAATAATTCTGATTCTACTCATCTCTGCTTGGCTACTTTTGACTTCCCATGACCACCTAAAGTTCATGTGCATATAGTATATAGAAAAATATTTTTACATGGCATAAATGAAAATGGGGGCATAGCCCTTGATTATTCTTATTTTGACATATCTTTATGTTCTGTCATCTAAAAGACTGGTAAGGAGCAATGAAAATGAAACTATAAAAAATATTTAGAAAGATAGGTGAATTTAATGAAAGTCTAGAAAGTATAAGCTACAATATATTTTAAAATGTTTATCAGAAAATGTAAGTTGCTTTACCCAAAGGTGCCTTATCAACACTTTTTAAAAGAGCTGAATTAGGATAAGTAAGTAATTGCCATAATGATGACTTCCCAATAATACCAAAATACTTTCTATTGTCACTCAAAAGTAAGAGTGAAACATATATTCATTTTTAAGTGCTTAATTACATTTCAATACTTCAAAAAGTAGTACTGTGTCTTTGAAATTCATGCTGATTTGATATAGACCAGGAAAAAAATAATTGGAAGAATCAACTTTCCAATTAAAATATATGAGGGTCTACATTTTACAAAGTAAAGGTTTAAAAATCCTACTTTCAAAAGTACTAATTTTTAAAATGTATTTCAGAGCCATTTAAGCATTTAAACACTTGGGACCCTTTTTCCTGTTAGAGTAATAAATTTATTGGTAAGGCATGTAAGCGTTTAGAACATCAAATGTTTTAAGTTTATACATGTTAATGTTAACATGTGAATGAAAATGTTAAGGTAATTTAATTAAGTTTATAAATGTAACTGATTATTTAAAGGGGAATTTAGTGTTTTCAACTTGGGTTAGTCAGATTTTAATCAAAGAGTCTCCTGAAAGATAACTGTCCTACTTTTACATAAAAAGTGGAAATTTTTAAATAGAATAATAAGATTTGGAAATTTGAATTTAAGGGCTTAAGTAGAGCTGGATATAACACATATGTAAGTAATTTCAAAATAGGGATTTTTTTCTCCTACTCAATAAAGTGCCTGGGTATATTAGATAAACTGTTCTAAAAATGAGAAAAGATTGAATGGAAACTTTTTTCTTTTGATCCACTTGGTAATTTTTGAACTTGCCTCCTCAGCGAGGCCTCCCTAACTATCCAGCAAAGTGAGCCATTTTCTCTACTGTATTTCTGTATTACTTGTGAAAGCATCTGAACAGTACAAAGGTTAAGAGCACAAGTTTTGAATTGAGACTACCTACTCATAAGTCCTGGATGTGCCACTTACTAGCTATGTGATCTTGGACAAGTTACTCAACTTCTCTAAGCCATTGTTTCCTTAGATAAAAGATGGGTATAATAATGCCAACCTTTAAAAAAAACAATGCAGTCAAACTGTTCAGTTTAATGATCGATATTGCTTTGACTTCTTGGCATTGTGGTTGTGCCTATTTATGAGAGATAAATTCTGACTTTCAGCATGTCTGTATGTTAACAATAATAATAGATAACGTTTTATAGTGCTTATTTTGTGCCAGCCAATTTTCTAAGCAATTGGTTGACATTAATTCATTTAATTCTCACAACAATCCCAGGAGATGAGTTCATAATTTCCATTTTACAGGAGAAGAAACAAAGTCCCCAGAAATGTTAAGTAACTGGTCCAAGATCGCACAGCTTGAAATTGGTAGAGCAGGAACTCAAACCCAGGCAGTCTGCTTCCAGGGTCCACGCTTTTAACCACTACAATATACTGGTTATAATTTAACAATATTACTTATCAATTCTTTATGATAAATACTAGAAACCTCATAATTGGCTAACACGGAATTATTGTTAAGTAGCTCACAGTATAGCAAGATAGACAAGCATTTGTATATAATTATGTTAAAATGCCAACAAAGGCCAGTTTTAGATTAATTTTCTTTCTCCCTCTTTCTACTACTCACTTCAAATGTCAACTCGAGTCTGTGATCCACTGGGCTAGGATTACTTTCGCCATATCCTTCAGCAATGACTACATGCAAAAGCAGATTAAGCACTTGATGGTTTTCATTCAAGAAACTGATGAGAGAAAGTTCTGGCCAGGGATGGCATTACCACAGACCTACTGAAGTAAATGCACAGAGACTCAGTCTTCCTGTAAAAGATACACTAGGACACAGACTCTGCTGAGTAGATTAGTCCTCCAGAGTTTCCACCAATTGTTGGAGTCCCTAAATAAAGATTGCTTGTGTCGGAAATAATAGGGCCTCTGTCTGATAGAGTCAGAAAAATAAATAAATAAATAAATAAATAGCAATTTCTAAGTCCAAAACTCCACTAACACCACTACCAAAAAATAAAAACAAAAAGATATGGGACTTTCTAAATTGATCTAGAGATATGCTTATCTGAGGAAATGTTGATTTCCAGTATGGTAGAAAACCACAGGACACATAACCCATCAGATGAGACCAGAAGCGCTGGGAGACTCATATTTCTTGTTGTTCTTTGGCTAATGTCAGTGGTAAGATTTTGGAATAAGTTTATGGGAGGTGGAACTGATTACGTTACTGGGCTACTGAGATACAAATATATCAGATATTAAATAACCTGTTAGTTATACGCCCTCCTTCTTCTCCGTGCCTTGGTGCTGCTCTATAGATCTCAATGGAATAGGCATTATTAGCCTTATTGTTAACTTCAGGAGAAACTTTTAAGTTAATCGCTCAGAAACCTTCCTTCAGCTATTTCAAAAGGAATCCACTTTCTGTTTGATTCTGAAAAAAAAAGTGGATGCAGGAAATGGATGCAGTTGCATGAGCCTCACTGAGACATACACTCTTTGCCTGCTTCTAGTTATCTAAGACAGATGGTGATATGTATGAAATTATCATTCCTTTGTGTCTAAGTTTTGCTATTCATATTGGACATGTAGTCATTCTTCTAGAATTAGTAGCTTCATTCTTGTTACCTAAGTGGCTGCATTCATTTTTCCTACCTATATGGGCTTAGAAGTTTTCCCAAGTGTTTGGGTTATCTCTTGTTGCACAACAATGTACCTTCAAATTTAGTTTAGTGGATTAATGTAAAACATTTTTTTTAATCTCTCATGATTCTGTAGATTAATTGGGCTCAACTAAGCAATTTTTTCCTGTTGGGCTCTCTGGAGTTTCTCATGCAATTGCGGTCAGATAGTAGTTTGACTAAAGTTATTAGAGACACTCAAATGAGTTGCCAGACACAGGGAGACTAAGCCTCTCTCCTCATCTATAGTGTCAAGTCATTCTTCTCCATGTGATCCCTCTTCTTATATGAAGACTCATTGCTTTCCCATAGTACAAAAGCCGAACCCTCTGGCCTTCTTAAGGCTTGGGAGTGAAACTGAGTCAGTGTCACCTCCACTACCACCTAATGTATTGGTTAAGCAGCCGATGGCCAACCCAAATTTAATGAGTAATGAGTGGGATGAATTTCTCCTTATGGGAAATATGACAAAGAATTTGTGACCATCTTTTATTGCTTTGGCCACAAATTTTTTACATTCCTCCCACTTGCAGAATATATACACTCCCTTCACAAGGTCACCAAAAGTCTCATTCCATCACAGAATCAGACTTAAGTCTAAGATTACCTCATTTAAATAAGATTCACATGTCATTGAAAGTCCTTATGTGTATCCCTCTCAGTCTAAAGACATGCGCACTAAAAAGAAAAGTTGTCAATCCCACCTCCCCACATGTCAAATATACAGTGGGCACACATGGTCCAGTGAAGCTGCAATCAACACTCTCATTAAAAATAGAGTCAGGGGGTAACTGGTCTATGAAAATTCTGAAATTAAGCAAATGTTGCCAATTCCTTGAGCAGAACCCACTTCCTACTCTTGATGATGGTTCTCACTGATTTTTAGTGCCACTCTCTTGTTTCTGGTTCTGTCCATCAGTGTTCACTTTGATAAGCAGTGGCCCATGTTTGCAACAGAGTAGCTTTTTCTGTTTCTTACCTGTAAAAATCTGGGGCCACAAAGTGTCTCTTTGTTTTGAACTTCATTTATTTCTTTTGGTTCAAGATGGTATAATTGCTTTAAAAATACTGTGGGCTTCCTGTGTGTAAAATTATAGTCTAATCCATCAAACAAATGACAAAACCAAAAATCTCTTCAAGAGGCTCCTTTTTCTCTTTGGGATGAGAGTCAACGTGCTGTGGGAAAACATACCTAAGATCCTTAGAAACCTAATTTTCTACCATAGACGTTTAAGAGGCATGTACCTAATATTGTTAGAAGGCTTTTTAGCTATCTCAGGGTTTGATAAACCATGACCCATAGACCTAATCTAACCCACAGCCTGTTTTCGTTAGGCCTGCAAGTTAAGAATATTATTTTTTACATTTTGAAAGTATTGTAAAACACAAATAATAGTACACTGAAAACAACAAAATATTGTTGAAATAAATTAAAGAATTCCTAAATAAATGGAACAACATCCCATGTTCATGGATTAGAAAACTTAAAATTGTTCAGATGGTAACACTACACAAAGCAATCCACAGATTTAATATACAATCCTAATCAAAATCCCAGTATCCTTTGTGGCAAAAATTGGAAGACTGATTCTAAAATGTATGTGGAATTGTAAGAATCACAAATAGCCTAAACAGTCTTTAAAAAGGAGCACAAAGTTGGAGACCCCACATTTTCCAATTTCAAACATACCATAAACCTTCAGTAATAAAAACATTGTTATACTGGCATAAGGATAGACATATAAATCATTGGAAGTAAACTGAAACATCTATGGTCAATTGATTTTAAATAAGAGTTCTAACACTATTCAGTGTAGGGAGGAGGCCATGGTGCTGAGACAACTCAATAGCCACATGCAAAAAATTAAAGTTGGATTCATATCTCATAGTATCCATGAAAATTGACCCAAAATAAATCAAAGACACAATATAAGCTAAAATTTTTAAAGTATTAGAAAAAAACAAAGGAGTAATCTTCATGACCTTGGATTTGGCAGTGGTTTCTTAAATATGATGTCCAAAGGACAGGCAATGAAAGAAAACATAGAAAAATTATACTTCATACAAATTTAAAACTTTTGTGCACATAAATTATACTTCACAAAATGTAAAACTTTTATGCATCAAAAGACATTATCAAAAGAGTAAAAGGATAACCCACAGAATGGGAGAAAATATTTTCAAATAATATATCTAACAAGGGTTTAATATCTAGAATATATTTAAAATAAAAACTCTTAACAATTAAATGACAAAAATGCAAACCTAATTTTGAAAATGAATAAAGGATTTGAATAGACATTTTACTAAAGAACATATACAAATATCCAAAAAGCACATGAAAAGAAGCACAGTGTCATTAGCCATTAGAGAAATGCAAATTAAAACCACAATGAGATACAACTCTACACCCTTTGGGATAGCTAGACTAAAAAATAAAACAAAACAAAAAAGGGTTGCCAAAGACATGAAGAAATTAGAAAACTCATACATTGTTGGTGGAAATGTAAAATTGTGCACTGACTGTGGAAAATAATTTGGCAGTTCTACAGTAAACAGAATTGCCATGTGACTCAGCAATTCCACTCCTGAGTATATACCCAAAATAATTAAAAAGGAGCTCAAAGAAAAATTTGTGCATGAATGCTCATAGCAGCATTATACATAATAGCCAAAAGGTAGAAACAACCAAATGTCCATGAACTGATGAATGAATAAGCAAAATGATGTATATTCATACCATTGAATATTTATTATTCAGCTATAAAAAGTAATGAAATACTGATACATGCTGCAGCTGGAATGATCTTTGAAAATATTATGTTAAATAAAAGAAAGCAGACACAAAGACCCCATAACGTATGATTCCATTTATATAACATATCCAGAAAAGGAAAATCCATAGAGTCAGAAAGCAGTTTAGTGGTTGTCAGTGCAGGGAGGAGTAGAGAATGGGAAATGACAGCTCAATGAGTGTGGGTTTTTCTTTTGGAGTGATAACAATGTTCTGTAACTAGATAGTGATGAAAGTTACATGACACTATGAATATGCTATATGTCTCTAATGGTAAATTACATGTTCTGTATATTGTACCACAGTAAACAAACAAACAGCAAAGAATATAGGACAAGATCTTATGTAGGCTGCAAAACTCAAAATATTTACTATCTGGCTCTTTATAATATAATAAAAAAAATTTGTCAATGCATGTTCTACCTGAGGGACCGACCAAGCACACTGTAAATATCTTTGAATTCTTAACAAAGAATCTGGAAATATTTACCGTAAGATGATGTTTTCCTGGTAGCACCCTAGTTTTTATCCTTACCTGAGGCATTTCTTCTTTTAAGAGCCTCTTGCTGGTTGGAGAAGACGGAAAAGAGAAATGGTTTTATTTTTGAATCTAGCAAGTAATTGTCTCAGAAATGCTTCCTCTAGATTTTACTTGAAAACTGAACAGATTTTTTTTCTTTTTTTCCTATGTCTTTTCCTGAATATTAAAATGCACAACTAAAAGAAATCTGCTGACATTTTTAACACAGACTTTACTAATAGTCTCCTTAACATACTTTCAGCTTCCACCCTCAACTGGTCCTAAAGGGAATGCAGTGTGTGTGTGTGTGTGTGTGTACATTATCCCACTTCCAAATTGACTGGACTCAGCTGGACAGCTGTCATGAATTTGCAGTTGCAGTTAGATAGTGTTTGGGCTGGAGATACAAAATAAGTTCTTTCACATGTCTGGTACCTTGTCTGGAATGTCTGGAAGAGCACAGCGCTGTCTGGGCTCTCTCTCTCTTTCTTTCTCTCTCTGTCTCTCGTCACATAACTAGCCTGAACTTCCTCACATCACAGTGGTCTCATAGTAGTCATCCTTCTTACATGGTGTTTACCTTCCCCTAGAATGAGCATTCCATGAGATCCATTTGAAAAATGCAAGGCTTTTTATGACTAGCCTCCAAAGTTATGTAGTATCTTTTTACAAGAGTCTAGTGATCAACAGCAAATGACAGGGCTAGCCCAGCTACAAGGGGTAAGAGAGTACTCAGTGGCATGAAATCTTGTATGTGTGGTTCATTGAGGAGAAGAGCATCTATGGAGACTAGCTAACCCATATTCATCTTTACATTTAATAGGAAGTTTAAATTGTGAGTGTGCTTTCTTTATAAAAATAAAAAATTTGTGTGATGAAATAAATGAATAATGTACAGTGATTCATTCAATAATAGAAGCTTGAGAAAAAGTTCAGTGACAACATGAAGAAGGAGGGAATAGTTCTGCCTTAGAAAAAGAAGAGGAAATTCTTCATAGAAATGGAGAAATCTGAAATGGATCTTGAAGAATGACAATGAATTTTACATGGTGATATGGTTAGGCTTTGCGTCTCCACCCAAATCTCATCTTGAATTATACTCCCTGTAATCCCCATGATCCCCAGGTGTTAGGGACCAGGTAGAGGTAATTGTATCATGGTGGGGGGGAGGGTTCCCCCATACTATTCTTATGATAGTGAGTGAGTCCTCAGAAAACCTGATGGCTTTATAAGGGGCTCTTGCCCCATTCAGTCTGCACTTGTCCGTCCTTCCTGCTGCCTTGTGAAGAAGGTGCTTTGCTTCCTCCTTCACCTTCTGCCATGATTGTAAATTTCCTGAGGCCTCCCCAGCCATGCTGAACTGTGAGTTAATTAAACCTCTTTCCTTTATAAATTTCCCAGTCTCAAACAGTTCTTTATAGAAGTATGAGAATGGACTAATACACAAGCAGAAAGGAGGAAATGTGTTCATAAGCAAATAAAACAGTATAAACTCACACTGAGATGAGAAAGCATGATGTGGCCCAGAAATAGCAAATACTCCAGCTGAAGTACAGTGTATATTACGGACAAGATGAGGCTGAGAAAGCAGATGGGATGAGGGTGTAGAGGATACGCTCTGTAAGAAGAAGGACTTGGAAATTCTTTTTGCAGTTACCTGTTTCCCAAAGAGTAGTTCTCCATCCATTTGTGACCCCAAACCTCCACAAAAAAGGGTACTATGTATACATATGTCTGAGAAATTACACATACCTTTCTGTAACTCTCTCTGTGGTTCCCATCAACCTTAGAATACTAAAGGCTCTGAGTAGTCTTGCAATAAAGAAATCCATTTAACTCCAAAAAACTTTCTGATATATTTGAATAGAGAATGCTTTTTTGATATAACAGCCACAAATCATCCCACAACCCTTTATTTTATGGTAGATCCTTGGGGAGTCATTTATGGCTCAAAAGCAAGTGAGAGAAATGCGAAGATTTTCATTATAGAGAAAACCTGTGGTAATATTTTGGATGGCTTTAAAGGAAACAGACTGGAATGAAGGAGACGAGTGTATAAAATAATGGAGACCTAACATAGAAAGCAACACTGGGAGTGAGAATAAGGGCAGTGAGCATATCATCTTTAACAATTCTGAGTTCTTGGATAGAAATAGGAGTACTGCAGTTCCCATGATAGGATGTTACTATCAGTCTTCCTAATGAACCTGTTATACAATTATGTAGCTGTGTCATTTTGTATTGACTTGAACTGAAAGATTAAAATGAAATTTTATATATATATATGTGTGTATATATATATATATCTCACATATAACCTGTCTACATTACACTGAGCCAAATGACTAGGAAAAAATGAAATGTCTAATTCTCTTGGCCAATATAATGAAGCATAGCTGTTAATTTTTAAGGTGAATGTTTTCTGCTGCTGCTAAGTTCTAAAAGAAATTTATCTTGTAGGTCTTTACTCAGGAAGAGTTGAACCACAGAATGAATAGTGTCTTAAAGACTTATGCTGCAAAAGATGCAAGCATTCTTTTTCAATATTTTTCCTATACGTTAAACTTAAATCATACACATAAAATCTCTGTAAGCTTAACATAGAAAAAAGATTTACATATTTCTGGGTCTCAAGTACATGAAATGTTCTATAGAAAAAAGGCGGCCTTATTCTTGTCTGTACCTTTAGAAATTGTGGGTGCAACTTAGAAACAAAATTTGGAGCAAGTTAAGAGCAACATACACATAGGGGCTTTAAGAAAAAAAAAAACACTGTTGGCCCAATTTCAGTAACCATGGACAATTATTTGCAGATGCATGTATAGTTTACTAAGCTCCTGTGTTGTTCATTTGTGTGCCTGACATTATGCTATAGGCTTAACACCTGTGGACATTTGCATGCACATCTTTTACAGCCAAATTTTCTGCAGGAGAGAGGGAAAACTTCCATAGGAAAGGAAACTCAGCTGAAAGAAGGCAGAAGATAGTTTGATCACTTCATTGCTCAAACACAAAGGCATTTATTTAGGTCTTGGTATAACCCTACTTCCAAAAGCCAAATTCATTACATAATTTGCATTATGCTGTGTATTTATATCTGCAGATGAATCATATATTTAAAATTTCTCCACTATTAAAGGTAAAAAAAATTGCAATACCATGGACACGCTATTACAATTATTTAAAAAGCAATGATAATATAAGATCATAGTAAAGTTTTTAAATGGCACTATGATAGCATCCCTTAGAACTCAGTAGAAATTAATTATCATAGCCATGTATCCAGATAAAGAGAGATTAAATAGACATGAGGGGATAGTCACATTAAAATAAGATTTCAGAACTATCCATTCCATAACTCTATTTTCATACTCTCTAGCTAATAGCAATGGCAGCAATTGCAAAGCATTTTTCAAAAGCAAGTTCCATGACATTAAGTGTAAACAAGATAATTTTCCCATAGAATATTTTGCACCTGTCTGGTACATAATAAGTACCCAATAAAAAATAGCTTTTACTTTTTAAAATAAGGACAAGATAAACTTGAGCAGAGAATGAGAAGTTCGTGTTGGGTAAATGTGTAAAAAACATTAGTAGAAAAAAATTAAAAGAATTTTTTTTTATTTTCGGGAGATTCTGGTTTCAATAGCTGTTAGACTACTGGAAAAAGTTAATGTAAGTGCTTGACATAGAGTGAATCTGTTTATTAAAATACTACGCAAAGCAAGAGCATGTAAATCATATAAAAATGAATTATTTTAGAACTTTACTAATACCAGAATTTATTCTTTAATGCTTCTTTCCTGTTTTTTTTCCCTTAATTTGTTACATGATTTGAGGAGTTTTGAACATCTTACAAAGAATATGTTCATCCTACTTCATTATGCTATTCTAAGTTTCAAAGAAAACTTTGGTTCTTCCATTACAACCGATTGCAGATCTAGGGGTTTCCCACTCAGTCCCTCCACTGCCTTTGCTGTGGTTATTGGTGATTATGTCTTTGGCTCCAGTCCTGCCAGATCAAGAAAACTGAGAGCTACATTAACTGAAGGTTCTCTTTCAGTTTATGACTGCCTCTTCTTCCCTGACAGTTTGTATCTCCATGACCCCATGGTCACACACCCTACAAAATGGCAGTAACCTTCCATTTTGGCTCCCTAGCTATAGATATTCTTCTCTTCACTTCAATCTTCATACCTTCATCACTCTGCCTTAAAGCATTTTAAATGTACCAAAGATATGTTTTTAAAATCTTAATTGTTTGAATCATTTATAAACTCCTTAGTCTATAATCACACCACTACTACCTGAGGGTGGGTCCAAAACTACCCTCCCAACTCATTTTTTAGTGTTCTCTAAAATCAAAATTTTGCATTCCTAGAGTATGAATTGGGCAGGCTGTATCTTGGGCATCCTATCTGGTACTATATAACAGTATGGGCTTTAACTTGTATAACTCATTTTACATGACACTTAGCAGTGCAAATTGCACATGGCAGGAACTTTAGTAACCTGCTTTAAAAAAATCTAAATTACTAGTATGTTTATTTTTAAGCCAAATGTTAATAAATAATTTTGACTTCACTATAATGTAAACAATTATCTTGTATGCACTCAAAGATCTAGCTACAAGGATGTTTATGCAACCATTTTTATAAAAAACTTGGCAACTACTTAAAACTCAAGAGTAGGACACTAAGGAAATAAACATGGTCTATTTCTACCATGCAGTACAATATAACCATTTAAAGTGGCATTATAGAATACTATTGAAATGCCACAGGAAAAAGTTCATTATATACTCCAGTTTAAAAAAGGAGACTATAGAATAAAGGTATTGTATTATGCTATTTTTTGACAGCAAAAATGTGAGTACAGAAGTAAGTTAAAAATTGTATGCTATAATATTAATGGTAATGATTTCAAAGTAAAGTGGAATTTTATGTGATTTTAATTTATGTTTTTGCTGGTTTGGTATTTTTTAAAATGTCTTCAGTGTATGCATGTCATTATTATAACATAACTATAAAACTTAAAAAACATGTTAATGTAGTTTTGGAATATTATTTTAAAAATCAAGGTAAAAAGTTATAGAAAAGCAAAGCATAACAAATTTCAGTTCTTTAATGTGAATATTCAATAATATAACTAAAACACATTTAAATGCAAAATTAATCCTGTACAAATCATTTTTGCTCAATCTCCATTGCCCATCTATGCTTAAGCCTTCCTATTCACTGGCCCTAGATTTTTCCCTTATTCAAATTACATATTCTACATATTTTTGTGGAGTTTTACTTCTCTGCCTCAAAGCCAGCAGTGGCTCCCTCTTAACTACTACACGGAATGAAAATTCTGTTTCTGGATTTCAATCCTGCTAGCTATCCGAACACTTTTTCTTAAAACTAGCTCTTCTCTTCAGACTAGTTCCTTTTTATTGGCTTCTGATCACATAGCATGTATGACCCACATTTTGCCTCTTCCTCTCTTCTCTAATTCAGGCCTTTTGTGAAGGTTTATTCCCCACTCTGCTTCTTCCAAACAACTTCTCCTTAACCCATGCTCATCACTGAATTTCTGTCTTGCTAATTAGCTCAACTGCGTAACCCAACACACATTTATGTGCTTGTCTGTGTTATCCAGTGTTTTCCTATGTGTCATGTCTGCCTCATGTGATTCCCTTGAGAGAATCCAGAATATTCTTTTCCTTTACTTTGCACAATATCTGTCACAATTTTAGATATAATGGTAGCTGCTCAATAAACACTTCTTGATGGATTAATAGATATAAGATTTATCTTTTCTTACACAATCAGCAAATTAATTTTTTAAATTACTGGTTTACCTTTGTCCACTTCTATCAATATTTTTTAAAAAACCAACATTCACTAAGAAGGGATATATGTATTTGATAGTCATAAAATGTCATTCTGGGATGAAGAAACAGATTGAGAGAACTGTTTTACTCTTATACTAGTTATATACCATCTTTTAAGCTATAACTTCTTTTTGAACACAGATTCTGAAAGAGAAATATGGTGAATTTAATTAGGACTATTAATGATGAATGACAAAGACATAACAAAATGATAAGAAATGTGAAACATCTTTCTCTAAACTGCAGCAAGCTTAAAATATATGTGTTGAAACTACTGAAATTATAACAAATCAGTGGGCTTTCAAATTTTGCATTTCAATCAAAATGTGATCCTCAGCAAAGCCTAATTGGATAAATGGAAAGCAGTATCTCATTCCTTTTGGTGGAGAAGCAGAATTGTGGTAATTCGGTTGGAGGCAGAAAAGAAATGATTCTGACAAGATCAAATAGCTATTAGGTATTAGCACTCACTATGGTTTAAGTGTAATGTCACTGAGTTTATACAAAGCCATTATTGCATACGCTATCTCCGTGGTTCTAAGACGGAAATCACATAATCAATGGTCGTCAGACCACAAAAAGTTGGAATCATCATTGGGTTAAGCATCCAAAAGTTATATTTCTTATCCAGAACAACCACCATGGGGGAATAAACTTTCTCATGGGAGCTTACTTATAACGAAGCTCCAAGTTTCTGTGGCAGAACTTGTCAAAATCATCTTGATATCTGCTTTTAGGTCTTAAACCTGAAAGGCCATGAAAGCAAAGAAAATTAAAATGTCATCAAAATGTAGATTACCTTTGTTTTTTTCTGAAAAATTCACTCTTAGAGCAAATGTTAATAATTGTAACCGTTCAATTTGAAATAGCTTTTGCTTAAACGACAATCTACCAAAACATCACTATGTAAAAGGAAACAATAAATATCTGATAAAATGTCCTGGGCTCCTTTGAAGAATGTGGTAGATTTCTTATTTAGCCTTTTACCAACCAGATTCTTCTGCAAAGACACACAGGACGTTAGGAAATTTGACTTCTGCAGCCCTTGCTAGGGTCCTAGAGGACTTGGGAGGAATTCTAAATAAACAAAGTCTTACAGCTCAACCTAGCCACAAAGAACTTACAAGCCATTCTCTCCTACCTTGAAGTGGGCTCTACCAGTTCACCACCAGCCTACACTCATCAGTACACAGAAGTCCTAGATTATCAGAAACCAGATCCTGCTGGGATGAGTAAACACCAATCAACAGCCCCATTAGCCTCCAGAGGTCTCCGTGCTTTGTTTATAGTAAATAATGAAACAGCCATCACGGGAAGGCCTGGTCCTTCTAAATTTTTATTTAATTTAGATGTTACAGGTCTGCCTTTTTATAGGGTTTTTTTTCTGTGCTGCACCTTCTCTACTTTAAATTTTTAAAAAGTAACTTGTTTTACTTTTCTCTTTTTAATAAAACAAGAAAAAATGAAGGTAAATATTCATGGCCTTGCTTAAAACAACTACTTTCTCAATTATATTTAACCATCTGCAGGTAAGCACTGACGTGCAGAGGCAGAAAATGAAGATGATCTTATTTTTTTTTTTTTTTTTACTCTAATAGGCATGATTGGTCATGGGACCTCTTTTCCAATTGAAGGCAGAGACATCTCGATTTATTATTCATCTAGAGCTGGACTTGAAATGCAGATGTTTCAGACCATGGTTTCTTCTAATGGATGCAGCTGGCCTAATTCTTTATTGCTGCCCTCAGATGATGACACATAGGAGAGTTGGGCCAAGTTTTGGATGATGGTCTTTCACTCTGAAAGAGCATATAGTGGCTAATATATGAGGTGCATTGAGACAACCAAGAGAAGTCCTGGAAGCCCCATGGGCAAGGTCACAGAGCTGGGGCAGAGAGATAAGTGCCTCACAGGGGTGAGAGTTCAACAGCTTAGTTATGGCACTATCCCTAGAGAAGAAGTAATATTCACTTGTAGGAGCCAGTCTGTGAATCCCACATTGGCAAAGCCGCAAATTAAGAAGGTCAGCAATCCTTTATTATGAAGCAGAGGTAATCACATTTTTTTTTGTTTTTTTTTTTGCTTTTGTTTTTGCTATTCCTTAGGCTTTAGTCAGTCACATGCTTATGTTTTATCTTGTATCTATGAAAGGATACCTGGTTCTCATTTTACAAAATTTTTAGATATTTACATACATCTAGAGAAATCTTCATATATTCAACATATTTTTATTTTGGAAACATTGTGTGCTATTATATTCTTTCAGTGCAAAAATCAAGAGCCAATTTAGAGGTCTAAATGGTCCCTCATGATATGCTCGTGACATTTGTAAAAAGAAAAACCATGTCATTATGTGAAAAGTATGCATGACTCTCAAGAAAAAGAAAAAGTTTATTATTATAGTCTACCCAGAAGACAAATTACACGTAGAAGTGGCTGTGAAATCAAATATCACAAAATAAACAGAAAAAAAATGTATTTCAAAGTATTTCAATCTTAATTTAATGTTTGACTCTTGGGCCTTTTTTTTTTTTTTTTTTCCAAGACAGTGTCTCGCTTTGTCACCCAGCAGTGCTGCAATCGTGGCTCACTGCAACCTCCACCTCCCAGGTTCAAGCGATCCTTCCACCTCAGCCTCCCTAGTAGCTGGGATTACAGGTGCCCACTGCCATGCCTGGCTACTTTCTGTACTTTTTGTGTAAAGATGGGGTTTTGCCATGGTTGCCCAGGCTGGTCTCGAACTCCTGCACTCAAGCAATCTGCCCACCCCAGCCTCCCAAAATGCCAGGATTACAGGCTAGCATGAATTTAACATTGCAACCCTTTCCCAATAACTGTTGATAATACAGTCCAAAACCTAACTGTCAGTCCACATTAAGCCCAGGAGCATGTAAAGGTGATATAATCAATTGAAAAATCCAGGGGCTACCATTCTCCAACCTCCGCTTCTACCATCTATTGAATTAAATATGCCTGTGGACTTAGAACTGAGATACTTTCCTAACATTTGAAATGAGAAAAAAGTAAAGTCTTCATCTGCTAGGCAGAGGTTCCTATGTTTCTTAGCTGAGACACTTTAACTCCCCACACTTACTTAGACTGCCAACCTTCCATTCCTTGCCTGAGTCTCAGATCAATATGATAGATAAAGGTAAAGCTGAAGGTAAATGATTACCCTATAAGCTGATGGGAATTGTAATTTCAGTGTATAGCAAACACTACAGGGTATAGTGAGCCTTCAAGCATAATAAATTCATCACTTATTTCCAATGATTGATTTGTATTCTGGTTTAATTAGCCATGAAAGAGTCCATTTTTTTTAAGCCTTCCTTTACTTTTCATTTTTATTTCCTTTTACCACTGCTGCCTATTGTAGATGCTAATCCCCAGCTGTCAAGTTAAGGAAATTTAAAGGGAGACACTAAATACAAACATTACCAATCATGAATTCATTTTCATATATCAACGGACTCAAAGATTTCATAGACAAACCAGGATTTGTAATTCTATTCCTGGAAGATTGTCTTGTTAGTATAATTAATATTATTCTTAATTACAGTCTGATCATTTACAACACATAATCTATAAAAACTGATATATTCGCCTCCCAAAAAGCAGATGTTTTATGATATCTACTAAACCTACAATTTTCATGTTGCTCAATTCTGAGTAACCAATATAAGTGACTTTAAGAGGAATATACATTGATAGAACTCAGGAAAGAATGAAAGCCTGGGCTATGAAGTGGATGGGGTCAGAGTGGGATAAGGGATTGGGGGTGAGACTGACAGAGGGAACGATTTGGTTACTAAAATAACAAACTCACAAATGCATTCAGAAAATTCACCAAGAGTGTCCGTGTTTATTTTAACTGGCCTCCACGAAAAAGGAAAAGTTGGGACAATAGCGAAGGCCAGCTGTTGTTTTTCTTGAAGAGGTCCCAGCTCTGTATGCTGAGGAACTCTACTTGAGATGGCCTGGCTGAGACAAATGTTCTGTCCACACTTTAAATGGCAGCTGGTTATTAAATGACTCCCAATAGGGTGAACACTTGCTATTGACAATAAGGTAATATAAGGACCGTGCAGAGCAATCAGGATGGGAATGTGAATGAAAAATCTTTAATCTGAAATTACAGCTGTCAGGGTTATATTATAAAACATGAAAGTTGCATCTGCAGTTAGAATTAATGTGTCCCAAAAGCCAAGTTTCTCATAAACTGCATCTTGCAGATACATATTTTATAAATAGTCTACCAGTCTTCTATAAATCAAAGAGAACTGTGGCCTATATTAAGGAATTAAAAGGGGTCATCTCTCCTAGCATTGGTATTTGTTGAGCACTACTGGGGGAGAGGGAGTGGGTGTGAAATGAACATTGATTTCCAAAGTCTGGCAGAGAAGTTAGAAGTATTATTCCTACACAATTCTATCTCACTGATTCTAACACCACATACAAATGGCTCTAAGTTACATTTTGTAGTAAGCTGTGAATTAGTGGAAATTGAAATTATAATATAAATAGTGAAATTGTCTTCCTGGCAAATTTATCAGCAAAATGTAAATTTTGGTTGCTGAGCAGTTTATTTAAAAAACTAATATGACCTGTGAGGGCAAATTACATACTTTTAAAAATAGTTATAGTCCTAACAAGGTAATTTTACATCAGAGATACATAAAAGTCCATATTGGGAATGTCACATAAACGCATAAAATTGGAGGTCTGGAAAGATTATTAGAGATCATCTAGTCCAGAAACTCATTTTTTCAAACCTGGTTCATTTTTGAAATATACATGCGAGTACCAAAAGGGACATATACTTTAAGTCTCTGAAAACATGAAGCAGTTGGTCTCACAGTGTCCCAAATCCTATCTTTGTTTTTGATAACGTATCTCAATTAAAAGACTGAAATGACTATAATGAGCAAGGTGGAATCTTTATTGCTAATACTTAAGTCATAGTGGTGATCCCCTGATAACTCTGTCATTTCAAAAAGATAAAGTTATGCCTTTTTTATCAGCCACTTAATATCTCAGATTCTCTTAAAAACTGAGAGAAATGATAGATACATATATAACAGCATCACACATGCAAGTCTAATACCTGTCCCATGTGCCACTGTTTACCCTGGGAAATCCTCAGAAATTTACTACTGCTATGAAAAAATAGATAAGATAATTTTATTAAATGCTAGAAGATAAACTATCTCTTGACAAGCAACCACTTACTTTGCCTGAGTAGTAATTATTGCCCTCAAAAGGAAACTGTATTTTATCTATTACATCATTAGATGAATAGAATTTATAATTCTGTGTTACAAATAGAAAGACCAAATGGATAAGCTATATGTATGAATTGATATTGTGCTTTGTGCTAATTTTGTAGAAGACTAGACTAACATACTTAAACCTTCCTGAGTTTGCAGACTGAGGAACTGAAAAATGCCAGTTGGGCAAACAATGGTGGGATCCAGGGATTCTGGTACCCTAATTAAAAGAATGGGTTTTCTCTTTACATCTGGAGTTTGCAGACTAGATGCTATTCAATTAGATGCTACTGGATTTTCAAGTGGCCTCAATGGCTGAAAATACTTTTTTGTGTCTGTGTTTTACAATCATGTTAGAACATTGTCTCTTTTTTATGGAGCTTGTCCTCAGATCCCAAGCCTTTGTGACCTCCAGACTAGATTCCTGTGGGAGCTTTGTCTAGATCCCCTTGGCAGACCACCCAGACGCTTTCCACTGGTACAAAACACAGCAGCCCAACCACATAAAGATGTGGGCTGAAAACAGAGGACACAATTCAAGCCCAGAATCTTATGTACAAAGACCTCAAAGTCAGCCTATTCCATTAGAGTTCCCAAATCAGATAAATTCTGAACCATAGATCAAAGATTTAGGTAATGATGTGACAATGGGTCTGAGAGCTTGCCAAGTAAATATAAAGCTGAGTAAATTTTTGTAAGCCATAGCATTGTCATATTTTGATAATTTTGAATTTGAATATAAAAAATTCTTTTTATATTGATAGACTTGTTTAAATGAAAATGGAAGCTTTAGTCATAAGTATTTTATATGCAGTAATAAACCTTGACTTCTACAAGCCCAATAGTGACTTAACTAGAAAAGAAATAAAATCTGGGTAGGATTCTTGCACTATGAAGAAATGAGAATTGCTTCCTGATATTCTGGAGTCCCTAAAAGAAAGAAGCAAGAAAAGGATAGGAAGACAGCATAGGAAAGACCATGAAAATAAGCAGAACAGGTATTATTAAAAAAAACCTGTGAACCAACCTCATAGTACAGAATGCTCCCTGGAACTCCTAGCTGCCTGAAACTAGAGGGATCCTCAGATACGCTGGCACAGACCCTTGGCCCCAAAAGTGTATTCAGGAAATACAGAGCAGTGCTTCATGTCTGCCATGTTGGTGTATGGGAGAAAAATGAAGAGAAGAAAGAAACATTCAGAACACTGGACAAGTCATTTCAAGTTTGGCTACTGGAATACACAAACTTTGCCATGTGTGCAAATGAAAAATTAAAGAAATAGAGATAGGCTGATACAGAGTAGCCTTTTTAATGTTTCCACAAAATGGCACTATAATAAAAATAAAAACTACCACCTACTCTCATCATCCTTTCATAAACAAAAAAGCATTGGGCATTTTAGCTGCCCATATTAACAACTTAATATTAGAATAAAGCTCTATCCTTACTCCAAAATGGATGCATTAAAAATATGGTAGCCATAAAATCACAACATAAAAATATATAGCATAATACTGTACTCAGTGTAAATGTTTTCTTATAAAATTTTGTTAATATGTATCTACTTGTTATCATGTAATATAGATTGAAGCTCAAAAGTTCAGCTTGTTCTTGAAATTCTTTTATTGTATCAATACCTAAAATATATGTTATGTAAGACTAGGTTGTTGAAAATGCAAACAAGGGTCTTAAAACTATTTCACTTAATCTGTAGCATTTTGGAGACCAAAGGAATTAAGGCTGCCCAGCTTCCTATGCACATCTGGCCATCTTCCAGCCTAGTGAGATAGAAAGCAGCACAGCTAGACAGGTGTCTGGGTGGCCAGGTTAATTAGGCTTCTCAAGAAACCCAGGGAACTTTTTGACCACCCAGCAAGATACACTCAGGGGAATACCTGAAAGTGGTCTGAGAAATACCTTAGACAATCACCCACTGTACTGGATTGGAGGTGGACCAGCATTTGGTCATTGTTCTTCTAATATATGAACACTTTGACTCTACAATCATTAGAGTTGGAAAAGGCCAAAGAGATTATGTAGTTTATGCTAAGCCACACCTTGTGTGTCATTAGTTTAGCCATTGTCTCTGGAATTCTAACGCACCCTTGTATCATCAGCTGTTGCCCTTATTAAAATGTAGCCTCCCTCTTAGATATATATCTAAAAGAAATGAAGGCATATGTCCACATAAAAACCTGTTCACAAATGTTCTTAGCAGCATTTTTCATTGTAGTCAAAAAAGTAGAAACAACTCAGTCTACCACCTGATGAATGGATAAACAAAATCAGCTTTCTGATGCTAGGGCTGGAACCCTACAAATTACACTTCTCCTTTGCCAGATGCTCTCTATTAGGATCTAAAAACAGGGGGCTCCCTGAGGAACCTGGAGGCAAACGGAGGAGGATAGCACACACTCCTTCCTGCTTGCCTCCTGTCTGCCTCCTGATTCTGACAGCATTCCTCATAACACTCCCTCACTCCAGCAGGGCCAGCTTGTTCCACCCGCAGTACTTGATTCCATGTCACAGTTTTTGCAAGACTCAAAGAGTCTGCATCACCTTTCCTCAGAGACACTAGCATCAGCCAGGGAGTGCCTTCCTAAAGGTCTAAATTTCATCTCCTCCAAGCTGCTAAATGTTAATAATTCCAGCCTCCCTGTTTCCCCATTTCTAAGGGTGGCAGTTGCTACTTTTGTGATACTTCAGAGTCTTTTTTTTTCTCTTCTCAGTTCTTCATTACTTATTAAATTCTCTTTGTTAAATTAACCGTGTTGTTTCTATCTCCAAATGTGCCTTTACCACATTGAGACTGCATTTTAAGCAGCTTTATTGAGATATAATCTATACACCATAAAATCTACTCATTAAAGGTGTATGATTCGATGGTGCTTAATGTATTCAGAGTTTTGCAGCCATCACCATTGTCTAACTCAAGAACATTTTCATCACCCCCTCCAAAAGCCCTGTATCCGTTAGCAATCCTTTCTCATTTTCCCATTTCCCCAGACCCAGACAACCACAAACCTACATTCTGTTTCTGTAGATTTTCCTATTTTGGATATCTCATATAAATGTGTTATGAAACAAGTTTTGTTCCCCCAAAATTTGTGTGTTGAAGGTCTAACCTCGAATGTGACCGTATTTGGAGAGAGGGCCTTTAAAAAAGTAATTAAGACTAAATGACGTCATAAGAACGAGGCCCTAATCCAATAGGGCAGTGTCCTTATGAGAAGAAGAGACACCAGGGGCATAAGTAGACAGAGGTAAGGCCGTGTGAGGATCACAGCAAGAGGTGGTCTAGGAGAAACCAGACCTGCTCTCATCTTGATCCTGGTCTTCTAGCATTCATAACTGAGAGAAAATGACTTTCTCGTGTTTAAGCCATCCAGATTATGATATTTTATTATGGCAATACTAGCAAGTTAATATATGGAGTTATACAATATGTAGTATTTTGTAACTGACCTCTTTTCACTTAGCACAATATTTTCAAGGTTTCCTCATGTTGTAACATATATCAGTACTTTGTCATTTTTCTCACTGAATGATACTTTATTGCATGGGTATACCACATTTTGTTTATCCATTCATCAGGTGGTAGACTGAGTTGTTTCTACTTTTTTGACTACAATGAAAAATGCTGCTAAGAACATTTGTGAACAGGTTTTTATGTGGACATATGCCTTCATTTCTTTTAGATATATATCTAAGAGGGGGGCTACATTTTAATAAGGGCAATAGACAATAGGAAGTAACAAATATATGGTTATGTTAGAGTGTGGCATATAGTTGCACCTGAAGAGGAGTCTTTAACCCAAAGAAATGGCAGATCAAAGGATACCCAATCAATGTCCTTAAGGTAACAGTTCATGGTGCATCCTAAGTACTCGGCAAACAGTATTCCTTATTCTGTTTCCATCTTCTAAAAAAGTCCTTGGGGTTCTGCAAAGTTTAATTCACATCGATAACCGGTTATTCAGAGTCAGTGTATATCCATGAATGCTTCCTTGTTTGTCTTCACCACAGTGCCTTGGCTCTCTGTCATCCAAACCCCATTCCAGTTTAGATACTTTGAAAACAAGGCTCTAAATATTCTCTTTGTGAGAGAGATTCATAAAACTAGAACATGTTTTTCTACAGGCTGCTTGAGCCTTTCCAAGTTTCTGTATGCTTGGATTCTACTATACATAAGTTTTGGTCTATTTTTTTTTTTCCTCTTTATGCTTCATTCCTACTCCGCTCACCAAGACTGATTAGAAAAATTGTTCTCTGAGTTATAAATCCAGTCCACCATAGCTGTAACATGGATGAGATTTTAAACTCTGGGATCTACAGTTGACACTCCCTGTAGCAAGTTGAATGCAAGCAGAGGCACATATAGTTCAGCGCACTTTTCAGATAGGATCCCTTCATATTTCTGCTGATCGAGAACAGAAGGCCTACTGGTCCTATAGGAAGAAGAGCTGGATTGCAAAGCTTCAGTCCTGTCAGTACCTCTGTGACCTCAATAGGGCCACCAACCTCTCTACTCTCAAATTCCTCTACTGCCTAATAAAAAGGTTGGATAAAATAAAATCTAAAGTTCTTTTTAGTTAGAAAAAACTGTAATTTTATAAATATTTAAGTAGCAACCATATTGAAACTATAAGCTATAGCCATTTTATATATCTGCAATTTAAAGAGAATAAACAAATAAGAAAATAATTCTCAGCATAAATTATAACTCTCTGCTACTCCAACCCAAGGACTGTTATTAGAGAGATATCCCCAAAAGTGTTTACATGTTCCAATACCCACCTAATTAGTAGCATCTTCTTTTACAAATTTGTATCTTCTTGTAAAAATATCTGTCTCTATGGTCAATTTTAAGTTTATGCAAAGGGGGTTTTGAGGTAATGCTTCCCCTTAAAAATTTCCATTGTCAGGGTTTTCACACAGATTATGATACCATAATTTGTCATATCTTTAGCAGAAAAACTCTTATTCAAATACAACCATGTCTGGAGAGGGAAAGACATTAAGTCAATGGCTCTCATCAATATCCTATGAGAAATAATTTATTTGATTTTCAACCACATGGCTCTACCCAAAATAATGGTCTATGCAGTTGTCTCTAGAGTGAGTGTGCCCACAAGGGAAATACTAGGCTTCTATCAGAGTATAGGAATAAAGTTTCACTAACAACTTTTTTTCCTCAGTTACCATTAATTTTTATTTTTGTATGTTTTAACTTTTTTCCTCAGTTACCCTTAATTTTTATTTTCGTATGTTTTATGAAACACATATATTCGTACAGAAATTCATGCATCCAATGTATGAATAACCAAAAATAATATTCTGAAGTTGAATGCTCAAAATTTTTTTCTTGATAAGCTTTATTAACAAAAATTTGGAAAACTTACCGATGTAGGCTTTTAGACAGGTAAATTTGGCAAGGAGAAAAGAGGGCAGAAAAATTGTGTCTAACAGGAGTCCTTGAGAATCTCAGGCCAGGTGCAGTGGGTCTCCAAAGCAGAGCAGAGGAGGGCAGAGCAGCAGGAGCAGGGGAGGAGCCTGTATGGATGGCAGCAGTTATCCATACTGCCATCCATACAGAGGGTGAGGTGCAGCTGAGGCCAGGTGAGGCTGAGGTGCAGCTGAGGCCAGGTAAGGATCACAGAGAAGTTATGACACAGAAAGTTGTGCTAAGAAGAGAAAACAGAGACTCTACCCCTTCAAAAATTTACTTTGCAAAACCCTCTTCTTACTTTTTTGTGCTTAATACGTGACTTTAGGGCATAGCTTTTGGGGACCTTCCTTACTTCAAATAGCATTGCAATCAGCCCTGTGTAAAAATGGCCTGCTCACCGTGTATTCAATTCAGTCGCCAAATCCATCTGTGTTATAACCTAATAGGTTTGCAACTCCAAACAATTCTTTTATAAATAGGGCATATATTACCTTTATTTTTAACAGGCTCTCTCTCTGTCGCCCAGGTTGGAGTGAATTGGCGTGATTTTGGCTCCCTGCAACCTCTGCCTCTTGAGTTCAAGCGCTCCTCCCACCTCAGCCTCTCCGGTAGCAGGGACTACAGGCACCCACCACCACACCCAGCTAGTTTTTGTATGTTTTTGTAGAGACTGGGTTTTGTCATTTTGCCCAGGCTGGTCTCGAATTCCTGAGCTCAAGTGATCTGCCCACCTAGGCCTCCCAAAGTGTTGGGATTACAGGCCTGAGCCACCATGCCGGGTCATGTATTACATGTTTTACTACTAACTTACTTATTACATAAGTAATTACAGCTGGACTGTATGACAAAACTATATTAATGAACATTAAGGTACCATTGAATTAAGATAATCTAAACGTCTTAGTCACCTGAATAATATTGGAGGAGTGTGAATGTTAACATTATATCTAAATCGCTGAAATTCATTTATATTTATCTACCTTACTAGATGCTAAGAATATAGTGATCATGCAGCTCCCAGCCTGAGTGACACAGAAGACGGGTGATTTCTGCATTTCTGCTTGAGGTACCGGTTTCATCTCACTAGGGAGTGCCAAACAGTGGGTGCAGGACAGTCCCTGAAGCGCAGTGTGCGCCAGCCTAAGCAGGGCAAGGCATTGCCTCACTCGAAAAGTGCAAGGGGTCAGGGAGTTCCCTTTCCTAGTCAAAGAAAGGGGTAACAGACGGCACCTGGAATATCGGGTCAGTCCCACCCTAATACTGCGCTTTTCCAACGGGCCTCGAAAACGGCACACTAGGAGATTGTGTCCCGCACCTGGCTCGGAGGGTCCTATGCCCACGGAGTCTCGCTGATTGCTAGCACAGCAGTCTGAGATCAAGCTGCAAGGTGGCAGCGAGGCTAGGGAAGGGGCGCCCGCCATTGCACAGGCTTGCTTAGGTAAACAAAGCAGCCAGGAAGCTCGAACTGGGTGGAGCCCACCACAGCTCAAGGAGGCCTGCCTGCCTCTGTAGGCTCCACCTCTGGGGGCAGGCCACAGACAAACAAAAAGTCAGCAGGAACCTCCTCAGAATTAAATGTCCCTGTCTGACTGACAGCTTTGAAGAGAGTAGTGCTTCTCCCAGCACGCAGCTGGAGATCTGAGAACGGACAGACTGCCTCCTAAAGTGGGTCTCTCACCCCTGAGCAGCCTAACTGGGAGGCACCCCCCCGAGTAGGGACAGACTGAGACCTCACTCGGCCGGGTACTCCTCTGAGACAAAACTTCCAGAGGAACTATCAGACAGCTGAATTTGTGGTCTCACGAAAATCCACTGTTCTGCAGCCACCTCTGCTGACACCCAGCCAAACAGGGTCTGGAGTGGACCTCTAGTAAACTCCAGCAGACCTGCAGCTGAGGGTCCTGTCTGGTAGAAGGAAAACTAACAAACAGAAAGGACATCCACACCAAAAACCCATCTGTACATCACCATCATCAAAGACGAAAAGTACATAAAACCACAAAGATGGGGAAAAAACAGAGCAGAAAAACTGGAAACTCTAAAAAGCAGAGCACCTCTCCTCCTCCAAAGGAACACAGTTCCTCACCAGCAATGGAACAAAGCTGGATGGAGGATGACTTTGACGAGTTAAGAGAAGAAGGCTTCAGACGATCAAACTACTCTGAGCTACGAGAGGAAATTCAAAACAATAGCAAAGAAGTTAAAAACTTAGAAAAAAAATTAGAAGAATGGATAACTAGAATAACCAATGGAGAGAAGGGCTTAAAGGAGCTGATGGAGCTGAAAGCCAAGTTTCAAGAACTACGCGAAGATTGCAGAAGCCTCGGTAGCTGATGCGATCAACTGGAAGAAAGGGTATCACTGATGGAAGATGAAATGAATGAAATGAAGTGAGAAGGGAAGTTTAGAGAAAAAAGAATACAAAGAAATGAACAAAGCCTCCAAGAAATTTGGGACTATGTGAAAAGACCAAACCTACGTCTGATTGGTGTACCTGAAAATGACGGGGAGAATGGAACCAAGTTGGAAAACACTGTGCAAGATATTATCCAGGAGAACTTCCCCAATCTAGCAAGGCAGGCCAACATAAGATTCAGGAAATACAGAGAACGCCACAAAGATACTCCTCGAGAAGAGCAACTCCAAGATGCATAATTGTCAGATTCACCAAAGTTGAAATGAAGGAAAAAATGTTAAGGGCAGCTAGAGAAAAAGGTCGGGTTACCCACAAAGGGAAGCCCATCAGACTAACAGCTGATCTCTCTGCAGAAACTCTACAAGCCAGAAGAGAGTGGGGGCCGATATTCAACATTCTTAAAGAAAAGAATTTTCAACCCAGAATTTCATATCCAACCGAACTAAGCTTCATAAGTGAAGGAGAAATAAAATACTTTACAGACAAGCAAATGCTGAGTGATTTTGTCACCACCAGGCCTGCCATAAAAGAGCTCCTGAAGGAAGCACTAAACATGGAAAGGAACAACCGGTACCAGCCACTGCAAAAACATGCCAAATTGTAAAGACCATCAAGGCTAGGAAGAAACTGCATCAACTAACGAGCAAAATAACCAACTAACATCATAATGACAGGATCAGATTCACACATAACAATATTAACTTTAAATGTAAATGGGCTAAATGCTCCAATTAAAAGACACAGACTGGCAAACTGGATAAGGAGTCAGGACCCATCAGTGTGCTGTATTCAGGAAACCCATCTCACGTACAGAGACACACATAGACTCAAAATAAAGGGACGGAGGAAGATCTATCAAGCAAATGGAAAACAAAAAAACGCAGGGGTTGCAATCCTAGTCTGATAAAATAGACTTTAAACCAACAAAGATCAAAAGAGACAAAGAAGGCCATTACATAATGGTAAAGGGATCAATTCAACAAGAAGAGCTAAGTATCCTAAATATATATGCACCCAACACAGGAGCACCCAGATTCATAAAGCAAGTCCTGAGTGACCTACAAAGGGACTTAAACTCCCACACAATAATAATGGGAGATTTTAACACCCCACTGTCAACATTAGACAGATCAATGAGACAGAAAGTTAACAAGGATATCCAGGAATTGAACTCAGCTCTGCACAAAGTGGACCTAATAGACATCTACAGAACTCTCCACCCCAAATCAACAGAATATACATTTTTTTCAGCACCACACCACACCTATTCCAAAATTGACCACATAGTTGGAAGTAAAGTTCTCCTCAGCAAATGTAAAAGAACAGAAATTATAACAAACTGTCTCTCAGACCACAGTGCAATCAAACTAGAACTCAGGATTAAGAAACTCACTCAAAACCACTCAACTACATGGAAACTGAACAACCTGCTCCTGATTGACTATTGGGTACATAATGAAATGAAGGCAGAAATAAAGATGTTCTTTGAAACCAACGAGAACAAAGACACAACATACCAGAATCTCTGGGACACGTTCAAAGCAGCGTGTAGAGGGAAATTTATAGCACTAAATGCTCACAAGAGAAAGCAGGAAAGATCCAAAATTGACACCCTAACATCACCATTAAAAGAACTGGAAAAGCAAGAGCAAACACATTCAAAAGCTAGCAGAAGGCTAGAAATAACTAAAATCAGAGCAGAACTGAAGGAAATAGAGACACAAAAAACCCTTCAAAAAATTAATGAATCCAGGAGCTGGTTTTTTGAAAAGATCAACAAAATTGATAGACCGCTAGCAAGACTACTAAAGAAGAAAAGAGAGAGGAATCAAATAGACGCAATAAAAAATGAAAAAGGGGATATCACCACCCATCCCACAGAAATACAATCTACCATCAGAGAATACTACAAACACCTCTATGCAAATAAACTAGAAAATCTGGAAGAAATGGATAAATTCCTTGACAAATACACCCTCCCAAGACTAAATCAGGAAGAAGTTGAATCTCTGAATAGACCAATAACAGGTTCTGAAACTGTGGCAATAATCAATAGCTTACCAACCAAAAAGAGTCCAGGACCTGATGGATTCACAGCCAAATTCTACCAGAGGTACGAGGAGGAACTGGTACCATTCCTTCTGAAACTATTCCAATCGATAGAAAAAGAGGGAATCCTCCCTAACACATTTTATGAAGCCATCATCGTCCTGATACCAAAGGCTGGCAGAGACATAACCAAAAAAGAGAATTTCAGACCAATATCCTTGATGAACATTGATGCAAAAATCCTCAATAAAATACTGGCAAACCAAATCCAGCAGCACATCAAAAAGCTTATCCACCATAATCAAGTGGGCTTCATCCCTGGGATGCAAGGCTGGTTCAACATACACAAATCAATAAATGTAATCCAGCATATAAACAGAACCAAAGACAAAAACCACATGATTATCTCAATAGATGCAGAAAAGGCCTTTGACAAAATTCAACAACCCTTCATGCTAAAAACTCTCAATAAATTAGGTATTGATGGGACGTATCTCAAAATAATAAGAGCTATCTACGACAAACCCACAGCCAATATCATACTGAATGGGCAAAAACTGGAAGCATTCCCTCTGAAAACTGGCACAAGACAGGGATGCCCTCTCTCACCGCTCCTATTCAACATAGTGCTGGAAGTTCTGGCCAGAGCAATCAGGCAGGAGAAGGAAATAAAGGGTATTCAATTAGGAAAAGAGGAAGTCAAATTGTCCCTGTTTGCAGATGACATGATTGTATATCTAGAAAACCCCATTGTCTCAGCCCAAAATCTCCTTAAGCTGATTAGCAACTTCAGCAAAGTCTCAGGATACAAAATCAATGTACAAAAATCACAAGCATTCTTGTACACCAATCACAGACAAACAGAGAGCCAAATCATGAGTGAACTCCCATTCACAATTGCTTCAAAGAGAATAAAATACCTAGGAATCCAACTTACAAGGGATGTGAAGGACCTCTTCAAGGAGAACTACAAACCACTGCTCAATGAAATCAAAGAGGATACAAACAAATGGAAGAACATTCCATGCTCATGGTTTGGAAGAATCAATATCGTGAAAATGGCCATACTGCCCAAGGTAATTTATAGATTCAATGCCATCCCCATCAAGCTACCAATGACTTTCTTCACAGAATTGGAAAAAACTACTTTAAAGTTCATATGGAACCAAAAAAGAGCCCGCATCGCCAAGTCAATCCTAAGCCAAAAGAACAAAGCTGGAGGCATCACGCTACCTGACTTTAAACTATACTACAAGGCTACAGTAACCAAAACAGCATGGTACTGGTACCACAACAGAGACATAGATCAATGGAACAGAACAGAGCCCTCAGAAATGATGCCGCATAGCTACAACTATCTGATCTTTGACAAACCTGACAAAAACAAGAAATGGGGAAAGGATTCCCTATTTAATAAATGGTGCTGGGAAAACTGGCTAGCCATATGTAGAAAGCTGCAACTGGATCCCTTCCTTACACCTTATACAAAAATTAATTCAAGATGGATTAAAGACTTATATGTTAGACCTAAAACCATTAAAATCCTACAAGAAAACCTAGGCAATACCATTCAGGACATAGGCGTGGGCAAGGACTTCATGTCTAAAACACCAAAAGCAATGGCAACAAAAGCCAAAATTGACAAATGGGATCTACTTAAACTAAAGAGCTTCTGCACAGCAAAAGAAACCACCATCAGAGTGAACAGGCAACCTACAGAATGGGAGAAAATTTTTGCAACCTACTCATCTGACAAAGGGCTAATATCCAGAATCTACAATGAACTCAAACAAATTTACAAGAAAAAAACAAACACCCCATCAAAAAGTGGGCAAAGGACATGAACAGACACTTCTCAAAAGAAGACATTTATGCAGCCAAAAAACACATGAAGAAATGCTCATCATCACTGGCCATCAGAGAAATGCAAATCAAAACCACAGTGAGATACCATCTCAACGCCAGTTAGAATGGCCATCATTAAAAAATCAGGAAACAACAGGTGCTGGAGAGGATGTGGAGAAATAGAAACACTTTTACACTGTTGGTCGGACTGTAAACTAGTTCAACCATTGTGGAAGTCAGTGTGGCGATTCCTCAGGGATCTAGAACTAGAAATACCATTTGACCCAGCCATCCCATTACTGGGTATATACCCAAAGGACTATAAATCATGCTGTTATAAAGACACATGCACACATATGTTTATTGCGGCACTATTCACAATAGCAAAGAGTTGGAACCAATCCACATGTCCAACAATGATAGACTGGATTAAGAAAATGTGGCTCATATACACCATGGAATACTATGCAGCCATAAAAAATGATGAGTTCATGTCCTTTGTAGGGACATGGATGAAACTGGAAAACATCATTCTCAGTGAACTATCGCAAGGACAAAAAACCAGACACTGCATGTTCTCACTCATAGGTGAGAATTGAACAATGAGAACTCATGGACACAGGAAGGGGAACATCACACTCTGGGGACTGTTGTGGGGTTGGGGGAGGGGGGAGGGACAGCATTAGGAGATATACCTAATGCTAAATGACGAGTTAATGGGTGCAGGAAATCAACATGGCACATGGATACATATGTAACAAACCTGCACATTGTGCACATGTACCCTAAAACCTAAAGTATAATAATAAAAAAAAGAATATAGTGATCATAATGTTTAAATTAGAAAAGTAATTTGTAATTAGAGTAAGCATATGCTGTAAATTCCAATTGGTAGTGAAATAACTACATATAACTTTTCTAAGGGAAAAAATTAAAATCTGTCAATAGTTTTAAAGTTACAAAATGCAAAAACCATTAAAATGAAATAATTTTCTTCAACTTCACAAAAACCTTTTAATGGAAAACCAAATTTTGGCATTTATTGTTGAGAATATTGATGAGTTACTTCTGCTTTATTATTTAAAAAATGTCTCCTTTTTTTTTCTTTTTAGTATGCCACACTTGGTTGACAAATGCAAATACTTTGAGAGGATATCCCAGCAGACCCCACTGTGGTTTGAGGGTTTTCTCGTCATCTTGCATTAGAGAAAATGATGCTGAATCATATACACTTAACAAATCAAAAAGCAACAAACATATGTAAGTAATGAAAATGTCCCGTAGTAAGTAATCATCATGATGCCACCAAAGGAAAACACGACTTTTTTTTTCTTCTCCTTAACACATTTTGCCATACTCCATAGAGAAAGAAACTTTTATCAAATACTGTGGAACTGAAATCTTGCCCATTCAATTTCATCTTTATACCGATTTTTAATACTAACCATTGTAAACACTATTTTCTGCATGAAAATGAATTTCCATTAGACTAGTGGTCCCCAACCTTTTTTGGCACCAGGGACGGGATTTGTGGAATACAGTTTTCCCACGGACAAGGGGTGAGGGGTGGGGGATGATCTGGAGATGAAACTGTTCTACCTCATAGGGAGGGCACAACCTAGATCCCTCGCATGTGGAGTTCACAATAGGGTTCACGCTCGTAATGCCTCCACTGATCTGACAGGAAGCGGATCTCAGATGGTAATGCTGGTTCACCCACTGCTCACCTCGTGCTGTGCACCTGGTTCCTAACAGGCTATGGTAGACCAGTGCTAGTCCATGGCCCAGGGTTAGAGACTCCTGCATTAGACACAAGTAACACTGGTTTTGTAATTGATATAGATGAAGTGAATAGCCCTTCCAGAATTTGGAAGAAAAAAAATTAAGGAAATTATATGTTCATTGAAATGGAAAACCCACAGAGAAAATATTATGATCTCATTAAATAGCACAAACTCTGCAACAGATGGACAGGTAAAGTTGTTTCTTCCATGTCATAAACCTGGTCATGCCTACTAAGCTGTAGAACTATAAACAATAAAAATAAAAAATTCATAACCCAGAAGGAGAATTAAAGTAAGGAAATCGAGTCGCCAGTAGAGAAAACATTTTAATTCATTTCTGAAAGTAAAAGAAGCATGAAAGCTAATGGATGGCTGAAACTATACAAAACAGTTTAAGTTCAAGATGTGCTGTGAGGGATTATAATGAAGTTATGTCAAGAACAAATGAGGATGAAAAAGAGATGTTAAATGAAGATCCGTATATGGTACAATTCACCAATCAGTACCCCCATTTGGCAGCGATGAAAAATTCAGTGTTTCTCCTCTAGGTAAAATCCCCAGGGGATTCCTCTCTGAAGAGTTTGAGTAGACCTACTTGGTTAAATCAAGGTTTCTGCTGTGAATGCGTCTGCCAAGAATAAAGCCCTTTGTTTGGAATTCTGGGGGACCTGAGACCTAATAGCTGTCCTCTGCTCGTTCAATTTAAAGTTAAGCCTCCCAGTCAATAAATTATGTCCAGCCACACACTGAGCTCCAAGTCTGCCATTCATGGGACACACCTAACGTTTACCTGTTAGCAGAGAAAATGCACACTAGTTAACTAATACTTCTTGATTGACTATAAACAGACAACCAAGATTTTTCAGACAGAAAAGAACAGCATAAAGGAGAAAGATCTATATAAATTAAAAGGAAAAATGATCATAGAATAAACGGGCAATTAAAAATAGAAAAAAGAATTCACGAATTCACATTTATGTAGTTTCAAGAAAGCATTATATTCACAAAACAAGAATAGAATTCTATACAAAGTATACAGGTTTATGAGAAAGCTTGTAGAAAGTGAAACTAAGATCTCTGAAATTAAAATTTTTAATTAATGGACAAGAAAATAAAGCCAAGGAAATATCCAAGATTATAGAGAAAAATACAATGACACTAAATATGAAAGAAACAAACAAAATATGAAGGAATAAGCTAAGATTTCTAGCATCTTACTATTAGAAATAGAGAAGGCAAGAAATTCTCAAAGAAATAATAGAAATGTAAAGCCATTGGGGTTTTAAGCAGGAAAAAAAAACTGTCTGTGACTTATATTTTAATAGAATATTTTTTGCTTCAGAAGAAAACAGACTATAGAGAAATTGGGGTGGAAAAAAGAAAAAAAAATCATGACTTAGACAACTGAAAGCATTCAGGTAAGAGAGAACGCTACCTTGGACTAAGATACTAGAGATGGAGATAGTGAGAATTGGTGAGATTCTAAACAAAACTTGAAGGTAAAGTCAACAGAACTGTGTTAGATTGTGTGAGGGGGGAAAAGAAGTGTCAAAAAAGCCTCATTTTTTTTTTTTTTTGACCCAAGCAACTGGATGAATAGAATTCTGGTTTACTGAGATGGGAGTACTGTGGGAGGAGGAGGTTTTAGCAGTGGGATTTGGGAGAAAATATATAACTTGGACTTGGACAAGTTAGAGTTGAAGTTCATATGAGACATCCAACTAGACCTGTTAGATACGCAGTAAGATATTAGAATCTGGAATTCAAAGGAAGTGATTCTGGAAATAGTGTATAAATGACATTTAAAGCTAAACTAACTGAATTAGTTCACCAAAAACTGAGTATAGAAAGAGAGAGTACAGAAGGTACATAGACTGAACCCTGGATATCTACCATGTTCAGATCTGAAGATAAAGAGGAGCAAGCCTAGAAGGAGCATCTAATGAGGTAAAGGGGTCATGAAAGGAGAGTGGTATTCCAGAGGTCAAGCATGTCTCAAGGAGGAAATCATCAGCTGTGTCAAAACCTGCTTCCCAGTAAGTGAAATAAGAAAATAAAAATGCCCACTGGACTTTGCTACATGGCTCTTTCACGACATGACAAAAGCTGTCCCTGTGAAGAGGTTGGAGGTGAAACCAGAATGAAGTATGTTAAAGAGAGAATGGGTGTAAAAGTGGAGAGAGATTAAATACAATATTTTGAGGTGATTTTTTATAAAAGTTAGCAGAGAACTGGGGAGGTATCTGGAAGTATACTGAGGCCAAATGACTTTCTTCTATAATGGGTGATATAGCATAGATGTATAATATTGGGAATGTTCCTGCAGATGGGTATAATCTGATACAGGATAGAGAAAGCAAACGTAGAAACAATATCCCTAAGATTTGATGGGGAACACAATGCATGAAAGAGGGGCTAGCCTTAAAGGGAGCAAAGGCAATGTATAGTTTCTACCTGAAGGGAAGGTAGAATGTTTAGGGACTGATGTGTGCAGGTTGCTAGATTTGTTGCAGTAGCACACTGAAATTGCCTTTTGATTGTTTCCATTATTTCAGTGAAATAAGAAAAAAGGTCATATTTTGAAAGATGGCAGAAGAAAGACGTGAGAAATTAGAGAGGTTTTTTTTTAAGGTATGAAATAATCTTCTAGGAGAGGAGAACAGAACCTAAGGATAAAGAGGAGTGTTACAGGGCAGCACTAAGAGCTCACCTGAGATTAGTGGTCATGAGCTTAATGAGAGACACAAGAACCTGGTTTTATGGTTTTCTTCAGCTCAAGTCAGCTGCTTGGGCAGCTGAATAGTGAGTTAGGAGTTGAATTTAATAAGCTTGGGATTTTTCTAGGCCAAGATAATGGATGAGCAAATAGCTGAGGTGGTATGCAGGAAAGTCAGTATAATGATGGACCACAGCATCTAAGCTGGGTGAGGATAAGGATATGATGGACAGAGGAAATATAGGAACTGGAAAGAAAGGCATTTTGGAATTAAGGTACTAGAGAAAGTGAGAATGAAGTAGGCATACGAAAGTCTGAGATTGCAGTGCTTAAAGTTGAGATTATGAAAAGGTGCAATAATTCATAACATCAAGATCTAAGCATAGCTACAGCGACCAAGGTGCACTGGAAGACAAGTTAATGAGATGAGGAGGTCAAGGACCTGAGCAGTCAGGATGCTAGAAAGGTTTGTCTGCATAGATATTGAAATCACCATGATTTATGATAGGAGTTGTGTTGGAGCAGGATAAATGGTAAAGTAATGGATAGGATCTACTTATGATTGTAAGTTGACAAGAGGAGGAAGTAGTGTCTCAGAAATCTGGTGATTATTATGGCAAGAATGAATAGAAGGTAGAATAATCAAGCAGCATATGTTTCTGAGAAGGAATGTTTGAAAGGGAAGGATGGTTGTTACAATGGTCTGCAGGCAGCAATGAGATCTAGGAAGACTCTTACCCTTACCTCCAGGCAAGGTGATATGAAGGTTGTAGAGGGAAAAAATCATCGTTAATGGTGACAACACGTAGAGGTGTGCTCAAGGAGCAGTGCTTGGGGAGAGCCAGGGTCCACATAAACCAACAGGCGGAAGAGAAAGTTTTGTGAGGAGACTGAAGATACAGAGCAGGGGTCACCAGGCTGTGGTCAGACAGCCAAACTCCTGTTTTTATGTCCAGGTGCTAAGAAGAGGTTTTATATTTTTGAACAGTTACATTTTTAATGGTTACAGAAATACCTCCACGATATCCTTGATTTTGTCTCTCGGCTCCCAAGGCCTAAAATATTTTCTATCTGGCCCTTTAAAAATAATGTTTTCTACCTCTGACATCGAAGATTTTGCTAATGACTGAAAGTGTTTGGGTGAGTCAAATTATGGGATACACAGAACCATATAGGCATGGAAGTCTAAGGCATAAAAGATGACGTGGGAGTTTTGGGGTGTCTTATGTTGACTGAGGTAAACACGGACACAGACCATGACCAGATTACTCCTAAGGGTCTTTTAATCAAACTGCAGTGAAAGACTATGAATCAGATGGTGGGAGGAAGACAAGGACTTTTCCAGGAGAAGATAGAATTCCTTAAGTACATGGTCCAGCCACTACAGTCTAGGCTGTAGGAGAGAAGTTTAAGAACACATAGAGCTCTGGTTGTGCTATCTGATGGCTCCTCAAGTCTACGTTTATATTAGCCCATATTTGCATAGCATTTATTTATCCTTACAACTCTGTGAAGAAGATAATATAACTTCTATTTTATATATTAGAAAACCAAGGCTTGGAAAAAAATAAGTAATTTAATCAGAGTCACATGGATAATACAATCTAAAGCCCGGTCTGGGACCTAGGTCTTCTGAATACTAAGCAAAGTACTTTTTTCTCACAGTTACCTGCATGTTGCCCCAAGACTATTCAGAAGCAGTACATGATAGCAATTGGGAAGTACTTCTTACAAACCAGAAAACATAAAAAAGAGGACATTCTCCACAAAGAGCTCGATTATTAAGTAAAAATACTGGTTTATCAGGCAATTCTGCCATCTGATGGGCAAGAACATTTTCTTCAAACTTATCAGAAACATGAGTACATCAAAAGAAAAAATACATATGCCATATAAATGAGAAAAGGTGACCCAGATTGAACACGGATTTCAGATAGTGATGTTAGTGGAAAAGGGAAGAACAGTGATGAATCTAACAAATGCATTCTACCACTACCTATTATTTAATATAGGACAAAGACATTTCATTACTTCCAACTGGGACCTCAATAAAATGGCCACGTGATATGTACTTCTCATTAAAAATCTCAAATAACTAGTTCCAACTGTATGTACTTCCGAGTCCCTGGCTTTTCCTGAATAAGAGTACCACGAGCAAGGATCATGAACATAGCTATTCTCTTCTATAAATAAATAACTTTGTATCTTCAATCATACTTCAGTTGGTATAATTATAATTCTTTGCAATATATCAGCCAATAGAAAATTAAACCTAATTTTCTCACATCAAGGGTGAGGGTCAGCCTCAGAAATGTAGTAAATATCCTGAGGTTACCAGCAAAGCTTCCCATTTGAAACCTCCCCTACTTTAGTTTTAAAGTAATTCTTTTCTTGAAAATGTGTACAATAAGTGCCGTATTAGGCAGTCTTCAGTAGTGCAAGTTAAAAGTGTGATGCTTTATTTTTATAATTTCAATAATATATTTATAGTTTTTAGTTGCACACTGTGCCTTCAGATGTCTCATTAAAGAACGGAAGTATCGTTTGTTTTACTATCAGAAACAGATGAATTGATTGATAATTACCATAGACTTGTCAATATGGAAATATTTATCTTAATTGCACTTTCTTTGACATGTTTATATCACTCACAGTTACTACAATGGAGCATATGTTAAGTTATTCATTCATTGATTAACCTTGACACATTTTAAAATTCTTTATTTCAGAGGTTTACAGTTTAAATGGTGGATCAAACAACAACAACAAAATAAGATATTAAAGTTATTCTCAAGGGATATATAATTTAGGTAAATAAGATTTAAAAACACTATATAAATAATGCAAAGGCCATACAAATATTGACTGACCTCCAGGATAAAAAATCATGTCAGTGACAATGTATACTTGTCAGCTTAGGCTAAACAATGCCATGATAACAAGCAGTATCAAAAATCTCAGCGACTTACAAAATAAAGGTGGATTTTTCACTCACATTGCATGTCCACCTGGAGTCCAGCATGATATCTGTTCCAGGTTCTTTTTATTCCCTACCTAAAACTTTGCTGGTTTTATGGCAAATGGAAAAGCTAACACGGTGGAAGCACAGGAGAGCTCTTAAAGCTATTATTCAGAAATAGCACGTGTTCTTTTCACTCCTTTTCCTTGGATAAGGGAAATTGGGACTGGGAAGAATAGTCTTCTCATAGGAAGAGGCAGCACAGTGATTCTTCATAAATGTTTACTATTTTTAATAGTTTTTAAAAGCTAATGTGCATTTACCAGAGACAAACACTTAGCTAAAATTATTTCAGAAATTGTTTAGGATCCCATAAAGACCCAAATAACAATGACACTCCAGGGATAAGGAAGGGCACTTTCCTGATGAATGGATCCATGCTTGAATTATATAATAATATACAGGTGACATATGATTGCTCTTAATTTTTCTCTATTTACTTCTTGTGCTATTTGCCTCTCACTTGCAATCAGATCCTATGTTGACAATGCGTGATCCAGCTCCTGGCCCATTCCTGGCTTCATACAGCATTCCCACTCATTTCTGGCAATCACACACTTCCAGTCATCAGCTCGCTCTCTCCCTGTCCAAGCCCTAATCCACACTGCTCTGCTCTGCTAAGGAGTCCGAGGACTTCAGCCTCTGTGTCCTCCAAACACCTGTACCACATCTGCCCACATTCACTCAGTCCAAATCCCAGACCTGGCTGTTCCTATCAAATTTGGCAGATCAATGCCACTATTGTCTACTGCTGGTTTATAGTACCCATAAAATAGAAAGTGAAGAAACAAAAGACGAAGTAAATGCATCTTTGCTAAATAAAGTCTGGAAGCATTGGTAGGGTCTACAAAAGGTAAAAATTAACTTGCTTCATAGCAAAATGTTTAGAAACGACCGTTCTTTGGGTTTATTACAAAAAGGAGACTTCTACGGACTAGAGTGGTCAGGAAAGGATGCAAAATAATAGTGAGGCTTGGGCTAGGTAGAGTTTGAAAGAAAGAGAAAGAAATTCAGCTTATCATACTTATTTAGCAACTTTTAAAATACGTGAAAAAATATACACAATTACCACTTAAAGGTCACACATACTTTAAATTTCATTGATTTTGTCTGTAACATTTATATGTACAAACCATCAACTTGTAATAAGTTAAAATTAATAACAGCATCGGTATAACTATGAAACACATTCAAAGTCAAAGTAAGAATTACACAAATTTAATTTACACATGAACTGCATGTTCTTAATAAGGGGAGACAGTAAACAAATACTGATTCGGTCACATTTTCATAGTCAACTCTTTACAAAATATTACTGTTTCTTTGATTATTGCACTGCCAAATTGTTTTGTTTCACTCTTAGGATGAAAAGGCAGAAGTGTGGGTTTTGGATAAAGGATCCTATCTATTTAGGCTTTGGGCTCTGCCCAACACAGAAGGAGGCTTAGAGATAAGAGAGATAAATCTCTCCCATTTCTCCCCTTCTCTCTTGGACACAAGTGGCTGAATCTAAACCTGATGGCACTTTATAGAAGCTATGTTTGAAGGCAGCATCTGATGCAACTGATCTTTCTCTTTTGCAAAAATGGGAAACCTTGTTTACAGTCTTTCAGTTTAGAGGCAATAAGTAATTTTTCCTGCCTAACATATGAGAGCTATTTTACATAATCTTTTCCAACTTTTCTTAGAGCACCCTCCGGGGATCAGCAATTCAGGTTAGCTGATGAGATTTTGTCTTTCATTATTTTCTTTTCAAATAGGCTGTTCTTGACAGCTCTACCGCTGGCTGGTTCCAGCAGGCCCTGGGTTGTGCGTGTTGGGGCTCCTCCCCAGAGAGATAAAGAGATGGACAGACAGTAACAGAAGGCCCTCGAAGCTGATGTGTGATGAAGGTACTTAGCTTTTAGTAGACTTGCCTCAGTTTTCCATGTGGGAATCTGTCCAGGAAAAAAGTTCAAGCACTGAACTCACATTCTCTATTCTTGTTTTAAGGTCTAAGAGGGGATGGAAGGGGATTAATTTTTTGTAGGACTTAAAGATGATTCTAACAATATGTTCCCTTACAAGGTTAATAAACAGGAAAAGGCAAGTGATCAAGATGTAACCATAATTATTACTAGATTTACTTCAGACTGCTACTTAAAGCTACAAGACACTATCATTATAGGCAATCCTTTTTAATGTCAACATCAATTTAAAATTACCCAGGATTTTTCAATAAGTGGTCTAAGCTTATTCAAGTTTAAAATGACATCATAATAGTGGTGACATATTTTTACCATTCAATCATGGTAAAAATAGTAAGATTATAATAAAATGCCTTTTAGTATTCAGCTATTGTTTTGCATAGCTAGCAAAGGCCAAAAACCACATAGTAGACCAATAATTACAAATGTAAAATCAATTTCAGATTAAAAGTAAAGATTAAGTCCCGAAGGAAGTCTGCGATGTAGTGCTGGGTGCTGATTGCAATAATTCTAAAGATTAGCAGAATATTCATTATTGCCCACCAGTAGTAAAGACACATTAATTTACTCAATACTGTATGTTTTGACTTAGGACTGATTTTCTTGGATATCACTTACTTGCTAAGTGGTATAACCACACACACAAAAATATGTCAATAACATAATTTTCTATAGTTTACTCCGTTTACTAACCTACACATTTATTCAAAAGAAGTTGACCTAAAGGCTCAAAATAGTGGAGAGATGAACATCTCAAAGTGCTTGCCTTCTCATATCTTTGTGTCCTTATTTTCCATTGCTGTAATCACAATCCTTTGTTGTTGAGAATAAATCATATCAATAGAATATGTTTAATATCTACATTCATATATCAAAACTATGGAAAACAAAAAAGACAATACGTTTATATCAATAGCTGTGTTTCAAGGGTGACACTTAGGTTTTTTATTATTAATTTTCTTGTTTTTAATTTTTATGGGTGCATATTAGGTTTATATATTTATAGGGTACATGAGATATTTTGATACAGGCATACAGTGCTTAATTATGACATCACAGAGAATTGGGTGCCCATCCCCTCAAGCATTTATCCTTTTGTTACAAACAATCCAGTTATACCGTTTTAGTTATTTTGAAATGTACAATTAAGTTATTGTCAACTATAGTCAGCCTGTTGTGCTATCAAATAGTAGGTCTTATTCATTCTGTAACTATTTTTTATGTACACAGACACTTAGGTTTTGATGGCAAAAGCTTGGATTTGAGAGGTAAGGTTTCCTACCTTGGATCTATGGCTCTATAATGTATTCCCATAGCTTCATGGTAAAAAGTAAAGATTGTTAAGGCCTGAAATCCTAATTTTGAATCCTAATTCTACCACTTACTAGATTTGTGACTTGGGAAAGTAACTTAATCTTTCCAGGCCTCAACTTAATTATCTATAAAAACGAGAACAATTATAGTAATTATAGGACCTACCTCATAGGGTTGCTGTGGGTTTAAATTTTTTAGTATATATTGATCACTTAGCAGTAGGAGGCCCTCAGTAAGTTCTATGCAACTACTTGCTTTATCATGATAAGTATTCTTATTATTATCTGCTGAATGATTTTATCAAAGTTATTTAACCTCACCAGACCTATTGGTTAACAGTCTCTATCTCATAGAATTGTGAGGAGGATTGAAAGACATACATCATAGCAAGCACTTGGCAAAGTTTATGGCACATAAGAAGTGCTCAGGATTTGTTGGTGATTTGCAGCCACTGATGTGGGGAATTTCTCAGTTCTCTAGTAGTAGGGCTACAGTGAATTCTCTAGTAACAGGATTCTCATTGATTTTTTAATTGTCTCTAACTCTGTCTGTCCCATTACACATGAGAAGGACGATAAGCTAGAAAGCACCAAACTACTCTGCAAAATACGAGATGTGTATGAAAGAACCTCTTCCGTCGTGGCAGCCCCCAAAAAGGTGGAGGTGCTTATTTTCATCCTATTTTGCCAATTTCCGACAGTCTGGCCTGCTACCTTGTAAAAACAGAGTGTTTGCAATTATGATGGGAAAATGTTATATTAGCAATATTCAAATTCATGATGACACTTGGAGGTAAATATCAGCCCTGTCAAAAATTGGCTCTTCCTTACTAACTCCTCATCCTTCACAAATCTCTTCTGTGAGCTTTCTTGTCAGCATTGTTGTAATGGAGCATGACCTAAAACGTAACATTGCCATATAGAGAAATAGCCACCCAGGATTCTATCCTGAAGAGGATTCTTTTTTTTTTTTTTTTATTATACTTTAGGTTTTAGGGTACATGTGCACAATGTGCAGGTTTGTTACATATGTATCCATGTGCCATGTTGATTTCCTGCACCCATTAACTCGTCATTTAGCATTAGGTATATCTCCTAATGCTATCCCTCCCCCCTCCCCCAACCCCACAACAGTCCCCGGAGTGTGATGTTCCCCTTCCTGTGTCCATGAGTTCTCATTGTTCAATTCCCACCTATGAGTGAGAACATGCGGTGTTTGGTTTTTTGTCCTTGCGATCGTTTACTGAGAATGATGTTTTCCAGTTTCATCCATGTCCCTACAAAAGACCCAAACTCATCATTTTTCATGGCTGCATAGTATTCCATGGTGTATATGTGCCACATTTTCTTAATCCAGTCTATCGTTGTTGGACATTTGGGTTGCCTGAAGAGGATTCTATCTCCAGTATCATGTCCTTTGTTGTAGAGAAAAACAGTCGTATATGGCCCATTTTTAAACCAAAGTCCTGTTAGCCAGGACCCAGATGCATATAGAGAACATCTTTATTGTTTGGTTTTAATTATCTCTTCCAATTCAGACAGAGTCTGAGATGGAGCATGAGGAGAAAGTTAAGTGTGCTTTCCACTCTTCAAATTCTCCAGCTCTCTTCCGCAGTTTATCTGATACAGGTCCCTAAAACTGGGGAGCTGACACTCTCATCTCTTGGTCTCCTCCCCAGGATTCCAAGAGTCTCCACATTAGGTTGCATCATCAGTGGGTGCTTCTGTAATCCGATTCTTGGTGTAGGCTGTGCCCAGGAAAATCACCAGGAAGAAGTGGGTAAAAAAACAAAAAATCACCCTGCCACATTTTTTGAAAAGACAAACTCAATTCACCTTGATGCACAATCGCTTAAAAGATAAAATATTCTTTTGTGTAAACAGATGATTTCTATAAAATCAGAAACTCTTTCTTCATCAAGAGAGAAATAGGGTCTTGATTTTTTTTCAGGTAAAAATTCTACCATATGTTCTATTCCTTGCTGCTAGTTTTATTTAGATGATCAAATGTCTTTCCTAAAGTGTCATATTCTCTCATTTTACGTGGTTAGAAACAGGATGTGTAATTTAATTGGGTATTGAGAAATCTGGTTTGATATCTTGAACTAAGGGTGTTTTTTTCCCAATGTATCCATGGCATGTTTTCAAAATAAACCTGTTTCACAATGATATCATGTGCAAAATGACTGGAAGTTTTAGCACATATACTGTACCAAAACATCCCTGAAAGGCTTTGAACACAAGTAATAAGGGAAAATAGTGGTGCAACAGAACTGAGAAATCAGTAATATGGTCTTGTGTTCAGAGGAAAACATTAATTTTGATTTTAGAAAGGCTGAATTTGAGATGATAACATAGTTTCTAAAGAAAGGAAGTTAGAGGTACAACTGTTGTGTATGAAAAACATCAAAGTTATACATGAACATTTTGGAGACATCAAATAGTAGCAATTGTTCAAATTTTAAAAAGAGTATTTTATGATAAACTACCAAGTTGCCTATCAGATACTCATTCTAAGTAATGCTTGACATTCTGAGGTAAGCATTAGAAACATTTCTGTATTTGATTATATCTTGGTATACCACACCTCCAAAGAGGTAGCACAGAATAACTGTTCATATATATCTGAGCCTGAGACCAGCTCTTGGCTTGTCAGTCTCTGGAATTATGTGCATCTATTACTAAACCATTTGCTGATTGTTGGGTTAGGCATCAGTCATATATCATCAGCCTGGGAATTCCATTATGTTCACATGAATTTGAATTTATGTTTGTCTTTCTGTGTGTCATTTTTTCTTTAGTGTAGCTATATAATGCAGATGACACCATGGACCAGATGTCATTTTACACCCAAGAGATGATTATACCTCACAGTTAGCTAAATTGATTTCTATATTTAGTTTACACAAAACCCAGGGATGCTTCTGGACCCAAGATGTTGGTAAATGCAAGACTGGTTACTGAGAATTGTGCAAGGAGAAACAAAAATGTAACTTAACTTCAAAGTCAGTACGCAGACCAAATATAGAATAAAAACTTCGCTCTTGATTTTATCTTCTTTTTTTTTTACATCAGGTAATGCAAAAATTTATATTTTTATATTATGTATTTATAAAGTACACGTCTGAATTTTTGCATTTTAAGGGACATTTAAAGATACAATTCCCATCTATAAAAAAGTCCTCTTTCCTATGTGATTTTTAAAAATACAGTGGAACTTCAAGTTAATATTCTCACTTAAAAGACCTAGGCAAGGCCAGGTGGTGTGGCTCATGCCTGTAGTCCCAGCACTTTGGGAGGCCAAAGCAGGAAGATCACTTGAGGCCAGGAGTTCAACACCAGCCTGGGCAACATAGCATCTCTGCAAAAAAAATTTTAAAATTAACTGGGCATGGTGGCATGTGTCTGTAGCTCTAGCTACTTGGGACACTGAGGCAGAAAGCTTGCCTCACCCTGGGAAGTTAGAGATTATAGTGAACTATCAAAGCAAGACTTTGTCTCTAAAAAAAAAAAAAAAAAAGGCAAAACTGAAAATAACCCAAATTATGTAATGACAAATTACATAATTTTGACTTTTTTAAAAGAAATCCCAAGCCTAATGTTTCAACTTTTTTTTAGTAAATTCTCCAATTTTACATATGTGTAACATATTTATATCATATATGTTACACAACCTACACACACACACGCATACATAAAACATAACATGGTCTAACTTGCCAAAACTAACCCTTATTATGAAAATTAAGCTTTGTATTAATTGACATTCATTATTTTAAATTAATGGTTCCAAATTCTAATGTGTCAAAGAAAAACTTGGAGCTATTTCTAAACCCATAGAGACTCTTACATAATGCTTCTGGGCAAAGGCCTAGGAATCTAACTTTTTCATAAATATATCAAGTGATTCTAAGGCTTGAAATCTTCAGACAACTCTTTGAGAGTTGTAAAATAGCTCTAGAGATTTTTTTTTTTTTCTTGAGATGGAGTCTCACTCTGTCACCCAGGCTGGAGTGCAGTGGCATGATCTCAGCACGCTGAAACCTCCAGTACCTGGGTTCAAGCGATTCTCCTGCCTCAGCCTCCTGAGTAGCTGAGAATACAGGCACGTGCCACCTCGCCCAGTATTTTTAGTAGAGATGGGGTTTCACTACGTTGGCCAGGATGGTCTCAATCTCTTGACCTCATGATCTGCCCGCCTTGGCCTCCCAAAGTGCCGGGATTACAGGCATGAGCCACCGCACCCGGCCCAGCTCTAGAGATCTTTAAAAACTAGAGGAAATGTTATAGCATTATGGCAATAACCACGTCATAGTGATTACTTTAGGCTGTTCCTTGCAAGGAGTCATAGCATGTCTTCATAAATACAAATAATTTTTTGTAGCCTTATACAGATTCTTATACCAGATGATATATAAGATATATATCTAACTAGGGCCCAGGTGCAGTGGCTCATGCTTGTAGTTCCAGCCCTTTAGTAGGCCAAGGCATGCGATCACTTGAGCCCAGGGGTTCGAGACCAGCCTGGGCAACGTGGTAAAACCATGTATCTACTAAAAATACAAAAATAAGCTGGGCATGGTGGCTTGTGCCTGTAATCCCAGCCACTCAGAAGGCTAGGGCACAAGAATCACTTGAACCTGGGAGGTGGAAGTTGCAGTGAACTAAGATAGCACCACCGCTTTCCAGCCTGGGTGACAGAGTGAGACTCTGTCTCAAAAAACCAACCAACCAACCAACCAAACAAACAAACAAACAAAAACCGAGATATTTATCTGACTGGAAGAGTTTGAACTTTGGGAGTCCTGGCACTCTTACATAAGTTTTATATCAAATATAATCACCAAGAAATAATCTTTTTGAGGTATAACTCTAAGACCTTACAAATGCATATTGAGATTTAGAATACTCTGTTATGAACAATGAAAATACTATATAATATGAAACAAACAAAACAGAATCTTCACTGCAGCCTATCAAAAAATACTAAGCATTTAAGAGCCTAAATCCTTTGGGAAAAGCTGTCTTGCAGGAAGAGGGGAACTTGAGTAGGAGGGGATAGACCCAAAGAGTGGGGTTTTAAGGACTTTCTTCTTTCTTCCTACTTTCCTTCTCACAACTCTCATCTCTGTAAAAATGTAATTATTTATGGAAAACCCGAGAATTTACAGATTCAAGAGGTGTCCTGGGCCTTCTTTGGTACTGAAAACTGATCTATAAAAGATAAGCCATCATCTTGAATGAATATTTAGAACTCAAGATAAGAACCCTTGTGTACAAACAACATTTTTTATGTCAAGATAGCTTTATTTTGGATGGCAATTGTTCTGGACACTTTTTCCAAGCGAGCATGACAAATGTCTTAAATAGCTCACATGTAATTTCACTGTGAACAAAATTAATCTTACAAAATTATTGTTTCAATTAATGCAAGAAAATACTGCATGAAACTAAATTACCAAGAAAATCAATTACCAATAAACCGACAGCATATTTGTATTATAATTCGTCATTTAAATAATCAAATGTTCTTTCATAAGCTTTAGCTTATTTCCCCAAAAGGGTTGACATGGCATTTTGTCTTGTATTTGGAAGCTATCTTTTGCTGTTAATTTGCATTAAACAAACAACAAAAAGACAAGAAAATCAAAGGAAGTACCCCTATATGGTTCTCCCACACATCTTCAGCTATGTGAGCAAGCAGTTAAAACATGCAAATCCAGTTTGGAGGAAATTCGACATCTCTATTATAGATGAAAGGTAAACAAAGCAGATGAAGGATTAGTGCAATTCCAAATTTAAGATATTGCTCTCAGTGACTTATAATAAAGTGGTGTTGCATACGGTGGCATGTTTTAGATGACATTTCAATTGTACGAGCAATTTGCATTCTATCTGACATTAAATAACGTTCTTAGTATTATGAATTCCAGCAGCATCCTCATCTCCACAGCATAAAGATATGAACTATGAGGCACATCTTAATGAAGGGAGTAAGTTTTCCTGTCAATCTGAAATGTGAGACACGGCAGTATCTCGGCTGAAACGCCAGCAACATTATTGTGAGTTGCCCACTCCTGGCATAGTACAAATCTTCAGCTAAGGCATTCTTCTTATTAAATAAAGATCTATAACTGAACACATGTATCTGTAATATCACTACAATCCAAAGAAAATTAAAAGACAGATTATGTCCAGGATATTACATGCACCACCAAAGAGCACTGCTAGAATCTGGTATGGTCTTGTTGCTAAGATACCTGGCTAATGCCACGGAAACGAGCCCCTCTTACTAATCTAGTACAATCCATGCATGCTTCCACATATTTTGGCAGGAGAAAGTAGGAGTCCACTGACAATGGTTTGGGATATTACTAGCCAGTGTTCCTGAATTTATACATTTTTTATCTCTTTCTGGTAAGCTTCAACAATCTTAGTGAAATAAGAAATGTAACACTCTGTTAATGGCATTTGGTTGCTTTATGCCATTTAAAACAAGTAAGATTACATTTTATCCTGCTGCATAGTCAATAAAAGTTGCTTAAAAAGGTAATTATTTAAGTGCCTTTAGTTGCAAAATTGTGATCCTCCCCAAAATGATTCCCCTTAATCTTTACAATTTATATTGTTATATGCACATAAATGACTAACTGCATTTTCTCTCTCTATGGCTTTCTTCAAGGAGAATGCAACATACCAGTTTCCCTGAGTGCAAACTGAATAAGAAATCAGGACACTAAAATGAAATACTTTTATCAGAAATTACTCACAAACCTATGATGCACAAAGCTGGTTTTCAGTGTTCATGTTCCAAAGATTTTTGTTTTATTCATTTAAGAAAAAGTAGACAGAGATAGAGAAGATTAAAAGCTGTTTCCTGAATAATAGTAATATATAAAATTCCAGAATGAAAAATAGAGACTTTGAGACTTCCCCTGTACAGAATGCAAGTTCACTTCCCACCTTCAGGTAACATTTTCAAAAAAAAATTTGAAACAGTCTGCCTTTGTTAAAGCAAACTAAGCAAAGATTCCTACTGAAAAATCAAATAAATTTTTAATGTAAGTGTGTTCCTACTCTGCAGTGCAATATGATCTTTAGAGCATCAGTGACGGTAGTTCCATTGAGCTCAAGTTATGATAACAATAACTTTTGTAGATGTTCATAGCTGTCAAATATTATTCACTAAAATGTCAGAAAATGTGATAAAAAGTTAAACCAGAAAAATTATTCTAAAGTAATTGGTTCAAGTCAAGAAGGCAAGGAGAGGTCAAACATTAATCCCTATCCATAAACAGTGAATGAACTATAGCGGAATCACAGCCATATTGATTTTTTTTGGAGGAAACAATTGTATACTGTATAGGTGAACACACAGAGTAAAGTGGATGTTTATACATGCACTACTGGGAAAATTTATAGTTGCATATCTCAAAGATATTTATTGATTTAAGCAAAAGTTTTTCTTCAGGTTTACTAGATTTTCCACTCAGATTTGCTTTCTTATCAACAGAGACTTAGCCAATCTCTGATAGTAATAAATTATTACCTGAGTACGCTAAGTTTATGTTATTCACACTCTTTTCTGTTTTCCAGTCCATGGATTCCCAAGGTCATATTGGAGGGTTATTTGACCAAAAGCCATGGGGACTTCATGGATTTAGAATTCCATTTGCAATGTTATGACAATAGCTCATCATGATATTGTGTCTTTTATTAGTGCTAAAAACAAATATTGCAAATACCAATGTACTAAAAACACCTAGATAACACCTAGAAAAGGTTTACACATGTTTATTCTTTTATTCATATACTTCCAATATTTTGAGCCCCTCAGGACATTGTTGCAATGAAAATTATTTCTAAATTACTGCCTAGGAACAGTATACAAGGGTAACTGTATTACAAAACGGGAGATTGTTCATGACAAAGAAGAAATAAATCAATAACAAGTGCAAGTATCTCACAAACTGTTACTTCAACATAAATTGTCCCTGTAAGAAGGACAGAAAAATGTTTTTACAAACCTTTTACTTTTTTCAATTCTCACTGGAATCCCATGTCAGAAGAGAAAATGGCTGTTTGCTTAGAATAAACTGTCTCAGCTATCTGCGTGGACCTGACAGTAATGGCAAAGGATGGTGCCGATCAATATCCATCTTCTTCATTCCTGAAGTAATAACTTTCAATAGGAAAATCTATTTACTTTTACTTACCTTTATTTTATTTCATTTTGCTTTAAAGAAGTTCATTCCAGAGGGAGGGTTTACCTTGCAAACAGCAGTTAACAAACTGATGATTTAACTAAGGACTCTGGGCCAGTCGGGGTGTTACCATTTGCCGTACCTGTGTGTTAATGCTAAGAAAAAAACATATTTCTCTAGATTCTACATTTATTATTCAAATAACAGTCACTAGAAGCCTTGCAAGGCCCGCAGCTACTTTATATGGAAGGTATATCAGCAAGGTCAGTCAAAAATAAGGGTCAACATTCACATTCTTACATGTAGGGCTTCCTGAATTTTTTACATTCTGTCTGCTGAAGACAACATATGACATTGTGCTGTATGATAAGCAAAACATCACTGGATGAGGATTTAAAAAGGAAACCCCAAACACTTTCTTGGGAAGACCTGTAATAAAAACTATAGCTAGGAAGGGCCCATGTATCCTCTGTCCAGGTATACAATACAAAGGAACTTTCACCCCAAGTTATCACAACAGTTAGTATTTTAAATTGCACTTCAAAATGAAGCACTCTACATATATGATTATAAGCACTAAAATAAAGCATTTTTCAATGTTTGAAACATTTTTACTTCTCTTTACCTCTTCTGTCTCCCTTCCAGCGCTGTGACTGTTTTATAATCATAATAGATTGTATTCCTATTGAGCTAGAATTGGCTTAAAAGACAGTTTTCTGCTTCCTAAACATACTTGTTTTACAAATTATCTTTTTCAAGGGGATGACAATTGACACTTCAAATGTCAGATGTCTAATAACATTCAATGACAATTCCTGTCAGTGAATCTATTGAGTGCTTTTTTTCTTATTAATTTTTTATTTGTGAAACTGTAATTAAAAGTCACTATTTTAATATACACAAAAATTCATGTAACTGTCTTTATAGAACTCTGGAAGTAACATCATGAAAAACAAATATTTTTATAAATATTTAGATTTTAATTTTCCACATAAAAATTTTTTTAATTCTTCACATACGTATATATACACACAGTGATTTCAGACTATGAATATTAGAGAACCTGTTTACACTAGAAATGTTGCTCAAAAACACTGATATTAATATCAATAATTTAAAGTTTAAAATAACAGGAATGAATTAAATAGCAATCTGAGACTACTAATTCTCAATGTGAATTTTTAAGCTAATAATTGGTAATTTATTTTAAATCAAAAGGAATAATAAAAACCCATTTCTGAATTCTGGGTTCATACATAAATCTCAGAACACTCACTATGTGTATTTGTTACTAAGAAAGGAGATCACTGGTATTAAACCCCTGCTTAAATTAACTGCAAGATGGGAAATAAATTAAAGTCAGTACTCTCCTTAGAATTTGTAAGAAAACATATATTAATATAGATGTAATATAGCAAGAGAATTAATTGCAAATAAAGTAAAATATACACAATGATGAAGATAAATTACATTTCATTTCTACTATCTAAGCATTCATTAGTAAGAGGATATCAGCAAAGAAAAATGCATGTATGCTTTATTCGTTTGATATTTGCACCAGACATAAAGGATCACATTTTACATGAAGGTGATCAGCCTTTCACTTTGGCGAACTTCTCTGCATGCATTTTTGTGTGTGAGCATGTGCACTAGGAAAATAATACATGAGAAAGCTTTTCATACTGTTCAAACACAAAAGACAGATACTCTAGCTAAATAGGGCCCCCAATAAATCTGAAAAAACAGCCACTGACAATTTTATTTTAAAAAAAGATAGTTTCACTTGTTAAAAGGCACCAAGGGATTAGAAAAAAATATCCAAGGTCTTAAATATTTTAGAAAGCTTTTGGTTGTTGTTGGTCAGTGACAGTAATCTTTATTCATTGGTTTGTACCTGCAACATATTTTGTGGTAGAAATTCATCCACTATCTTATGTTCTATATATTGTCATTAAACTAAATATCATATACTTTTCAAAAATTATTGCATTTATTTTAGGAAAATCACAATATATAATAAATATTGCTCTTTATGCATATACATTATAAAGGAATCTTTTTTATAGGATTAATTATCCTATAAGGAAGAATAGATATTATTGAAAATATACACAAATATTAGGGAAGACAAAATTTAAGGCAAAATAAGTTGAAATCTCAAATTTAGAGATGATAAACACCACTATTTATCCCTCAGAGAATACCCATTTTAATACTCTAATTAAAATTGAGTATCTGCAAACTTACGTTGTCAATAACTATTCAATACATGTTAATTGAATACGTAAAAAAGAGAAGTTAGATTACGCTTAATAACATTTTCGGCTTTGAAGCTTTACTACAGGCATAAATAGTAAAGCTGCACCTGGCCTTACCTAGGTCTTTTAAGTGCGAATATTAACTTGACGTCCCACTGTATTTTTAAAAATTATATGGGAAGGAAGACTTTTTTTATAGATGGGAATTTTATCTTAAAATGTCCCTTAAAATATGAATGTCCCTTTAAAAGAAGACAAACTTATTCCTCTCACCTGTTCATCAGGTTTTACAAAATCAGAACTCAAAATCTTGAATACTTTTATAATTACATGATTAAAAAATCTTAGTACCAATAGGTTAGACGCATTGCATTTGTGAGTTAATTTTCATATCTTCCTGTGAAGAACTGCAGACTACCAGAGATGAACAGTGCACTAGACTGAGGCATATAGGAAAAAGCAAGATAAAGAAACTCGCACAGGCCACTACTTCTGCACACATTCTACAAATGGAAATTTAGAATTATATTTTATTTGGAGAAATTACATTTTAAAATGTTCTCAGCAGGAAATTGTTATTATGTAGAAAACTTCAGATTATCATTTTTTTTTCCTAAATGATATCACATAAAACACTTATCTATTAAAATCATCATTAAGTGGAATAGTGATTGCCAGGGCTTGGGGGTAGGGGAAATGGGGAGATGTTGGTCAGGTAGTATTAATAAGATTTTAAAAATATAGCCATTAAAAATAAATATTTAGGGCACCTAGCAAGCTATACCCATCATAAAGTCATAGAGCCCATGGAAGAAGCTCAATAAATATTTTCTTGATATATTTATTATAGATATGTGCATGTGTTTATCTATGTTTATATCTGTACATATATATAACAATTATACAACTAGCTAGATACATGTGCAATTCCAGACAAGTGCTTATACTCTGTTACTCCTCTGCGTCACTCTACTGATTTCCTCCTCAAATCTTTATTTTCTAAGGTTTTAAAGAAGTGAACATTTGCATGGTTTATGATCATATTTTAGATCCCAACAAAGGACATGGCCATAATAAGGCATCTAGGCCATAATCTTAGGATCAAAATTACACACAGTTGTAATAACTGGAACACAAGGCAATTTGGCTTGCTCAGATTTCTCCATAGTTGCATTATTTGTTTTTATGTTTAACTAGACAGATATACCTCATCTCTATTTTAGAAGATTCCCAGGCTTTATACCTGAATTCCCTCAAATCTGGACCCCGAAAGAACAAAATTAGTTTACATACACACTTAAATTGTTCAATAATTGATTACAGCTTTGGCACGGCAAGAATAATACAGTCACAACAATAGAGTTGCTAATCTGTATGAAGTAATTGTACAAATGCCTTTTTATATGACACAGTGGAGACCTACATATCATAGTCGCTGGTGTTCATCTACATCAAAACTTTCTATCACTCTGTGTATTTATTTGATTTTGACATATTTATAAAAAGTCCATGTATGTGTGCGCAGTGAATCTCTAAATTATTAAACTCACTTGTATCAATGACTTTTTTAACAAACAAAAATAATTCTGCCTACTTCAATGTTACAGTAAGAGATAATTTCAGAAATGTAAAACAGCCAGCAAATGATGGAGTGAATAGTACAAGAGTAGCTACATTAGTCTTCCCTTCTTACATGCAGGAGCTCTAAAAATGCTGTTGGACACAGAGCTTTATTCGAAGAGGTTTCACACATGCATTTTTAATCAGGATTATATTTCACAGAGATCTGTCACCGCTCACAAGTGCAGCTGGCCAGTCCTCCTTGAAATGTATCAGCTCTCAGTCTCAGCCCTGAACTAGTTTTTCTTTGTACAAATCTGGACGTGGTGATCCACAGGGCGGTGTTTTTCTTAAAAGGAAATAATAATCCCCTAGAATTGCACAGGACTCCTATGCACATTGTTTGTAGTTCAAACGTACAACTACTTTAACCTGAAACTGTCTTCAGAGCCACTCTCTCCACAAAGTTAACAGTCTAAACATTTGCCTTTCAGGTATTTGCTAAACCTAGAAGATCTAGTAAGTGGTTATTTTAAATTCAGTCATTTACATAAATGTTTGTGTTGAATTAATCCTATGCTACTCTTCTTGATCTATTATATTATTAACCTATTCTCTCTCCTATAATAACTAAGACCACATAATAAACAAAATACAGTGAAAAAATGCTTACATGGATATGTTTCTCGAATGTGCTTCATATGTTGGACATATAATGTGGTGATACTGTAAAAGTATGTTTTTACTATGTATAAACTATGTATAAAACTATGTATAAACTATGTATTAAATATCCTACAGAAATTTATAAATGCAGAGGAATGACTCATGTGTGTATGTATAGCTATATTCCCAATACTGCCTGAATTGGCAAAATTTATGTAAGTATCAACAGAGGAGATTAAAGGTTGTAATTACTATAAAAGTATATGTTGTTTTGAAATATACTTTCACTAAAAATATATTTTAGAATAATTATATTTTGAACTTTTCAGGTTATAGCAACAAAATTTCCTCTTAGATATTCAAATTAATACAAAAATAGAAGTTTTTTTAAGAGCTTAATTTTATACATAGTATGTTTAATGTCTAATGAATACTGAATCGCTATTAAAGCACACCCAGCACACATTACATATCTAGTAACTAATACTTGTCTCAAAATATGTTTCCAAAAGCATGTGTGGAGAAATATTTTTCAGTTACAAAAGTTTCTAAATCTGTAACAGTGCGAAGCACTAGAGCCAGTTTAGAATCTATAAGTTGGGAACTACTGTACAACAGCATATGTCCAGAAAAATACACCAACACCAACAGCACAGGAACACTCACATGAAGTAACTATATCTATATGTTGTCAAGCAACTGGTCATAAAAGCACTGAATAAAAGGGCATTTGAAATTGGATAGTTCTGAAAATACCACAGCTGATTTTTTATATTCTCTGACAGTTAAGAACAAAAAGACCTTCAGACAAAAATTTTAGATACTCCCTGTGATATTTGACTTCCTCAAAATTTATGCATAAGATTACCAGAGGTCTAGGAGTCCCAAATAAAAATCAATATTAAGCCACTTGATTCTTGATTCTCAATTGCTTCATGTTCATAAAATCACTCTCCATCATCATCATAAACACTATACATTTTAACATCTGTAATAGAATTTTTAAACCCAGAGCTTACATCTACAACACTGGGATGAAGAAGGCAGCTTAGGATATTACAGTGTCCTTTTTAGAAATTTTATATTTTTCATAGTTAACATTCTCTTTAATTTTACCACAATCAAAAGGTTTGGAAATTACATTTCAAAATTCTATTGCAGGTAATTAGCAGCAATACCAATGACTCAACATTTTCCGGAGCTTAAAAGATAAAATTGCCTTACAGATCCGAATTGTTGTCTAGTTTAAGTACAAGTAAAAAGGCGGTATTAAAGCAATCATACTTTTTTATCTATTACTTTAGCATTTAGTTAACAAGAAATCCTGGCTTTTGAGTTGCTTAGCCAACAACCTTGAATAGCACATTTATATTCCCCAAATGGTTTCATGTTTCCAAAGTGAAATTTTACAAGATATTAGTTTAAAATATTTATTTCTCTTTAGAAAAATCTGTCTGTGGTCTCAAAAAATCATCATATAAACAACTTTCTCTGAGCAAATATTACTATTTAACATAAAATATGGAATAACGGTAGTAAAATAAAATCATTTAAAACATGATATTAAAACACATAATTTCTCACAACCTAATAGAATGTCATTACAGAAGATTGACTGATAATATAAAGTTTTACATTTTTCCCAAAAATGTAGTTAACATCCACTATAAGCTAACAATTATATTTACACACAAAAAAGTGCAAACCTAATCTTCCTTGATCCTGTTGAAATCTAAGAGATTATAACTCCTGCATGTTTATAATTGTATTTGTTTTTGAATATATAGGATGATTTTTGAAAAGAATTATAAGCATTTTCAATTTATTGTACATGCATTTTTCTGGTATCACAAAGAAAGCAGTAAACTCAAAGCCAAAACATCTGTATTTCAATCTTCCTTTTACAACTTGATGCCCCAAATCCTTGAATCTGCATTTTCTCATCTGAAAAATGGGAATCGTTTCTGTCTTGTTCCACCTGTCTCACAAATTTGTGAGGGTGAGAGATAATTACTCTCAGTGATCAGAACACATTCTGTTTCCAGAGATGTAGGCCTCATATGTAACAAATTTCAATCTCAAAGGAATGAGGTCAGTGTCTTTATCACATCTCCCTATTTTTTTTAATGACAAGTGTCACCAGAAAATGTCTTATTTATTTATTCATCTTTCTATCCATCATCTCCCTCCATTAGAGTGTGAGACCCTTACTGGAAGCGACTTTGTCTTTTTCATCACTGTATTCCCAGTGCCCAAGTCAGTGCTTGGCTCATCAAAGATGCTTCAATATTTGTTGCTGGTCTAATTACATAAAAGGTATGTGTTCAGATAAGTATGTGGGAATATAGGCCCCTGCTGCCTTCCCCATCAGTGTCTCAGGCCCACATGCTAATAGATCTGTAAGGTGTAGGTGACACAACCATCTCATTCAGTAAAAATGACTCAACTAAACAGAAGCCTTTATGTTTATAAGCAGTTTCACATTTACAAAGGGCTTTCCCATGGCCTACCTGACCTAATACTCTCAACAGCAGGTATACAGGATTGGTATTATTCTTTCTATTTATGCCAGACATAAGTGATGTCATTGTCATATCAAAGGCCAAACTATTCATTGTAATTTTTTCAGCTTTCTGCCTATTTTGTTTCTGCAACTGCTTCTTTCTCTCTCACATCATGGCTTCTCCCCACTCTACTGGATCATTCCACCAGCACACAAACCTTCTGTAATGTTATCTATCTAAAAACAAAACAAACTCTCTTTTGATCCCTCATTGAGCTGTAGCTACCCCTCCCTTTCTCTGCACCTCTTTCTAGCAAACCTACTCTAAAGGATGTCTATTCACTCTCTCTACTTCCTATCTTCCAGTCCCCCATGAACCAACTTCAATCAAGCTTTCACCTCTACCACTCAACTGAAACTTCTTCATCGAAGTCACCAAGGACATCCACATTTGTCAATTCTAGTAGTATCCAGTTCTCAGTTTTTAATCTAATGAAGCTTCTTAGCGGCATTTAACAACTAATCACGTTCACCTCTTTTGAGACATATCCTTCCTTTAGCTTTCAGGATATCACTGTACACATCTTCTTAGCCTCCATTGATGGATACTTTTCATTTCCCATTCTCTAGCTGCTGGAGTAACCCAAGGCACAGTTCATTGACCTATCTCCTTTTCTCTATCTCCCCACTCCCTAGGTGCTCAACTGCAATCACTTGACTTTAAATACCAACTATAAACTAACAACTTCCATATTTACATGTGTGTGTGCTAGACTCATCTAGCTCAAATAGAATGTTTACTAGGCATTTCAAACTTAATATAGCAAAAGTTGGACTCTTGAGTTTTTTTCCTCGATTCTGCTCTTCCTATTTTGTTTTGGATCACAGTAAATGACACCAGGGTTCTGCACTAGATAACAAGCAAACAGGCAAACAAACAAACCTGGACACAATCTTTGATGCTTTTTTTTTTGCATAGCTTTCCTCTAATCCTTCAGCAAAATTTTCAGCTCAATTTTCAAATTATAACCAGAATCCAATCATGTCTCATCATATCCACCTCTACTTAGGAAAGGCATCTATCATCTCTTGCCTGGACTACTATTAGAGCTTTCTAACTCATCTGCTGGCTTCCACTGTTGTCTCCCTGTGGTCTATCTATATTTATAACCAAAATCAAATTGTATCACTTATCTGGTCAGAACCATCCAATGACTTTTCCTTCCACTTAGAATAAAACCTAAAGACCCAAGATCCCACATCATCTGTCCCTAACCACCACTTTCCTAATGTTGCCTCCTATTACTTTTCCAGTATCTCTTTGAGCTTCTGCTTTTCCTCAAGCCTGCCTATCACAGTCTTGCTTCAAGGTCTTTACATTCATTATGCCCTCTACATGCAACACCCTTTACTGGATATTCTCATGACATGCTGTTGCTATTCACTTAGTCTCGGCTCAAAGTAATTAACTTTATTCTCTGACACTAGAATGTAAACTCCATGCAGGCAATGATTGTTTCTTTCTTTTTAACTGGTATATCCCTGTTACTTAGAGCAGTGCCTGGCATAGATTATGGTCTTGATATTGGTGGGAGGATGGGAGGAAAGAAGGAAGGAGGGAAGAAAGGAAAAAAGGAAGGAAGGGAAGGAGGAAGGAAGAGAGGTAGGAAAAGAGGAAGCAATTAGAAGAGAAAGAATAATTAAGATGTTTTGGAGGTTGATTTTTCTGTAATATAATTCTAAAGATTCCTGTAATGTATCAAAAATGGGTATCACTGTGGATAAATTAAATGGACTGAACTGAATAGGGTACAAACAAGAAGCAGTTTATTTTTCTCTTACCATTGTGTTAAAGATGCTCTCTTAAATCTCTCTTACTATGACTATATTTCTAGTCTATGCCCTTTGCAGATGTTTCCAGCTAAAAAAAATATCTGTTCCAGCTAAAACAATAGTTGTTTTGGAAATTAAGACTCACCTCAGGTTTTCTAAAATTTTCAGTGAATTTAATTTAAAACTTTAACATCTATTCCAAATTATCTCCCCTCCCTGCACTCAGGCTTGAGCCTGGCTCTGGGGAAAGAAGATGGCAGCTATCTGCATTGCCTTGCCTTCTCTCTTTCCCATTTCTAAGACTGGGCAGAGGATGGGGATTTTAGGGAAGTGGAGACAGGGTATTTTCACTGAAGTAGTACAGTTTGTAGTCTTTGCTAATAGTGGCCAGCACTGCCATGTCAGGGATCCATGAGCTGGTCTTTCAATAAGCACACTTGTCACCTTTTTTGGGAGGCTCCCACTAGAACATTTACACTGAATTTCTCAGGAATACAGAAGTGTATCTTCTAAGAGTGCAGAGAAGTGATTGTAGGATTGAAAGCCTGAAAACTAAGGAGATGGCTTGAATCAACTACTTTTGGAAACAGACCATAGACTAGCATAAGAGGAATAAAAGTACTCAAACTTCATTTGAGGCTATGCCTACTTAATAGGATATTATCACAACCAAAGTATATATTAAAAATGTGCAAAGTAACTATATGTGTTTTAATGTGTAATTAACACTTAAGTGTATATCTAAGTTTAGTAAATTGCTCAGTTGACATATATAATGTTACAAAGTGAATTCAGATAGTTGAATATGTACTAGAAACCTGTGAAGGAACAGCAAAAATTAATGAGTTAGTACAGGCACCAAAGGAGATTGATTGTAGCAAGTTACAGGAACTGGAATTAGATCTATACTCATTCAACAATTTTCTAATTACCTAGAATGATGTATTTTGTGTTAATTCAATTCTCTGGTGATACTAAATAATTGCCAGTTAAAACAAAGAAATCATTGCAAAGATACATGCAGTGGTTACATGTCATGGCAAACATTTTTAAAATTTTTAATTGAAATTTTAAAATGGCAAAAACATCAATTGTCCAGGCCAGTCATTACATATACAGAAGCAGCATATAATCAGTTACATCGAAAGAGAGATCTGAGATTCACACTCCCTGCTAAGGTTGGTGCTCAGATATTAGCTGAAGCTGATTACACTAATAACTGCATGTTAAAGGGAAAAAGCAAATATTTTAATAATTTTATATTTTATGTCAGCATGTGGGGAAAAGTGTGAAATTCAATCTTTTCGTGGTTTCCCACTTACTAAAGAAGAAAGTTTAAACTCTATTTTTTCCCTTTATGAGCTTCCACAACATGCCAACCTTCTCAGGCTTTTCTCAACTCTTGACCACAAGAACCTATTTGCTCCAGCTGAATAACTAGCTTGTCACTCTCTCCCAGTTTTGCCCTGTGCTTTTCTACTCCACTATTGCCACTCTCAGGAAACACCCTCTTCCTAAATCTCCCTATTAAAACTTGCATCATCCTTCAGGGTTAAGTTTTGAAATATTTGGTTTCTCTATGTGCTGCCCATCTCAGCTGAATGTTCTATCACCCTTTTTTAAGCTGCATAAAAAATGTATATTCTTTCTACAACCCTTTTTACTCCAAGCATTTGCTGTCCTTTATCACAATATTTTGTAAATTTCTCTTTCCAATTAGAAATTCTGCCATAGAGATGAAATGTTATTATATACTCCATTAGATTTCCCATAGGATCCATTGGGCCACAGGGAGTGCATGTGCATGCAGAAGCATGTGCGTGCAGGTTTGTGTGTCTGTATTTCTACTTATTTATGGAACCAAGATTGATTATGCTCCTATCTGATCTTTATGCCAGTTACTATTGGAGGCTATGGGGCCCTGGAGATAAATCAGTAAAACAATTGACAAAAGCCTTAGCCTTATGTAGTTAATACTTTAGTGAGATATTTAGACAAACAGGTAATAAAGATACAGTGAAAAAATGTCATGTAAGGAGTTTTGAGGGAATAAATGGGAGTAACAACTTTCCTAGACTTGACGAAACAGAGAAAGGGATGTGGAAGGGAAGAATTAGAGAATAGATTAGAGTCATCACAGTGAGGAGGAAAGAAAGGGTTCTAGAGAGATGGAAGTGCTCATGTGATGGCCCAGATGAAAAAAACTGCCAGTGCCACTCAAAGAACTGACCTGTGTGTCCTGCGGCCAGAATAAGAAGTAAAATGGCACATGGGGGAGAGCCAAGCCTGACACTTAAGTAAGAAGTAAGTATTTCAGGGCAGATGAAAAGTTCGATAATATCACATGCAGCCAAGATAACAAATAATATAATGACTGAGATGTGTCTATTGGATTTAGCATGAAGAAACCTTTGGTGACTGGCAAAACAGTGTCAATGGTATGATTGCCTAGAAATCAAATCATAGTGGGTCAGGAAAAATGTGAAGAAAGAGTAAGTGAGACAAGAGTGTAGATAATGCTTGTATTACATTGTACCATTAAGGAGAAGAGAGATAGAGGAGGGGTGATGGAGGAATTTGGTTTCAGAAACGGTGAGGAAGACCTGAGCATGGTAAAAATTGGAGGAAAAGGAGCCAATGAGAAGAAGAATTTGATAATCCAGGATATGGGGATGACCAATAAGTCACAGTCACAGAGAGTAGGAAGCAATGGAATCTAGGGCACTGGTGTCGTGAAGAGAGCAGGCAGTGTCACTTCTTCCATTTTAAGGAGAGGAAATGAGAAAAGAATGAGTATAGATGCACATGAACATCTAGCTCGGCTGGCAAGAAGAGGAACTAGTATATTGCCTATAGTATTACCACTTTAATATCTTCACTCTCTTTCCTCAGAGAAAGTACTATATTTTTTTTCCCAAAGCCAATATGGGGTAGACCCAGAGCATTCTGATGACTCCCCATGTGAACTAGAAGACACTTATAAGGAATGAGCCAAAATACATCAAGTTGGAGACCCCAGCAAAGTAACTGTAATTGAAAGGCTGCCCTGCTAACTTCATCCTCCCTTCACCCCAGAGAGGCCTCAGATGTCATTTATTATGAAGCTCAAGACAACTTAGCCAACTCCAGGCCAATCTAGGACAATCTTGCTATTCAAGATTTTTTATCCAGGGATTAACTGGAGTCTAAGTGTCTGTGCTAATGATCCAGTACACTTTTGTGGTCAAAAGGAAAGTTTGTAAAAGCAGTATCAGGCTCTTTCGAGAGGTATTGTCCAATTTAGTGTTCTTCACTTTAACATGCACAAGAGTCACCCAGGGAATTTATTAAAATACATTTTTCCTGGCCCTACAACCAGACATACTGATCAAGAAGATCTATGGCAGGGCCCAGGAACATCGACTATTTACAGCCACCCCCCGAGTGATTCAGGTGCAGATGGTTCACTCTAAAGCACAATGTAGGAGTAAGGAACAGAAAAACATGGGAGGAAATCAGGGCAACTTATCCCACTCTGAGCCCACCTCTCTAGTCCTAGTCTAGGTTCTAATTATTCGCAAAACCAAGAGCCAGCAGAAAGAAAACATACATAAAAGACCCTGCAGACCTAAGTTGCTGGGCCAATAGATTAGCAATCCTAGAAGTTTAAGGAAAAATGGAAACTAATATACAAAATGATGTTCTTCTTAACACATGGTTCTTTGTTCTCCTCATTAGACACTGGCAACCCTCACCAACTAAACTGGTTCCATATGTCATATGTTCATGAGAAAGAAGCCAATAATAACCCACCAAACTGCTTTCTCACTGGTTCCAAGACTGAGAAGCCTGAGTATGTAGATAATGGGATCGCTGCTGTGTGGTGGGACAAGCAGGCTGGGACAAGCAGGGGCTCCAGAATATATATCTGATCATATATCTTCCCAGCTCCACTTGGAATTTGCTGTTCCATTTTCTCATTTATAAATCTTTTTTTCCATTCAACTCTTCTTTGCCTATAAATGTACTCAAATATACTCATTCCTAAAAAACCAAAACAACATTTTCCTCTGTTCTGTTCCCTAAGGTCTCACCCTATCTTTTGCCAAGAGCTGGTTGACAACATAGTGTGAGGTAGTTATCTTTGTTACTTAGCTTCTCATTTTCTCTGTAATCTAGCATTTCTCAAAATGGGGTTTGCCTCACACTGTTTTGAGATGCTTGTTAAACATGAAGATGTTTGTACCTCATTTCAGACCTACCAGATCAGATCTTTTTCTGTTTTGACAAGCCTCTTAGGTTACTTACAGAAACTAAAGCTTGAGAACAACTGCTATGATCCATTATATTCCAGATTCCACTCCCTATAACTCTAAAGAAACTGCTCTCTCCGGGGTTATTAATGACCTTTCAACAGCCAAATCCCTTAACTGCATCTCATTCCTAGATTGGACTGACACATATCTACTTTTTTGTTTTGTAAGATATGTTCCCTTTGGAAACAAGTTTCTGGGACAGATTTTCTCCATCAACTTTTGAGGCCATTCTCCTGATGTTTCCTTTCCTGGCTGTCATGGATCTGCTCTTCCTTGTTAAACTCCTTCTGGGTGATGCCCTTCACTCTCAAATTCACATCAGCTCCCATGGCACTACTATCCCAGTTCAAAAGGAACACACACTCACACACACACATTTATATTAACCTATATTAATCTTTTGCCTGCTCCACTACTCTAAGAGAACCAGAGCTACAATGATCATAACAATAAACCAAGTACTCAATGTTGTCTCAGAAAGCAAGCCTATGCTAAATTCTCCTAGGAAAAGACCACATGGCTACTTGGTATACACAAATGAATTCTAAGTGACTCAATAGCAGGTTTTCCCTCAAAGTGGAAGAGGGACCCCTCAGAAAACCATATAAGAGTGTAAACCCCTTCCACATTGCATATGGCTGACTCTATGACTCATTTTGAGAATAGAATGTGGCAGAAGTCATACAGTAACTTCCAATGCTAGGCTTTAAGAGATCTTCAAATTCTGTTTTGTTTTTTGTTTTTTCGGCTTGAAACATTTCTTATAAACCTAGCTCCCATTATATGACAAAGCAAGTACCCCTGTGGACTGGTCTCTGTCTGGGTCGATTTCTCAAGCCAGGCTCCAAGAATTTCACAACAGAATGTTAACTACCTTTTGACCCTGTGGAATCTAAAATACACAAACCCATCTTTAATCACCAACGTGGAAGAGCCATCTCTTCAAATGTCCATTAGAGAATTCAACCAAGAATTGATTGCCATCCATCAGTTGCCAAATGCTCACTTGAGACCCAGGATATTTAAGTAATAGATAACATCCCTTTGTTCACTTATTCCAAAAGTATAAGACATGTAATATCTAGCCCCTCACCTAGACCATGCAGAACAAAAGAAAGAAAGCATGGCCCTTGACCTAAAGTAACTCATTGACTTGTAGGAAGTAAGAATAGGAATAAAAATTACAATATAATATTATATCTGCAATTCAGAAGTAGCACAAAGAAGGATTTGATTAATACTGTCAGGGATGGAGATATGAATAGGGGTTAGAGAAGTCTTTACATAGAAGACAATGCATTAGCAATGTTTCAAAGGCAAAAAGTGAAAAAGAAATTTCCAGAAACAGGGCACAACTTTTCCATTTCCACTTCTATGGACACATAGAAAGAAGCCCCACTAGAGAAGCAGGCAGGCATCATGAAAGGCCTCACAGACCATTCTAAGGGATCTAGAATCCTGCATGGACTACTAGTCTTGTCAGATTAATTGGAATTAAATCTCCACTTTATTTCTTACTTGTCTATAACATCAGTAAGCAATTGAAACTTCCTGGCCTCAGTTTTCCCATCCATTAAAATATTATAATAATAATTTGCCCCACTATTAAATCAGGGCACATAGTTGTGAATAAGAAAGACATAGTTCCTGCCTTCAGAAAGCTTATAGCTAACACTGCTCTGAAAATTAAAGCTGTTAACATGCCTAGCAAAGTACCCAGCACAGAGTAGATACTCAACTGTCATTAATAATTAAAGGAGAGTAATTTTAATGCGGTAGTGTCCAAGGAAGGCTAATAAATTAATCTTTGAACAATAAAGTTAATTTTGCAAATTTTGGCCAACTATAGTCACCTCAGTGTCCCACTATAAATATCATGATATCATAGCTATAATGCTCTTTGGAATAATTAACGAACCTGTTATCATTTCACTTATCTAGTTTTGTTTTAAACATTTATTTGACTAGAAGACTTTTGTTTCAAGTAATGCTACTAAAATCTTGTGAAACTAATGTTCTACCATGGAAAAGAGTCATGATTAAGAGCATTCTTTTGTCTCCCAGCATTTAAAACCACTGAGCTGAGGAAAGTTGCTTAAGCTCTCTGTAACTTGATTTCCTCATCTAGAAAACAAAGAGATAAAACACCTACCTCACAGGTTGCTGTAAGAACTTAAAGAAAAAAGTCTCAAAGCATATTAACTACTCATAAATAGCAGTGACAACTAAAGGTTTTCACTGTACACTTTTAGGGGAAAACAGTAACATTAAAATACTTTAAGAACTACATAAGTATTTATAATAAATTGTATGCCAATTTGAACACTAGAATCAAGGGCATTATTTGGTACTATTTGTATCCTGAAATGGCTGAAAGTAACATTCATGGTACATTTTTTAAAACAAAGTATATTGTCTTCTGTTCAGAACAGTGTAACAGTGGTCCATCTAAAAACAGAGCTAAATAATCTCTAGTGGTTTCCTGTAAACTATAAATTATGATAATTATTTCATGTTTAACCTACTAAATGATACAGAAATATTATTTTCTCTTGTGTCTTATAAGATCAAATAGCTAGAAAAGTAGCATCTAGAATCAAATCTATGCCTGCTTTAAGTCAACAAGCAAGTAGCCATGAGTATAGTTATAGCTATGAATGCCATAGACATTCTATTTCTGCATAAGCATGAGACTTATCTTTTCCAGCAAAATTCTCTATGTAAGGATGAAAACATACTTCTGCTCTGTTCCTAAATCTCACTATACTAATTTTATTCTCATCTTCGTTTCATTGCCATCAATATCAACCTCATCAGCTCATCAAAAAACATTATTAATACCTGAGCTTGGGACTGTGCTGTGCAGCATACAAAGTGCACTGAGCTTCCAGATTAAACAAGTAATTATACAAATGTCCTTTAGTGCACATTTACCAGCATAAAATCTGCATGAGGGGAAAATAGCCAAGCAAGCCAAAGTTATACATTTCTAAACACAAATACACCACCTGAGTTAAAAAGAAGAGGCTTAATAAAAAATAAACAGCTTTAAAAGAGAGATTTAAAGCCTAAATGCAGCTTAGGACAAGTTGTGACTTTTCTATATCACATAGACATTACATCAAAAAGGAGTGCACTCTACCAAATAGACTAGAAGGGATCCTCTTGGGATCCATGTGGAAATATTCCTCTCTCCTTAAGAAATATATTTCAAGTGAGAAAGTTAGCATCATTTCCACAGCATAAAAATCCTAAACATTTTCCATGTTTTATTTCCCTTACGGTATTTAATTTCATTTTTTTAGGAAGGGCCTGCAGAATATTGGTTAAAAAGAGGGAGATAAAGAGAATGTAGCAAAACCCTGAAATGCCTAAGCTTTACCCTTGAGTAAATAGAAATAACCCAAAATAAAGACTGTCAAAAATAAGGACTCTGAAAAGCAAAAACATGTCAAAAATAAACTCTGAAAAACAAAGTAATAAAAATTAAGAATAATAATAAAATCTCACAGGTCAGTTTATTTCAGCTTCCACCTTGACACAAGTATCCCTTGGGTAACATTTCACTATGACTACATTCAGGGAAGCATTTATAGACAAGAATGTGGGCAACTCTATCAAATGTTCTCCTTGAGAAATACATGCAGAGTGTTCAAGCGAAGCAGGATCCTAGCAAACATCTAGTCTAGTGGCCCAGAGCATTTTTCTACCTAAGATATCTGATGGACCACCCTCTTATCATTAGCACCACCAAATTCCTATATTGCCTTCCACAGAAAGACAGACTTGATTAGCAAATCATTACGGATAAAGATTAGCAGAAGATAACACATAATGTACACAATATAAATTATACCAGCCACGTTTTTTTTTTTTTTTTTTGAGACGGAGACGGAGTTTCAATCTTGTTGCCGAGACTGGAGTGCAATGGTGCAATCTCGGCTCACTGCAAACTCTGCCTCCCGGGTTCAAGCCATTGTCTTGCCTCAGCCTCCCAAGTAGCTGGGTTTACAGGCACCACCATGCCCAGCTAATTTTTTATTTTTAGTAGAGATGGGGTTTCACCATGTTGGTGAAGGCTGGTCTTGAACTCCTGACCTTAGGCAATCTGCCCTCTTTGGCATCCCAAAGTGCTGGGACTACAGGCATGAGCCACCACACCAAATTTTAATATTTATATTTTTGTTCCCTTGTACAATTTTATAATGAGTAAATGTACAATTTTCATGATGCTTTTGAAATCCTGAATATATGCCCTGTGTAGAAACGACTCTGACATTGCCTGCACTATAAATATCAGCATTCCAGGTTCTTACTGGAGAATATAACTAGTGATTGCATCATCAATTTTCAGAAGTCTGGAATTCTGTTGTTTTTCAGTGCCTGCCAAAATGCTGATTTTGTGTGTGTGTGTGTGTGTGTGTGTGTGTGTGTGTGTGTGCAGGAGTGTTACTTTTGGTATTTAAAAATTGCCTCAAATCAGAATAATTTTTGCTTAAGATATACCTAGAGAATAAAATCTCCTTAGAGTCTAACAAAGTTCCACTCATTTAAAAAGTATTCCAACCACTTCCCTGTAGGTTTGAGACCATTCCAAGAGTTGTATTGCCATTTTGATTATTTTTTCTTAACTTGCTAGTAAATTTGAACACGTTTTCTATGTTTATTAGTCATTTGTATTTTCTCCAAAACCAGTTTGGGTACCTATGAACTTCCCAAAGGTCCTGATGGAGTCATCGTAGAATTGGAGGAAGGGAGTAAAATTTTTCAGGAGAACAGGAGAATAATAGGAAAGGGAAATCAAAGGATATAAGCAAAGGACAAATTGAATGGGTCATTAGCAGGCCCAATTTCCTGCCCGTCCCTTGATCTGGTTTCCTTTCTCTCTCTTTGCCCCTATTTCTTCCAGGACTAATTCTTTCTCTTAGGCCTTTGCCTCTTTTCCCTAGGATAATATATTTTATCTAGAACCTTTTCCTCCAGCTCAGTGGGCTCTCAGATCTGGCATTTGCTCTGTCTCTCTCAGCTGGAGCAGCATCTAAAGAAAAAGTATATAACAATGATAATTATCTCTTCCTTAAAAAAGGGTAACAAAAGCATTGGAATTTAATACTGACACATTAGTGCTGTCATTTTGCTCTATTATTGCAACCACTAAATATAAAATTGAATTCTCCCATGTTCAGCTCTAATTGTGAAGCATTACCAGAGCAATATAATGCAAACCCATTTTTTTCACCCATTCTTATAGTTCTAATATCTAAATTCTTTCCTTGGATTAAGCCAAACCATATGAAATATGAGCATGTTCCTCACACAGATTCCATGCTTTGTATTAATTGCTGTACCTGAGGTATCTTTTCCTGTTCTGCCCTAGATTTTCACTGAAGTCTGAAAATCTTCATTAGAAACAGTTACTGAAATAGTGGTATTCTATGAATATACCCATAAGTGGTAAAACTAAAAAAGCCTATGTGGGAGCAATGCTCTCCAGCCGTACAAGAATAATTACCTCCAAGAAGGGAGGCAAGAGACGGTGACAGGATAAAATATATAACTGTGTCCATGCTTTATTTCTTTATTAAAGGAGAGATTTGAAACATACTTGGAATACTGTTAAAAATACTTGGAATAATATTAAAAATATGTTAAATCTGGAAACTGAATTATATTTTCTATAATACTTTTTTGTATATTTGGAATTTAAAAGCCAAAACTTAAACATATAAAGAAACCATCATATAAATCTCACAAATGTATTTGAGTGAAATTATTGCAAACATCGTCCTCTACAGAAGCTTTTCTCAAAATTTAATGTGCATACAAGTCACCTGGGGGTATTGTTCAAATGTGGATTTGACTTTAGTAGGTTTGGGTGAAGGCTGAGATTCCACACGTCTAACAAGCTCCTAAGTGAAATTGGTCCAAGAACCATAATTTGAGTAGCAAGTCTTCAAAGCACATCATAGTGTCACTTTGTGATTAATGCATCTAATAAGTCTCTCAAAAGACACAGTTCCAGGAAAAGTTATGCTTATCCTTAGTAGTTGGTTGATTTTTACCTTGTAGATGCTATAAGTTTTGTTTCCCACTTTGTCTTGGCCACTAGGAAGCTCAAAGGCAAATCATTTATCTATCCTAGAAACTGCGCAAGACTACATGGCACAAATTTTTATGAATTCACTTACTCTCGGTTTTTATCCATATTTTCCTTTTGTTACAATTTTAATACCTATACACTTTACTCCATTGTTATAAATCTCTTTTTATAAAGTGTTTCAAGTCCTCTTAGCAACGAAGTTGGGCATATTCAAACTAATTCATAACAATAAGGTCACTGTTTCAAAGGAGTTCACAGTCTTATGGTGAAGAGTGACGTACAAAATTAATATGTCCTACATAGCTCTATTTGGGATCTATAAGGCAAAGTATCTAATTTTGCATTAGAGTACCTGGAATATTACTGTTACTACTATCATTCTTAACATTAATATTTACAGACATAATAATGATAGCAACCACTGATTGAATGTCTACCATGTTGCCTGGCACTGGACAGGATATTTCATCTCATTTTATCTCCTTTACTCTTTTATCGTTTATTGCAAGTAATCCCACCTATTAAATCTGTGAGATTTATATTATCATCACATTGTCAAGGCTCATCAAGATTACTCACACAGCTGTATCAGGGTACAGCCAGGTTTAAAGCCCATGTGTGGATATCACCAAAGCCCACGTTCTCATTGTTAAACACAATGCCTCCAGAAGCTTCACAGAGGAGAAAATGCTTAGTCTGAGACTTATATATTGAGAAGAAAAGTTTAAAGCTGCCAAAGAGACTAAGTAGGATGAAGAGGGAGGAGGAAGAAGTTATTCCAGATGAAGGGAGTATCATGTGCAAACACAGAGAAATGTGAAAATACAGAATATGCTTAGAGATTCATAAAAGGTTCAGAATAGCAGCAATATAGACCCAGCATGGGAAAGAAAGACAGATGAGGCAGGGGTCAGATTCCAAAGAGACATGGGCACCTTACCGAGGAAGTAGATGTTTATTCTGTAGGCAATGAACAACTATAAGAAGTCATCAGGCAAGAAAGCGAGAAGGTTAGATTCCGGCTTTTAAAATATCCCTTTCATGACTGTATAGAGGATATATTAGAAAAGCATGAGGATCGAGGTGGGGAGATAACTTTGATGGCACTTGGCCCAATTCCAATGAGTGTCCAACATGGTGAAACCCCACCTCTACTGAAAATACAAAACTTAGCTGGGCGTGGTGGCACGTGCCTGTAGTCCCAGCTATTTGGGAGGCTGAAGCAGGACAATCACTTGAACCCAGGAGGCGGAGGTTGCAGTGAGCCGAGATCATGCCACTGTACTCCTGGGCAACAGATCAAGACCCTGTCTCAAAAATAAATAAATATGCAGAATGAGAGAGAGGGAAAGGTTGAGATTTAATCCAATGCCCATATTCCTGTCTTGATAAACTGAGTGGACAGCAATAAGAGACTGAGTGGGATAGGTCAGGAGACAGGAAGATGACAGCTGTATTTTAAGTGCTTTAAGATATTAGTGTAGAGGGTTGGAGCTAGGAGAGACAGAAGAGGCATCAATTGTGTGTTTGTGGTTGCAGAAACTACAGGAATGAAAGGTAACACTCAGTAGTAAAGCATACAAGATGGAAAAGAGCCATAAAATGCCAATATTTAAGATGCAGGCTAAAAACTAAAAACTTGAAAAGTGTACTGAAAAGGAAGAGCAGGATGTAGGGAGAAGATCTGAAGAAATCATATCACAGAAACCAAATGTGGATAGAGTTTGAAGGAGGGAAAACTCAACAGTCTTCAATATCTTAAGAGACTAAGTATGATAAATATTGAAAACTTTTCACTGATTCTAAAATTAAAATGCCATCTTTAACCTTAAACAAAGGCAGATTCAGCAAAGCAATAGATAGACTGCAGTGGGTAGAGATGAAGACATGGAAATAGCAAAGGCAGACTATACTTTCAAGAATCTTGGCTGAAAAAGGTAGAATCTGGAGTGGCCCCAGCAGCCTTCCTGGTACAGGAGCAAAGAATCTAGATCTCTTCACTAAAAATCCAGGAGTGCTGATCTACATCTATAATGAGAGAGTAAGGCAGAGGAGAGGAAGCAAAGGTAACTATAACAATATCATTAAAGTGCTGTTCTTATGGTCTAAGGCAAGTAAGGAAAAAACCCAGAGAAGCATTGATAGACATGGAGAAAAATGAAGAGTTAGAGGAAGACAGTAGTGATTTCATGGAGTCAGAAAACAAGCCAAATAGAAGAAAGAGTCTGGGAGAGATAAAAGACCATGTAGTTATTCTAAAAAAGCAGAGAACATGCAATGAATATTTGACAATAGGAGGGTGTTCAGGAATCACAAAATCAAAGGTGAGACCACAGAGCTGGGTTGCTTTTGTGAAGTTGTATTGGAGGAGTCGGAGTCCACGAGATGGAGGAGCTGAGAAGCTGGGTCTCTCATGGGCTTTCACATAGACACTGTTATCCCTCCAGATCATGGCAGGGGTTGAAGTACAGAGAAAGGCTGAGTTACTTGCCAAAGTTTTTGTGGGGTGGGGAATGAAATGTGTGGAAGACCCAAACAAGATAAAATAAAGGGTTTACTAATAAACATGAGTTTACATGGGGTAGAAGTGAAATTGCCTGCAAGGAAGCAGCAAGAAGAGGCTAGAAGAATGCTGACTTCTTGCAGAACCATATTAGATGGCTCGTGGAAGAACAAGCATCCTCTATTCTTTACCATTATGAAGTGATATTCTGGAGCTTGGAATAAAGACAGGAGGCTCTGTGAAGTGACTGAGAAATACACTTGTTACTAAAGTACTCAGCTTTAAAACCATGCTCTCTACTCTGTTTTGTGATTCTAGGGTGTGACTCTGAAAACTCTTAATACTTATTTGTGCTTTGCCAGCTGCTCCCTGTCATGCTCTGACGTTAGGGGGCACCAGAGGGAGACTGAAAGACAGGAGAAGGCACTGGTTCCTTCCTGTTTCTCTAGGATGACCTCAGAAATGTTGCTTCAACCTGGTAGTGGCTGTTTATTCCAGTAGTAGCAAGCGACTCCCATTTGTGGTTCTCATATTCCCATTCCAGCCTCATGGTTCCCCCTCAGAAACATCACTCCAGTCGTCCAGGGTCCCCTTCCTGGGGGTCTGATTCCACCTCTGCTGGGCTGCTCCTCTCAGCCTCTAAATTTTAATAACCTCAACTTCTTAATACTGCATAACCCATTTGATTACAAGTTTACGTAATTAATGTATAGTAATTTTTAATAAACATGAAAATCTAATGGTTGACTAAAAAATTTTTGAAAATATAAATATTTCAAGCAAACAAAAAATGCATAGATATGAGCTTCACGAATTCTTAACATGTTGCTGTGTTTTCATTTTTAAAAGAGGAAATATTACAAGTAGAGTCGAATCCCCTTTGAACCCACCCCAGGTCACATTTCTCTTTTCTTTCCTCTACAAACTTGACCAATATCCTGAAATTGGCATGTATATTTCACATGTATATGTTTTACTAAGTATATATTTATCTAAAAACAGTACACAGTGTGTTTTAAATTTTGTAAAATGATATCATTCTCTGTATGATTATGCAACTTACATTTTCATTTATCATTGGGTTTTCTAGATTTATACCTGTTGATACATATGCCTCTAATTCATTTAGTATCTTTGTTTATTACCTTGTATAGAACAGCCAGGATAGAGTATTTCTTTTATCCACTAATCATCATCTCCATTTTCTAACCTTTCCTGGAATGTGACTTAGAATATGTGCCTTCTACAATTTACTAGAATGCTAAAATATTCCCTAAGGTTATTGCACCAAATTATATTCACACAAGCAGTGCATGAAAATTCCCACTGCTCCACATACTCAGCAACACTTGATATTTTCCAGACTTTCAATTTCTGCCAATCCAATAGATGTAAAATAATATCTTATCATTGCTTAATCTAAATTTCATGGTTCTAAGCATCTCTTGATCTGTTTACTTGCTATATTAGTTTGCCTCTTCTGTGAAGTCCCAGTTCATACCCTTTACCTATTTTATTGGTTCGTATATCCTTTTCTTCTCAATCTGTAGAAATCCTTTATTTGTTGTACATTAATTCTTTATCACTTACATGCATCCCAAATATCCGGGAGAGTTTTACTTTATATTTTCCTATTTTTGTATAACTTTTTGATATACAGAGATTTTTATTATTTTGACATTATTAAATATCTCAGTGTTTTTCTTCATGATGTGTGGGTTTTTTTGGTCTTAAGAAATGCTCTTCTAAGAGCCACATGCAGGGCCAGGGGGCCGAGGCATGAGGATCACTTGAGGCCAGGGGTTTGAGGCCAGGAGTTTGAGACCAGGCTGTGCAACATAGCAAACCCTCTCTCTCTCAAAAAAAAAAAAAAAAAAAGAAAAAAATTAATTAGCTGGGCATGGTGGCACTTTCCCGCCGTCCCAGCTGCTTGGGAGGCTAAGGCAGGAGGATCACTTGAGTTCAGGAGTTTGAGGTTACAGTGAGGCATACTCACGTCACTGTACTCTAGCCTGGGTGACAGAGCAAGACCCTATCTCAAAAAAAAAAAAGAAAGCCAGAAAGAAAAGAAAGAAATGTTCTTCTGCCCTCATATTCTGATATTATATTTTCTCTTATATTTACTCTGAAAACTTTAAACTTTTGGTTTTCACACCAAGATATTTTATTTGTCTAGGATTATATGTGGATTTTTTTCCACGTGTCTAAACTACTGTCCTACTATCATTTGTTGAGTAGTTTCCCAACACACCCATGGATCTGTTCCAGTTTTCATTTATGAAGAATTCTTTATCAAGAGTCTCCATTCTAGTCTATTTGTCTACCTCTATTTCTGTAACACTTAACCTTGATTACTACAACCTAAAGTCACTAATGTTTCCTTATTCTTCATCTTCAGAAAGTTGTTTTGGTTATTCTTTGTCCTTTTTCCTCCATAAAAATTTTAGAATTAGCTTGTAATCTCCCTACAAACCCCTATTGGAATTGTCAATGAAACATAAATTTTACGTTCTTTATCAGACATTTTCCGATCTCATCCTCCCAACAAGCCCAAAAGGTAATTGGGTTACTATTCTATTACTATTTTATGAGAGAGAGAGAGAGAGAGAGAGAGGAATAGATGATAGATATAGATGTGAAATGTTTAGTAATGTGCCTAATTTCATAGGTCAGGGCTCAAATAAGAACCTAGATTTCCAAATGGTGCTGACTTTTGTGTGTTTGGCTGGTCTGTTTATTTTTAAGATTGTGACTATCCCTTTTTTCTATCAACGGCCTTTCACACTTCTTGCTATAGTAATCTACACACAAGACTTGCTCAATGCTTTTGTGATTTTAACCATAAAGAGGAAGAGAAAAGCAAGAAGGGCATGGTGAGTAGTGAAAAAAAGGAAAACCTCCATTATTTTCTTTACCTGAACATGCGGTCTTTTTCCAAGTCATAGTTTCTCTGACCTTCAACGTGCCAGTCTTTTATTTATATAAAATGAATCTCTATTACATAGATCAGAGCAATGATGGAACTGGCTTCTTTGCTCTTGCCCTGTGTTTTTGGTTAACTTGTGTGGGGTTCTGTGATAACAACATAATATTCTCTATATTGACTCTGCTACTGTTTTTGGAAGACATGCTTAGAAATATTTGAAGAATTTCCTTTTTAGAAACAGTTCAATAGAATGAATTTTTATAAATGAATATCCAATTATGAACAGTAGAAAATGACCAAGAAAGGAGAGATTCTAAAAACACATCCTATTTTAAGTATTTTGGTTAGTAGAAATATTTTCTAACTACAATCTGAAGTTTTCAGTGTGTATTTTACAAAGATTTCTTAGAAACGATCCTTAGATTTTACTTTGCTTTAATGTTTTTTTTCCTATCTTTATCTAAAATCCATCCTGAGCCAAAAAATATTTTTTAAAAAATTTGAAATAAATATGTATTAAATTATAAGGTCATTAACCAATCAACTGTAAAATGTAAAAAAAAAATTAATTAATTAAAAATTCCAGTGACTTAACCCACTCAAAAACTTTAATAGTATATAATATAAAGTCATGTAGTATTAAAAGGTGTTCATTAATTTGATTTTCTAAAATTATATTTTGTTTACTTTCATCTGAGAATCAGTACTGCTCTTTAAAATTGTATGATCTTTTGTTGAAACAGAAAACAAATCTGCAAAGATATTGTTATTACTGATAGATAAATAGTTTGTAATTTGAAAGGTAGGTAGGAATTATTATGGTGTAAATGCATGTCAACCAGAAAGACAAATGACTGAAGTATTACCTGTTCTCCCCACCACCTCCCCCAAACAAAACCCTAGCTTCACTGTGTGGGAACACTTCCAAGAGGCAATATTCATTCTATTAAACATCTCCCACAGTATGTAGCTATTGGTACCTCAGGACAGACTGAAAAAAGAGAAAGGGAAACAGGAAAAGGGGCAGACAGCTGGATTAGACTGTGCTGTGTATATTAGTGATGGGTAGACTTCAAAAGACTTAGAGGTTCATTTTGGACAGGTGCCCAGAGATTCTCAGGCTTACCCCAAAACCTTCCATTACTTCTGATTTTAAAATTGAGCTAGAATTATTTTGAGACCAAACTTTTGGTCTTCAGTCATATTCCATACCCATGGTCTTTACAATAAATGTAAGCTAAGAGATTTAAAACTTTCTGAATCCTGAAAAATGAGATATCTATTTATATATATTTTTTATTATACTTTAAGATACCTATTTTAAATACTTACCTAACAAAATAGTATGTTTTAAAGTTTTGAAAAAAAAGTCAACATTTTTTCCAGAGGGGTAGAAATGTCTTAAAAACGTTTACCTCTTGAGTCCAGTTTTAAACAATGTTAACAATAACGCTTTGGAGCATGTTTTGGGAGACAGGTGAAACCCTCATTTGAGTTCCAACTCATCTGTGAAGATTGGTAACTTTATGTCTCTGATTAAAGTGTATCCTCATCCACAAACTCCCAGTAAGTGGTAGCCTGAGAGGCAGCCTCTCAGAGTGATACGCCATTGATATAGGTCTTGTATATGAATGAGCCTGTCTGGAAGAGTTGACAAGGAATTTGTCCATCACTCCTTTGCAGAACCTCCTTTTAACTGAGCACAGCGAGGGTTATCCTTTAAATACTATGATCATTCTTTAGTCTGATGATCATGTGTCTAATTAAATGTGCCTCTTAAATGGCTCACGTAAGATTTATTATTACTAACAAAGCCTACTATGGGAAAAGCTACTTTTACTAGATGTTGAAAATTATTTTTTGATACAAAGAATAAATTTCTGATATTAGCTTTGAACCAAAATAAACTACTTCTTTATTTGTTAGTATGATTCTGAGGAAGGAATGGTTTTCAACTTCTCTAGAAAAGAAGACATAGGATGTGGACTGAATAAGCAGTAATGCAATAGACACAAACTAGTTTTTAGGGCATTTACCACTAGAATCTCCTTGAATAGAACTTATACAGTGATCTCAGGAAAGGACTGTTTTCATTACTTGACTTATGAATATGTCCCTTCCTATATTCCACACTCAGCAACAGGTGCTCCAATGCCCAATCTTCATGGTATTGCATTAGGCTCTCCATTATGTACGAATAACAATGACTCTCCAAGAGAATTAGATATATTAGCAAAGAAATCTGCATCTGGGACGAATAAATTTACAATTTGTTATATGCATAATTTTACATCCAAAGGCTTTTAAGCAATAACGGCTAGAAAACAACTGGTTATATTTATAGTTCAAAGTGCCCCAATCTCTGAAAAGCCATTACCATAACCATATTTTGATGTCAATCCACATTTTACTTGAAAATGTACAGTTCCTGCCAAAATAGCAGTAGCTTATTTAGATATGCATGCTCTACTATAATAAAAGTGTAAAAATTAGTAACAGTTGTTCCATGTCAATCGCATGCTGAAAGCAGATACTCAACAGATATGAAATCTGGAATAAGACCTACATCTCTTTATAGTTCTTTTCTAGGATTTTTCTAAAGCAGACCTCATTTGATATTTCAAACCATTTCTAACCAAGACAGCACTTGTAATTTGAACTATTTTGTATCATTTTTGCCCATTCTTTTTCAAGCTTCTCCAATCACTCTTCTCTCACTTACTTGATTATTAAATATTCTTAATATTGCAATAAATACTTTAAAAACAAGACCAAAATTAATAATATCTACCAATTCTACTATTTGTGATAGATACCAAATGAGAAACAGGAATAACAAGCAGAAATTAATTTCATTGTTAATTTAACATATAATTTTTTTCTTCCCCAAACATTTCCCCAAGTCCATTCATATATATAATAGTAATCAAATAAACAAAACTGAGCACCAAGATCTATCTTCTACTCTAGCTTTGGAGCCTATGACTGAGAATTAATGTAAAACAAACACTATAAATTGTTCTTCAAACTGTTAAGAAAATTAATACTGTACATTCAAGATATTCATTCATTTGTTGGTTAATCATTTCTAGAACACCTACCGTGTTCAGTGTTTACCTCAGGAGTCTATTATGAGAAAATGTAAATTCAGCTATTCATACATATTCACATAATAAAGAAAAGCAAAATAGTCATATTTTTAAGTATTATACCATTCTTACATTATGGAGTAAGCAGTGTTTGAGGTAATTTGTCTGTAATCCCCACACCTTTAAGACATATTTTAGAGCAGCATTAACACATGTCCACTCAAATACATTAATGTTTCCATCTCCACTGACTCATTTGGCCCAAACGAGCTCATGTGCTTTCTCAAGTAGATAAATGAAAAGGGGATTTGAAGGGGCATTTGATAAATTACAAAGAAATACACAATTAGAACCTCTTACTTTTACCCAAAAGAACCTTAAAACAAGGAATGTCATAGTATCTATTTGCTTTTATTTGAAGGATGCATAATATACATCATAATATACATACACTGTACTTAATAGTGTTTATCTCTGAAAATTTTTCCTAAAGACCACCATAACTGAAATAATAAGTAGAAAAGCATTAGAATCTACACCCCTTCCATCAGTATTTAACTTATTGAACAACTTTCAAAAATCACATGCACAATATACTTATTTAAAAACATAACCATATAAACTGCTTTGGAAATTATATGTTGACAAGTTCATAGTTTCTTATTTCTATGTATTTAAACTAAGACTTCAATAAATACACCAGTAAATGCATTTATTATTAAATAGAAATTTCTTTAAAAATTCAAATCTTAACATATTAAAAAATATAATAAAAGACTTTTTTGTTCTTTAGTATGCAAGAATTAGATTGCTTGACCTCTCTTTTAATGACTTAATTAGCTGTACTAAAGCCCAGCTGGGCCTCTGCTGACAACATAGCTAGATATTTCAATCAAGCAGTGTTATGGAGAATAAGTAATAAATGCTACCTTGTCGCCATACAGTCCCAAACCATAGTGCATGCTGGTAATGCTAAATTTGATCAGTATGCCTCGTATTTCAATTAGTCGTGGTCTGAATCCCTAAAACTGTGTAATGTGTATGAATTCCTGATATCAGATACAGAACCACAGTCTCCCACAGTTAGAAGCCATTGAGTTTGCTTTTATTAGCAGCCAATTAATGGCAAAAATCTGCATCGCTTTTAAAATTTATAACCTCCATTCCAGCTGCATCCACGGCTCCTGCTATACTGTATACAATCAGATCCATATCACTGTCGCAAGTCAGACAGCTGCAAACTGTATTCTGTCCGCAGAAGTAAAAAATCCTTTCATACAGAAGCTTTTTTTAACCTCTTAGAAGTTCTTTTCAAAGCCCAGCAGCACTAGTCACTTTGCGACAATGAGCGATTTAATACAGAAAGAAAGAAATCTACACCAAGGTAACCTCTTGGGATGTGCTAGGTTTTCAAACGGAGTGAAACCCTACCACTCCGGCACTGCACAAGGGCAAGCAAAGCCACTTCTCCTGACCAAGGCTAAGAAAATATAAACATATAAAACCTGACCCTCATCCAAAGTTAACCCATTAAAGCCTCTGTAGTCATTAAAACAAAGTGCTATAACACAAGTTCAATAGTAAGTAACTTACATAAAATTTTGGTATTCAAATTTGTGTGCCTGAACCTTAGATGTTTCCCTCATATTACATCTGTGGCTATCACATTCCCCATCAAGAAGCAGTTTATTGCATACCTCAAGATTTCTAGACATTATTTTTAGGAGCCAGGCTCTTTCTGACATATGATAAGACAGGAAATTTAGATGTGATCAGATTTAGTAACAGAGCACAATTGCTTTGTGTATAGCTAATGCTGTCCTTTCAAGATTATTAAGAGAATAGTTCAGCTTTATGGTATTATACATTTAAGTTGCCTTATACATAGTATTCTGTGAGGCCTGGAATATTTGATATCTGATCATTATAATGTTATTTGGGAGAAATAAAGTAGAAAGTTTCTTCCTTTAGTCTTCTACAAAATGGCATTAAATTTTAAAATACATAATAGATATGTTTATATTAATACATATGTATACGTTTCTATGTTTGTTTAACATAGGATTTAAAAGATAGATAAAAGAATTTACCTGGAAAAAGAAGAGCATGAAAAATACTCACCAACTCTAATACATGGTAACAAAAATGTTGTACTAGGATAATACAAACTGCCGCCATGGCTATTTAAAGACAATAAAATCCTATTTTACAAATTTCAACTGCTAATAACCAGCATTCTTTCTAACTGCTTAAATACTGCAGTAAGACTTACAATGCCACTGTGAAATCATAAGCTAGTACTTCAAAGGTGTTGTATCTGTTACAAATTTAATCTTCACTGCTTTGTCACAACTGATTTCATCCCAGCAGCTTGGAGATGCAGCATAACAACATTCTTGTTGTCCTAGACAACCTGAACCAAACTGTTAAATACCTGCCTGATGCCCATGAATGATTATAATATCGCCTGTGGAATCTCCCAACAACCACCCTCAAAATGTGCAGTTAGTCTGTTCCAGTTAATAGGAGGAAAAAAGTATGCTTTACTACGTTCACAAATTGTAGGCATTTTAATAGAGACAGAAATTCTGTGCTGTATTTCATAAATGGCACAGTACTGTGCTCATTGTATTAAAAATATTCTGCTTTTAATACTTTATATTAGTACATTTTACAACTGTGTAAAGTAAGTTAACACAGGTTTGAAACCTAAGTAATTTTCTTCCCACATGAGGAAATATACTATTTCATTAACTATAATGGATATTAGAAGTCCGTTTAGTTTTTAAATACCAAACATTTTTGTCTTTGAAATATGTTTCTGAAAAAACAGCTGTAAAGCAAATGTTTTTGCTTCCTCCCAGGTATACAGTGACACACCGTTTGCAGTGGGAGCGAGGGGAACTGATGTGAACAACTGAAAGAATTTGTGTTCATGAAGTTGCTCAGACAAGGAGCTGATGGAGCACGGCATTGAAATCTCCTTGCATATTGGAGTTTAATTATAAAGCATTAGGTTAAATTTAACTCCTCAGAGTCATTATGAAAATTTGTAACTCTCTGGGACAATTTTAGATCCATCAACTGGCACACATGAATTTGGCACTCATACACTATATGTAGAAGTGTGTAAATATGCAAGCAGCCACCCCCACCCCATAACAATACTGTGTTATTATTCCACAAGAGAGCACTTTGAATCTGAAATCTTTTAAAATTACTAATCCATTGCTCTTCTCATGGAACATCTTAACTACTTCATTTCAATGTACTATTTAAATAATACTAGGAAGTAGTTCTCAACGAATATTTAATTACTGAGTACTATGGTATAACTCTTCCAACCAAGAAAAATAATGCATAGAAAATTATATTTATTATATATCTCAAAAACTGTTGAAAATCCTGAAGTTCTAGCAAAGATCACTGTTCTTCATGAAATATACATCATCATTACAATGTCTGTGTTAGACATAGTAAGAATATGATCTGTATGTCTTCAGTGAATTCAATAGTTTGGAAGATGTCACAATGTAACTTCCAAAAAAATGAGAATACAATTTTGTTTATACGAAGACCTGGCATAAAATAAAATATGAATGAATCATATTTAACACAAGATACGAAGTGTTACAGTTTAATACAAGATACGAAGTGATACAGTTTGCAGGCAAATTAAGCAAAAACAAAATGTGCTTATTATAAATATCCTATCCTTATTAGGAAACAATTACATTGTTTTCAGTATATTTTTAATTCCTCTTGATGTGCCACTTAAAATGATTTGATTCCAAACTACTAGTGATGCAAGTTTAAACACATCCTTTAACTAGCATGGTAGTGACATATATTAAGTTGCCCATATGCAATTCACACTTGTGACTTTTCTCTGCCATTCATGAATTATGCAATTATCCCTAACTCATGGAAATGAAAGTGCATTAACTGCCCACTGTCATGTATTGTCTCTTTCTATCTCCTTGCGCACACATTTCCATGGCTCATTATTCATGGATGCATCTATGCAAGTGTAAATGTACACATATAATATGGAAATAGTCACACATGGATAAATAGCAACCAGACACTTGTTTGTAAAGATCTATGTACTTCATTCCAAATAACAAAATTTAATGAGGAACACCTCTATCCTTGTTATGGATGCCACAAGGTAAACAAAACGGGTGCCATTGTTATAAAGTAATAGAGGGATTTTCTCACCCAGGAAAGAATGAAGTTGCTGGTGTACAAACCTGAAAGAGCACCCTTTCATCTCTGACAACTGTTTTTCTAGCTTTTTCCCCCATTAAGAAATATGCTTTTCAGCACTGATTGAAATCTCACTGGAACACTATTCAAAAAATACTGACTGTACCTTGTGTTCCTAATCCTTATCTTTTCTCCATGAATGTTAAGATAGACTTGTAATGATGGCATTTCGTTCCTAGAGAAAACAATTGTTTAAAATAAAGAGTTTTGGGGAAATGAAAATATTGCGTTTTCTCCATTGAAAGCTATGATCATGTAGGTGATTCCAAATTTTGAATTGAGCCTCGAAACAAATTTGCTCCTGATGTGATGTATTCCTCAGGAAAGTTCTCTGATTTTAGTCTAATAAGCATTAGTGAGCACACATGTGCAACAATCTGTGCTAAGGGGAATCATGAGGATTCCTTCTGATTTACATTATTTTGAACATAAACAGATTGTCTCCATTGAGGTAATTATTTCTAACTAAATAGAATGAATTTTATCAGATATTCAGATTTTAATTTGCGTACAATAAAGTTTTTAAAAATGTTGCTTCAGGCAATAAAAGCAATATTTATTGACTTAAACAAAAGTAAAATTTTTTTCCACAGCACAGATTTTAATTTTATTGCAGATAGTAAAAATTTCATGTTCAGAATTTCTTAAAAATGTTATTTCAGCAAGATAGCCCATTCACTGTAAACCACATCTACATAAAATTAATTGGAACATGCTTTTTTTGAAAAACAGTTATTTTATAATCATCTAAGTACTTAACAATTTAAAATTAAAACTGAAATCACATAGATTCATAAAGAGATTTCATTGGTATCTTTATTATATATTAAGAAAGAATGAAATACTTGATGTCAATATTTTGCTGAAAAATGCAGCTTTTCTTCCTGACTATACATGCTTCTCTTTTTAATTATTTGATTCTTTTTCTAAGCAAATTTAAAATCAACCATCTTTGTTATACCTTGATAGTTAGACAAACCTTAAATTATTCTCACTAAATATTGTTAAATATTTTGTTAAGTTATATTTCAAATTCTGCTGCATTTCTCAAGTTACAAATAAATTTCGTGATTCTCACATTTTATAGATATTGATAATATGTAAGAAATCTACTCATTTTAATTAGACACAGTGTGACTGAAAAGCTAAAAAGAAAAATGCTGGTAAGTAAAAGATCAATTTCAAAATCAGAAAGACAATAAAAATAAACAGGTGGAAATATTCCCCATTTTAAGTTGCAGTATGTAGGAAAAGCTTTTCTTTTTAGGAGAAACTTTTTAACAGGTCCTATTACTGCTAAAGTATAACAGAAATAAAATGTGTTAATCTCTAACACACTATATTTTTTATGCATGTAAGTTGTGATTCACAGAAATACTTTTGCCAAGGCAATAAAAATAACTGAGAATAATTTAGGATAAACACAAGTTTTCATTATTTTTCAGTAATTTCACTGACATTATAGATAATGTGTGACCAGTAGAAGGCACTGTTACAATAAATATATACATATAGCTGCTCATTTACAAACCGGTTGGACATTCTGATGAGAGTTTTACCAACTTTTTACAGCACAAATATTCTTTTCATGGAGACATTAAGTTATAAATTTGTCCTGTAAATGTGAAGAAAAAACTCATTGTGTAACTCTTTCTTGTGTAATTTTCAGTTGGATTTCAGCCCATTTACAATTTTATTACCCTCATTTTTAATTTAATTCATAAAAGAATTATGTGGTCACACTTACCACCCTTAGCACTGCATTTAAGGAATGTTGCTCTCTTGAGAAAGAACTCAGACTGCTGCAGGATTAGACATAGATTCATGTAGACCTTGCTTCAAAACAAGCTTCTAGTTTCATTCTTTTTAACCTATAGAGGTTTGATCATAATTTGCTAGAGCATGCAGACATGGTCTTTTAATGGAACTGCTTGGATGTATAAAAACACCTCTAATTAAATCTCTGTGAAACATACCACTAACAATGTTGTTTAGTTTGTGTTCATATACAAAAGCTCTTGAATACCTCTCCAAGTTTACAAAATCCATGTTAAAGGAGCCAGCATTGCAAAAAAATGTTACGGCATATGTTTGGATTTTTGTATTTCAGAGTCCTGACTACTTTATCTGAATTACAGATTTAGAGCTTTGTTATGTGTGATAGTTATGATAATATGATCACTAAAGGCACAGAGACAGGGAGACTCAAATCCCTTTGAAAATCCCTTTCTCTATTTCCTACAGCTGCTGCAGGAGTTTAATATCTGATAGAATGATGAAAAAGAACAGGCCGAACTCCAGTTTTAATAAAAATTTTAACAGGTCTACATATAGTTATGAAAAATGTTATTTGCAATGCCGATTTTTAATAAAATTTTCTTAAACCAAAGAAAAAATCCCCAAGGGGAACCTGATATGAATGTGTTTTTCATATGTACTATTTAAGGCTCTTTAAAGGTTATGAAAGTGATTGATAAAATAAGTTCTATTCTATACAACACAAACGTAAATGCAGTTGCACTTCTGCATTTTAATCAAATAAATAAGCAAAGCTTTCATTTTGTGTGTTGGATCAGAAACAAATATTATATTGTGTAGTCAATTTTTATTCTTAGCAAGAAAAACGAATATTATTAAATAATGGCATTTTTAAACAAGTCAAAGCATTGCTAACACACACATTAAAGTAGTTTATCATCTATGAATGTATGATACTAAAAAATAATACATTCTCGTGAAATTGGAATCGTGCTTCTTGTGTTTTTTGAATTTAAGAAATCATATGAAGTTTGAAGACTTTTTCTTCACAAGAGAAGATAAACACATTAGGTATGACAAAATGAAATTTAATTTAATCCAAGAGCTTCAGAACTTATAAAGAATCTCTCTATAAAGTAAAAACGTACTAAATGAAGGGTCTCATATGCAGTGCCCTGTGTGGGTGCCCTGTACTGTAATTACTCATTCATCATGATAACACAGCCTGGAAAACAGTCATGAGATAACTAGGCAGGGTCCCCAAAGTATCCATGTTCACAAAAAATAGAAACAAAGTGTTTCTAGGAAATCAGAAAGACATTTTCATTTACCGATCTAATCTACAGCAACTATAAAATAGGAGCGCCTTGTAACTTCCAATACGCTAAACACAATCAAGGAGTTCGGTTTTAAGCCTCAAAATGTATGAGTTGCTATTATTTCCTTTAAAACCATTGCATTCTAGTAAAGCACTGATTCTCTAGCAACACTGGCCGTGTCATTGTTTCTGAAACATTTTGAGTATCATAGAAAGACTTTTTAACACAATATGCCATGTGTAATATATTAGCCTTTTCTTTTAAAACTTGATAGACTTTTTGAATTTAAAACTAGCTGTACTAACACAAGATAACCACTCTATTCCTTACAGAGGAGCATGCAAACTGTAACTATAAAGCACAGTCTTTATTTTATCCCTAAATAAATATTCACTTTTGAAAACATTAAATTTATTATGCACTGAAATAAGGAAAGGAAAGCATTACCAATCTTATTATAATACTAAGAATTCCAAGGCTAGAATATTAAGCAATATTCTAAACCTTTGGCCCTCTTGTACAATTTATAACAGGAAATTGACAGTTGTGGATTTGTGTCTTATTTATAATCCTATTTAACCATTTTTTAAAAACAACTTTTACAATTCTAGAACCAAAATTATTGATGTATTTTGTTAACTTGATAATTTTCTGTATTTTTAGTTAAAAGACATTTTTTGAATGGGGCAAGATGGGGGGCAGGTGATCTTAATCAGGGGATTTGAGAAAAACTGGTGGACTCAAGGTAACAAGAATGAAAGAAAGAATAATTCATTGCTGGGACCATTTCCCCCCTTGATTTCTGTATTGGGATTACAGCAGATTACCTCCATCCAAATACGATTTATCAGATACTTGTAGACACCCTTGATAAATTACACAACTAGGAGTGCAAGTTTCTGATATCATATCTGAAATGTAAACACTTGCTTATAAAACCTATGATGCTCAAAAAAAGGTGAGACAAAACCAAACATCACTAAAATAATGCTTCAGCTTTAAGTATATCTTAAATTTCCTACATAAAGTATTTTCATGCTATTTTAAGAAAGACAATTGGATGTTTAATAAGAGCATTTGCTTTCAAATTATAAACCAAACTACAATATGCTAGTTTAAACATGCTTTGACCAATTTCACTTTTTAAGATATTACAAGGCTTTATAAAATAAAAACTGGAGTTGTTTTAGTTTTTCCAGGAAATCTCCACAAACTGTACAAATGTCCATATAAAATAAGAAGGCATCTTATTTTAAGATATATATTCAAGTTTTTAATGGAAACTCTCATAAAAAAACTTAAATCTTACAGCTCCATGTGGCCATGTCAAATGACATGGATTTTCTGTGCATCAAAATAGACATTTTTTGTGCCTATTTTAGGCATTTCTGCGCTCTAAATAGACATTTCTATTCAAACAAAATGAGACATTTAGTTAGACATTAGTTAACATAACTTATTTTACTCTCATAGAGCAAGAAACTATATTCTATAAGCAAGTTTCTTCCCCCCAAAATCAAATACACATAAATAAAATTAACTTTGATCAGAAGCCATATAAAATTACATGCTTTTATTTACTAATAAGTAATTTAATATTTTAAGAAGTTCTGAATTTTTTCTTCCAAGTTTTACTACAGTGTGCTGCCAGTTTATTTGAGATTTCAGTTATACACAGCCCCTGAACAAAACTGTCTATATATGGGTGAAGAAATAAGAGGTGGTCTCTTTTCTTCACAGATACTGTACATAGTAATTTTAATCCATGTTTTCATCTACATATTTCAAAGGGTTTAAGAATGCAGCATTTTGGGGAGAAAAATTATAACAACCTGAAAAGTTTAGGTTTCTATTTTTATTATAGAGGAAGTAGATGATATATTAAATATTATCTAAAATTATCTCTCTGCTTAACTTTCATGTTTCCATAGGAACCACTTGAGGTATTTCAAAGCCACAGTAACTCTAACCACTGGTCTTTATAAAAGCTTTTGTAAGCCTGACTGATGATTATTTTCCCCTCTAAAATTTAATGGCGGGATAAATCACACTGAATACATATATTTAGGTTTCAAATATACAATATTTTTTAAAATAAGTGCATTTATATAAATACAGAGACATGGAGAATAAGAAATTCTCAAATAATACTGACTTTATTTTACTCAAAAAGAGAGTATTACCCATTTTTCTGTATCTTCAAAACAAATTATCATGAGTTATAAGAATTGCTATAGATTACTGCATATTAAGCAGATTCTAGCTTTGAATTTCTTTATTGGCCTTGATATTTATAGTCCTAACTGAGGATTCCATTTAGCCATTAATTACATATTTCTTGCTTAAGACCAGGAATACCTGAGAGATCAATTTTTAAAAATTTCATATTCTAAAATAATATCACCAGACAGCCTCTTTTTAAGAAAGTTAGATAACTTGAAAAACAGATAAATTAGAATGTGATTATTCATATCACAAAAGAATTCACAGATGGTTTCATGGAAATAGGGAGTTCCCTATTTAAGTGTTTGTTGACAGATCATTAACTACTTGACAAATAATCTATGGGGGCAGAAAAACTTAGAGCTCGAGTGCTGGGAGACACCGCCAATGGGAGATCAAACAGATATGAAGAAAATAAAGCATCCTTGGAACCACCATGTGAATCAGAAAATACGACTTACTTTATATTCATGTGTGTATGTGTCTCTGTGTGTGTAAAGAAAGAGCATATATACTGTATATCTACACGTGTATATATAAAATGTGTACATACATATATACACACAGACACACACACCCCCACACATACCTAAAGAGTCAACTTTAACCTAGAATAAGACACTTAACAAGCCAGCTGGATTTCCTTTGTTTTTTTAGAAGCTTAAAAATGGTTCATAGATGTTTAAGTGTACATTGTTTTAAAGCACGTCCACTGATAGAATATATGAAATGTCTACTTCCAAGCTTTATAGTGGATCAATTATCACAAACTTAATTATCTTGTATGAAGTAATTACATCCTTCTTACTATTACAAACTTAGTAAATTCTTCCTGTGTACAAGGCATTTTGCTAGATAATTAGTCACTATAGAGGCAAAATAGAATTTCAGGTTTTTTTCCAACGATGTTGTAACTGATATGTTTAGAGATTTGCTCTTAGAAAATGTTAAATTATAATGGATTATTTACAAAAATACTATCTTTGGGGTTTTTTTGGTTGTTGTTGTTTTTAAGATCATAGATCTGTGTTCCAAACCAGTAAAGAGATATCCTTATCAATCAGGGTGGTTAGTGTAAATAAAATAAAATAAAATAAAATAAAACAAAGCTTGTAGAAAGCTTTGTCTTCAGTAAGTATTCCATCTTTTTTTACATTTTTAAAGAAAAGAAAACAACATATGAGGTAAAGGGAATAAAGATGAAAACATACAAATTCATACTAAATATCCTCTTGGTTTATTGTCAAGACAAGCATTGCCTTTGATGCATTAACTGTTAACGACAATCTCTTGAGGATGGCTAAATGAAAATTAACATTTTACTGAAAAATGAATAGCAAATAAGTTTCCAACTTTAGATTCTCTAACATTTCAATACAAAAAAATATCATAAGACGTGAGAACTTTTGCAATGATTGATACCCATTCACATTATTTGGCTTGCTCAACTATCCTCAGTCTCCAACTCAATGCAATTCCAGAAGCTTGTATTGATGGCTTCCTGCCTGCCTAATAGTAGAACTAGGCAGTTGGGCAATAAAATGTATACACAAACTGTGCTTTCCAAGAGTTTACCCATATTATCTCAGATTTTACCCTATAAAATGATTATTCATTCTTTAAAAAGTATCCTGATAAGAACCTTGTTAGATTTCTGAAATCAGTCCAAAAACTTTTAGTGCTTTATTTTTATAACAAACTTTGAACACAGCACCCAAGTTTTATATAGGGCCCCTAAACCATTCTAGATAAACTAGAATAAAGTGAACTTTTAATGCACCATTAATTTTAAAGTATTTTAAATCAATTTTCCACCTGCATTTTTGAAATAAATTTAAATTGCCAAAGCATTTTATTTAGAAGACAAAATCATACAGGGCATAGAAGAGAGTTACCCCTTCTTTCACGTGAGAAACGAAACTTAAAAAATTGCTTTGAAGTCTAAATAGTGACACTTCATTTGGATTTGGGGAGGAGGAGTTAAAGAATAAAGCAAAGTTGTGCAGAAAGGGGGAAAGTGTAAAAGGGAGAAAAGAAAACAAGTTTCTTATTACAACTAAATCAAGGAGAGATAGATTTGGCAGTAACCACTGAGTTAAAGTATAATACACTAGAAAGACAATATAAGACAAACACATGTATTAAAGGTAGCACACTTCAAAGCCTGAAAACAATTCATAACATTCTAAATCTTTCTTACCACTCTTTTGGAGTAGTTTCCTTTATTTCAATCCCACCCTATCTCAACATTCCATCACAATCCCAGCATTCCATACAAGTGTGTGTCACTAAATTCAAAAATAAGCGCCATATATTTAAGAAATCACAAACTCTACAAATCATATATAATATATGGCATCTTAAATGAAATTTTATTTGTTTCACAATAATAAAACAATTACGTTTTAGGTACATAAACCAACTGTAGCCTTTAAATGTATTTGTTTCTTAACCTAATACCTGGGCATACACATGTAGAGTATTGATCCATCTTGATTATTTGGGAAGTGCTTGAATTTAGATGACAAATTTAATTAGATAAGGATTTGCTTTTTTTGAAAGATGAGTAATTCGTCTGGTTATATTGCATGAGAAACACAGTTTAGTGCTCATTTTAAAGATGAGCAACTTATTAAGGGGGCACAGACTATTTTGATTTGTCTTGATTTCACTCTTTGTTTTAGTATAAATTTGCAATGGCTGCTTTGTACAGTATATCATTCTAGAATGCTCACAATTAATATTAAAGATCCTGGGGTCCCCTGAGATCTTTATCTCTGGGAATCCTGAATTTTCTGAGGTGGGTTCATGCACATGAAAAAAATTCCCAGGACCTGCAAGTTTATAACTACATGCCCTTCTGCCAGAGACCGCAAAGCCTGGGTATTCTGGGTGTCAGCTCAAAACTATCAAAGTAATTTGATAGAGAGATTATTTATTCTTTGGCATTTTGACAAAGAAATCTTTTTAAAGGAGCAGCTCTAAAAATATGAAGATTTTATTTAATTTGATAACGTCATGATTTTTCTAAAAAATACTAGTCTCACATAATAACTGGTTCCCTTGTTAAATAAAAATATTTAAAAAGATAATATTTACTGTTTACAAAACAAAATAATTTCATCTAGTTTTAAATTATGTAATATATATGTCTGAAATTGAACTCATTCAAAGGTATAGAAACATTTTCAAGTAAATTTTAATACCTTAAAAAATAAACATGGCATTTTTAAAGTAAGAGTGTTTATGTTTCAGAAAAACTATTTCCAACAGCCTTGAACTACCTCCTTCATTAAATTATGCAAAATTAATCATGTCATTAAGTGTGCTTCTTTCTACATGTCTCTAGCTAAGAACCAACTTCAAAAAGTGGTAATGCAGCCTTTAATAAGAGAAGAAGTTATGTTAGTGGTCATTTTATTACCAGTTGCTCTATGTCACATCAAAACTCTTGGATTTTGTTCCAAACCGTTCTCTAACAGCAATATATGCTATGTTAAAGGTACATTAAAATTTGTGTGTATCTCTGGATTGGTGGCACAAGCAATAAGAAATTGAGGCATCAATGACAACTGAAATAAGCAATTATGATAGGTTTTTCTAGAGAATACTTGACATTTTTATTCATAAAAATATGCCTTCCACTTGTCTATTTAGTACAAGCAATGCAAGGAAAATACATTTTACATAAGAAAAAATGGTGGTATTATTTATGTTTTAATCGATATATCAATCATCTGATGAATACTCATGTTTATTTTGAAGGAAACAAGAAGAGTATGACTATTTCAATTAAGAAACTTTTAGGGGGATGTTATTCCTGAATTAAATATAAAATTCCATCATACCAAAAATAATTACCATAAATATTTCTAATGCTTAGTAATAAATCGCTAGTTTTTAACCCAGTGATGATGTATTTACTTTAAGAAGCAAAAGAAATATGTGGTAAACTAAGGGATTTGTAAAATATCATGATTTAATTCCTTCCTAAAAATATTACCTGTTTTGAAAACCAAACACCACATGTTCTCACTTATAAGTGGGAGCTAAATGATGAGAACACACAGACACATAGAGGGGAATAACACACACTGTGACCTATTGGCGGGTAGAAGGTGGGAGGAGGGAGAAGATCAGGAAAAATCACTAATGGGTACTAGGCTTAATACCTGCATGATGAAATAATCTGTACAACAAACTTCCATGACACAAGTTTACCTGTGTAACAAAACTACACATGTACCCCTGAACTTAAAATAAGTTTTTTAAATTAATTTAAAAAGATAAAAATATATTACCAGTTTTTATTCCAAAATATTCAATATTTTAACTAAAATACTTCCATGGATATTTTGAATATTGAACTTTGGATCTTTCCTAGAAAAACATCTGCTATGCAATTTACATAACTATTCAGTATCTGGGAAAATTTGTTCTTAATGAACAGTCAAGACTCACTAATGTCAATTGGCTCAATATTTAAACAAATGTTGGCAGGATAATTTTAGATTTAATAAATGGCTGGAATAGAAAGGTCTAGGTAATTTAACTGCTTCTAAATTACTGCAATTCTGCCTATAAACTTAAAATGTCTTACTTGGGAAACCTTTTCAGAAAATGAGTTAGAGAAACAATTGGTAGGTGAGCCAAGTGAGGATCAACTAGGAGAAACCACAATATTCAATGCAACTGAGCTTGGTTAGAATGCATCACATCTTTTTTTTTTTTTTTTTTTTTCCTGCATACAAGGATTTGGAAGGCGGTAACTACAACAAGCCCTGTAACACTACCTGTTAACAGGAGACAGAATCATTCCAATTGAAGCAGAATTAAAAGATGAGCTTTTAAAATGTAATTGACAGATAGACAGATGGATTAGATAGATGGATAGATGATTGATTGATTGATAGGTAGTTGTGTAGATAGATGGTAGGATAGCGATAAATGATAAATAGATATATGTTTAAAGTTCTCTAATATGTCAAGCCATTATGTTCTTCTCTTTCATTGCTTTTCTTTTCTTTCTCTTCCCACAGAACCATCTCCTCCTCCATCATGCCTTCTTTCCAAAAGTTTTGGTGATAGGTGTAGAGAAGAAACTAGGCTAAGCAGAAATACAGGTCTGAAGCAATGGCCTACCATCTAACACTGGAAATGAAGGGAAGTGCTATCTGTATTTTTGTAAGGGATCTCGATGAGATCTAAGCCATGATTAAGGCTGAGTTTAATCTATCACAAATTGTTGGTTAACAGAATTTTTACTTTTTAGCTAGTTATTAGAGAATTCTCTCTCTAAACTCATTTGTTCCTTTACCGATCTCAACCCTAAGAGTTACTGTGCTTGGGTTATAAATGTTTTATGAAAAGAAACTTTTACAAAATACTCAGAAAATTACTTTAAAAGTTTCAGAAATAACTTTTTAAACCCCAACTCTCATTTAATATAGAGAAAAACTTGAAATTGCTTATGTATTGATACAGTGATACTATGCACCACATTTGTCTAACCTTTAGTTCATTGACTTCTTTTGCAGACCTGCCAAGATTTTGAGAAAATAAATGTTACCATCACAGGATGGCCAGATGACGGACATATATAAATTCACTTTATAGTATCAAGTCCTTTTATCAAAATCATCACCACGATTTGAAACTGAACATTGCCTTGGGGAAATAGCTTCAGGGACATGCTTACAATGAATATTCTTGAACATTTTATTCTAATGTTTAAGGAAGAACAGTAACAGAGAAGGCAAAACATCAGCAAGTCATAACATTTTGAGTTTTTCATCTTCAAATAAATGAACCAAGGAGGACTAAAAGACAAGTGGTAAATGACGATGCCAAGAGACTCTCCTAAGAAGTTTATGAGACACAAAATCTCTCAGCTTTACTTTGTTAAATACACAAACACTGGATTACTGTGAAGAAAAAAAAATGCGCTACAAGAAATTACAGTTAGCCTTACCAAATGGTGAAATATTTACACAAATCATATCGTCATTTTGTGTGTGTTTTTTGTAAGATGATGATTCTTTTGCCAATATTTTTTCTCAACATTTAAGATTAAGAAACACTTGGATTTACTAATGAGTATTTGTCTACATAGAGACATGAAAAATGATTAAAATAGTAGAAAACTTATATTTTCTATCATGTAAAATTAAATTACTTGTACTTTAAAGATGAACACATCACCAAATATCTGTTGACTTTGAAAGAGTGACTCTATAATTTATATATTAAGTATTAATTAAAATATATTCTAGATTATATATTTTATATATATGTTTAAATAATGGCATACTAAAATGAATATCAGGTATTCTTAAGGCAGAAGTCAACAAAAATTTTCAGAATATTTCTATTATGTATGTTATCTATCCCTCTCTTTATATGAGACTATATTAGATATGCATGGCATGGAGGTATTTGGTGGGTGATGAGCTATCTCAATAAATATTCTTTGCCCTTGCTTCCCTACTCCTCCAAGGAAGCATTCTGTACTTACAAATGAGATAAGTAGTGTTTCTTGGTATAGGGAAGACTTTGTATTAGAAATATGTTTTAGCAATAAGTTTCTAAAAATAGGTAATATATAGGATTAATAAAATGCTAAAGTAGAAAGGAAGTTTATCATAGAGACTTATATAATGAATTGTAGAATCAAAATTTAGTGTTTTTATATATTTTAACCCTTTTAAGTTGCATAGCATCATAGCACTACATATTTGCAGGATTCGTCATTCCATTTATTTAGAGACACTATGAGTCAATGTCAACTTATCCCTTGAAATGAAACTATAGTAGTTTTCCTTTACCTGTAGTTTCTGTGATTTGTTACCTGTGGTCAGTCAGTTTGAAAATATTAGAAGGAAAATTTCAGAAACAAATAATTCATAAGTTTACAATTACACATCATTCTGTTCCACTCTATCCCCCCTCAGGATGTAAATCCACCCTTTGTCTAGTGTATCCAAACTGTATATGCTACCTACCCATCAGTCACTTACTATCCAGCTCTATTATCAAATCTACTGTTGCAGTATCACAGTGCTTGTGACCAAATAACTCTTATTTTACTTAATAATGGCTTCAAAGTGCAAGAATACTGTGTCCAATTTACAAATTAAACTTCACCATAGATATGTATATATAGGAAAAACATAGTACACATATGATTGTTTACTATATGTGGTCTCAAATATCCACGAGGGGCTTTGGAATGTATCCCTTATGAATAAGGGGGACAACTGTATATAAAAACCTCACCACCTTGGGTAGCCAAAAGGTTTTAGTCATAATTACCAATATGTACATTATAAATAGCAAACAATTTATTAAAAACAAACTTTCAAAAGGAATGTCCTCTATATTTTAGTAACAGTTGGGCTTAAGATTCATTCCAGAAATTTTTGAATTGAATGTCATATAGAGCATGTTTTGTCATTGTAAAAGTATTTAATAAAATGTTTAAGCATGTATTACATATGCATAATTTTATGCACTGTTTCCTTCAGAAAAGGGATTCATGCTTTTTGTTGGTGTTATTAAAAATTATTCTAATATAATCTTATTTTCTGATTCAAACTGTATATTATAGCAATGTTGAACTTACACTTCTCATCCTTGATAGTAATCACCACTTATATACCACTTCTCATCTTCAAACTCTTTATAAAAATTAATTAATGTCAGCCAATGACATTTCTTGGAAAGGAAATGATTTATTTAAATGGCATCTATATAAAATATGGCCAATATATTTACATAACAAGTGCTATATATACCCTTTAAATCAAGCCCCAGAATCCTAGAAGTCATTCACTTTGAGTACACTACAAAGTAGAATTATTTATCTATTATAGCTAAAAGAGATATGGAGATCATCTACTTCAAACCTTCCCCCATATTTTCAAATGAAGAAAATGAGGGCCTAAAAGATAAATGACTGACAAAAGATAACACAATAAATTAGTGACAGGGGTGGAGCCAAGATGGCCGAATAGGAACAGCTCCGGTCTACAGCTCCCAGCCTGAGCGACACAGAAGACGGGTGATTTCTGCATTTCTGTTTAAGGTACCGGTTTCATCTCACTAGGGAGTGCCAAACAGTGGGTGCAGGATAGTCGGTGAAGCGCACTGTGTGAGAGCCGAAGCAGGGCGAGGCATTGCCTCACTCAGGAAGCGCAAGGGGTCAGGGAGTTCCCTTTCCTAGTCAAAGAAAGGGGTAACAGACAGCACCTGGAATATCGGGTCAGTCCCACCCTAATACTGCGCTTTTCCAACGGGCCTGGAAAACGGCACACTAGGAGATTGTGTCCCGCACCTGGCTCGGAGGGTCCTATGCCCACTGAGTCTCTTTGATTGCTAGCACAGAAGTCTGAGATCAAGCTGCAAGGTGGCAGCGAGGCTGGGGGAGGGGCGCCCGCCATTGCACAGGCTTGCTTAGGTAAACAAAGCAGCCAGGAAGCTCCAACTGGGTGGAGCCCACCACAGCTCAAGGAGGCCTGCCTGCCTCTGTAGGCTCCAACTCTGGGGGCAGGGCACAGACAAACAAAAAGTCAGCAGGAACCTCCACAGACTTAAATGTCCCTGTCTGACTGACAGCTTTGAAGAGAGTAGGGGTTCTCCCAGCACGCAGCTGGAGATCTGAGAATGGACAGACTGCCTCCTAAAGTGGGTCCCTCACCCCTGAGCAGCCTAACTGGGAGGCAACCCCCCGAGTAGGGACAGATTGACACCTCACTCGGCCGGGTACTCCTCTGAGACAAAACTTCCAGAGGAACTATCAGACAGCTGAATTTGTGGTCTCACAAAAATCCGCTGTTCTGCAGCCACCGCTGCCGACACCCAGCCAAACAGGGTCTGGAGGGGACCTCTAGTAAACTCCAACAGACCTACAGCTGAGGGTCCTGTCTGGTAGAAGGAAAACTAACAAACAGAAAGGACATCCACACCAAAAACCCATCTGTACATCACCATCATCAAAGCCCAAAAGTAGATAAAACCACAAAGATGGGGAAAAAACAGAGCAGAAAAACTGGAAACTCTAAAAAGCAGAGCACCTCTCCTCCTCCAAAGGAACGCAGTTCCTCACCAGCAACGGAACAAAGCTGGATGGAGGATGACTTTGATGAGTTGAGAGAAGAAGGCTTCAGACGATCAAACTACTCTGAGCTACAGGAGGAAATTCAAAACAATAGCAAAGAAGTTAAAAACTTTGAAAAAAATTAGAAGAATGGATAACTAGAATAAACAATGGAGAGAAGGGCTTAAAGGAGCTGATGGAGCTGAAAGCCAAGTTTTGAGAACTACGCGAAGATTGCAGAAGCCTCAGTAGCAGATGTGATCAACTGGAAGAAAGGGTTTCGCTGATGGAAGATGAAATGAATGAAATGAAGTGAGAAAGGAAGTTTAGAGAAAAAAGAATAAAAAGAAACGAACAAAGCCTCCAAGAAATTTGGGACTATGTGAAAAGACCAAACCTACATCTGATTGGTGTACCTGAAAATGACAGGGAGAATGGAAGCAAGTTGGAAAACACTCTGCAAGATATTATCTGGGAGAACTTCCCCAATCTAGCAAGGCAGGCCAACATAAGATTCAGGAAATACAGAGAACGCCACAAAGATACTCCTCGAGAAGAGCAACTCCAAGACACATAATTGTCAGATTCACTAAAGTTGAAATGAAGGAAAAAATGTTAAGGGCAGCCAGAGAAAAAGGTCGGGTTACCCACAAAGGGAAGCCCATCAGACTAACAGCTGATCCCTCGGCAGAAACTCTACAAGCCAGAAGAGAGTGGGGGCCAATATTCAACATTCTTAAAGAAAAGAATTTTCAACCCAGAATTTCATATCCAGCCAAACTAAGCTTCATAAGTGAAGGAGAAATAAAATACTTTACAGACAAGCAAATGCTGAGTGATTTTGTCACCACCAGGCCTGCCCTAAAAGAGCTCCTGAAGGAAGCACTAAACATGGAAAGGAACAACCGGTACCAGCCACTGCAAAAACATGCCAAATTGTAAAGACCATCGAGGCTAGGAAGAAACTGCATCAACTAACGAGCAAAATAAACAACTAACATCAGAATGACAGGATCAGATTCACACATAACAATATTAACTTTAAATGTAAATGGGCTAAATGCTCCAATTAAAAGATACAGACTGGCAAACTTGATAAGGAGTCAGAACCCATCAGTGTGCTGTATTCAGGAAACCCATCTCACGTGCAGAGACATACATAGACTCAAAATAAAGGGATGGAGGAAGATCTATCAAGCAAATAGAAAACGAAAAAAGGCAGGGGTTGCAATCCTAGTCTCTGATAAAATAGACTTTAAACCAACAAAGATCAAAAGAGACAAAGGCGGCCAGTACATAATGGTAAAGGGATCAATTCAACAAGAAGAGCTAACTATCCTAAATATATATGCACCCAACACAGGAGCACCCAGATTCATAAAGCAAGTCCTGAGTGACCTACAAAGGGACTTAAACTCCCACACAATAATAATGGGAGATTTTAACACCCCACTGTCAGCATTAGACAGATCAACGAGACAGAAAGTTAACAAGGATATCCAGGAATTGAACTCAGCTCTGCACAAAGTGGACCTAATAGACATCTACAGAACTCTCCACCCCAAATCAACAGAATATATATTTTTTTCAGCACCACACCTCGCCTATTCCAAAATTGACCACATAGTTGGAAGTAAAGCTCTCCTCAGCAAATGTAAAAGAACAGAAATTATAACAAACTGTCTCTCAGACCACAGTGCAATCAAACTAGAACTCAGGATTAAGAAACTCACTCAAAACAGCTCAACTACATGGAAACTGAACAACCTGCTCCTGAATGACTATTGGGTACATAATGAAATGAAGGCAGAAATAAAGATGTTCTTTGAAACCAACGAGAACAAAGACACAACATACCAGAATCTCTGGGACATGTTCAAAGCAGTGTGTGGAGGGAAATTTATAGCACTAAATGCCCACAAGAGAAAGCAAGAAAGATCCAAAATTGACACCCTAACATCACAATTAAAGGAACTAGAAAAGCAAGAGCAAACACATTCAAAAGCTAGCAGAAGGCTAGAAATAACTAAAATCAGAGCAGAACTGAAGGAAATAGAGACACAAAAAACCCTTCAAAAAATTAATGAATCCAGGAGCTGGTTTTTTGAAAAGATCAACAAAATTGATAGACCGCTAGCAAGACTAATAAAGAAGGAAAGAGAGAAGAATCAAATAGATACAACAAAAAATGAAAAAGGGGATATCACCACTGATCCCACAGAAATACAATCTACCATCAGAGAATACTACAAACACCTCTATGCAAATAAACTAGAAAATCTAGAAGAAATGGATAAATTCCTCGACAAATACACCCTCCCAAGACTAAATCAGGAAGAAGTTGAATCTCTGACTAGACCAATAACAGGTTCTGAAATTGTGGCAATAATCAATAGCTTACCAACCAAAAAGAGTCCAGGACCTGATGGATTCACAGCCGAATTCTACCAGAGGTACAAGGAGGAACTGGTACCATTCCTTCTGAAACTATTCCAATCAATAGAAAAAGAGGGAATCCTCCCTAACACATTTTATGAAGCCAGCATCGTCCTGATACCAAAGCCTGGCAGAGACATAACCAAAAAAGAGAATTTTAGACCAATATCCTTGATGAACATTGATGCAAAAATCCTCAATAAAATACTGGCAAACCGAATCCAGCAGCACATCGAAAAGCTTATCCATCATAATCAAGTGGGCTTCATCCCTGGGATGCAAGGCTGGTTCAACATACACAAATCAATAAATGTAATCCAGCATATAAACATAACCAAAGACAAAAACCACATGATTATCTCAATAGATGCAGAAAAGGCCTTTGACAAAATTCAAGAACCCTTCATGCTAAAAACTCTCCATAAATTAGGTATTGATGGGACGTATCTCAAAATAATAAGAGCTATCTACGACAAACCCACAGCCAATATCATACTGAATGGGCAAAAACTGGAAGCATTCCCTCTGAAAACTGGCACAAGACAGGGATGCCCTCTCTCACCGCTCCTATTCAACATAGTGCTGGAAGTTCTGGCCAGAGCAATCAGGCAGGAGAAGGAAATAAAGGGTATTCAATTAGGAAAAGAGGAAGTCAAATTGTCCCTGTTTCCAGATGACATGATTGTATATCTAGAAAACCCCATTGTCTCAGACCAAAATCTCCTTAAGCTGATTAGCAACTTCAGCAAAGTCTCAGGATACAAAATCAATGTACAAAAATCACAAGCATTCTTGTACACCAATCACAGACAAACAGAGAGCCAAATCATGAGTGAACTCCCATTCACAATTGCTTCAAAGGGAATAAAATACCTAGGAATCCAACTTACAAGGGATGTGAAGGACCTCTTCAAGGAGAACTACAAACCACTGCTCAATGAAATAAAAGAGGATACAAACAAATGGAAGAACATTCCATGCTCATGGGTTGGAAGAATCAATATCGTGAAAATGGCCATACTGCCCAAGGTAATTTATAGAGTCCATGCCATCCCCATCAAGCTACCAATGACTTTCTTCACAGAATTGGAAAAAACTACTTTAAAGTTCATAGGGAACCAAAAAAGAGCCCACATCGCCAAGTCAATCCTAAGCCAAAAGAACAAAGCTGGAGGCATCACGCTACCTGACTTCAAACTATACTACAAGGCTACAGTAACCAAAACAGCATGGTACTGGTACCACAACAGAGACATAGATCAATGGAACAGAACAGAGCCCTCAGAAATGATGCCGCATATCTACAACTATCTGATCTTTGACAAACCTGACAAAAACAAGAAATGGGGAAAGGATTCCCTATTTAATAAATGGTGCTGGGAAAACTGGCTAGCCATATGTAGAAAGCTGAAACTGGATCCCTTCCTTACACCTTATACAAAAATTAATTCAAGATGGATTAAAGACTTAAATGTTAGACCTAAAACCATTAAAATCCTACAAGAAAGCCTAGGCAATACCATTCAGGACATAGGCGTGGGCAAGGACTTCATGTCTAAAACACCAAAAGCAATGGCAACAAAAGCCAAAATTGGCAAATGGGATCTAATTAAACTAAAGAGCTTCTGCACAGCAAAAGAAACTACCATCAGAGTGAACAGGCAACCTACAGAATGGGAGAAAATTTTTGCAACCTACTCCTCTGACAAAGGGCTAATATCCAGAATCTACAATGAACTCAAACAAATTTACAAGATAAAAACAAACAACCCCATCAAAAAGTGGGCAAAGGACATGAACAGACACTTCTCAAAAGAAGACATTTATGCAGCCAAAAAACACATGAAGAAATGCTCATCATTACCGCCCATCAGAGAAATGCAAATCAAAACCACAGTGAGATACCATCTCACACCAGTTAGAATGGCCATCATTAAAAAATCAGGAAACAACAGGTGCTGGAGAGGATGTGGAGAAATAGGAACACTTTTACACTGTTGGTGGGACTGTAAACTAGTTCAACCATTGTGGAAGTCAGTGTGGCGATTCCTCAGGGATCTAGAACTAGAAACACCATTTGACCCAGCCATCCCATTACTGGGTATATACCCAAAGGACTATAAATCATGCTACTATAAAGACACATGCACATGTATGTTTATTGCGGCATTATTCACAATAGCAAAGAGTTGGAACCAACCCAAATGTCCAACAACGATAGACTGGATTAAGAAAATGTGGCACATATACACCATGGAATACAATGCAGTCATAAAAAATGATGAGTTCATGTCCTTTGTAGGGACATGGATGAAATTGGAAAACATCATTCTCAGTAAACTATCGCAAGGACAAAAAACCAAACACCGCATGTTCTCAGTCATAGGTGGGAATTGAACAATGAGATCTCATGGACACAGGAAGGGGAACATCACACTCCGGGGACTGTTGTGGGGTTGGGGGAGGGGGGAGGGATAGCATTAGGAGATATACCTAATGCTAAATGACGAGTTAATGGGTGCAGGAAATCAACATGGCACATGGATACATATGTAACAAACCTGCACATTGTGCACATGTACCCTAAAATCTAAAGTATAATAATAAAAATTAAAAAAAAAATAAATTAGTGACAACGCAAAATTGGTTTACTAATAATAAATTATTCCTAACATTTACTGAGCTCGAACAATGTGCTAGGAAATGTATCAAGTACTTGACCTGGATTACCATATATAATCCTTCACCCTATAATACTAGAATCATCTCAGTTATTATTTCCTAATATTTTTAATCAGTGAATTACTAAAGAATGCGGATAAAAACTGAAAAATTAAAGAAGTTATTTTCTTCAACAAGAATAGCAATCTAATAATGAGGAAACATTTAGCCATGTTTACTTTAAATATTATATTTGTGCCTATGTTTCTATAAAATTACTTAACAAAAATCTAGAATATTCAGTATAGCAGATAACATCCCAAGTGAAGGTATTTGTTATATATCTATAATCATGAAAATTATTTTTTAAATTATAATTTTCCATTTTCTTGCAATGAAGAATATTTCTTTAAATAAGATCATAAAATCTATAGTAATGCCAAGTCTCTCCTAATTCTAACACTTAAAGAAACTGATGGGGCAGTAGTCTTCAAATTGTTTTGAACTTTTTCCAGAGGCCTTTCAAACGTGAAGCAATATTTTTGTTTCTTGCCTATGACCATTTTGTTCCTGCAGGCAAAAAACAACAACAGAAAGTGGACTTCGTAGTCATTTCCATTGTTTTCACTGAAAATAATTCTCCATTCCATAAATGTTTTCTTCTTTTAATCTGGACTACAGGTATTTCTTGTTATCAAAGTAGTCTTCACCAAAGGAAAACAACAGAAGTTTCCATTTTTACTGGTGCTAAAAATTCCTAAAGCCAAAGGATACTCTTACAGACAGATTTGCTGAGCTTTTCTTGCCTTTGAGTGAACATGTAACAGGCAACAACAAAAGTCAGTATGGAAAATGTTATGTTGGCAGAAAGTGGTATATAAATATCTTTGTCCCTAAAAGAATGGGCTACACTACAAAATCTTGTCACTATATTGCTTTAACCAAGAAAATATCTGCAGCTCATTTAAATGGCAGGAATAATAACACTGATCATTGATTTCAGAAATAAAAATTCTCCTGAAATAAGACAGTCTGTTAAAACAAAGTATAAAGAAATAATTACTTACTGTCTGGCAAATGACTGCCTTGACATCCTTCATACAGTCTCTGTTTTAGAATCAAGATACTCAAAATTATCAAACATAAATACTTGAATTTATCTAACAAAACATGTTTATGGTGGACTAATATTTTTGCTCATTTTCAAACAGTTCTACTTTATCCATTAAACTCTTTCTGTGGTAGAAAATAGTCTTTCAGACTAAACACTATGCATACATTTTAGGGTAAAACCTTATTTATACATAACTTTGGGGTGTGTGTGTGTTCAAAATCACAAATCAGTACGAGGAAATTAACTATTGCCTTTGAGAACTACATGATGTTTATATTGATATGAACCACATTATTATGGAGTATGTAAAAATAAAAACTACTTCCCTGTATGTAAAACCATTCTTTGAAGCCCAAGCAACAAAACCAACTAATTTAAAGCAACCATAGCAAAAAGTATTTTTAAGCAAACTCCTTTATGGGACATGGAACTCATCCAGATAGTTACAGTTTTCTTCCCATTTAGTTTTATTATTTATTTCATAATTTCATACTCATTACATAAATCAACTTACATGCTTAGAAATAATATCTAACCAATTGTAAAGTTTTCTTTATTTATACATAAATATTTAAATAAATAAATAAACTACATAACACTAGGTCAGTGAAAGCAACTACAAAAACAATCTGGCCGTTCGCACGCCCTTGGGCTGCGGCCGGGTGCCAGCTCTTCCTTCCGTTTGCTCTGTGAGCTGAGCCAGTGTATGTGCAGCAATAACATGTCAGCCCCGTTGCCAGCCATCGTGCGGGCCGCCTGGAAGGCCACCGCCGCGGTGATTTTCCTTCATGGAGTGGGAGATACTGGGCACGGATGGATAGAAGCCTTTGCGGGTATCAGAAGTTCACATATCAGATATATCTGCCCGCATGCGCCTGCTATGCCTTTACATTAAATATGAACATGGCCGTGCCTTCATGGTTTGATATTACTGGGCTTTCACCAGATTCACAGGAGGATGAACCTGGGATTAAACAGGCAGCAGAAAATACAAAAGCTTTGATTGATCAAGAAGTGAAGAATGGCATCCCTTCTAACAGAATTATTTTAGGAGGGTTTTCTCAGGGAGGAGCTTTATCTTTAATATACTGCCCTCACCACGTAGCAAAAACTGGCGGGTGTCACTGCGCTCAGTTGCTGGCTTCCACTTCGGGCTTCATTTCCACAGGGTCCTATCAGTGGCGCTAATAGAGATATTTCTATTCTCTAGTGCCACGGAGATTGTGACCCGTTAGTTCCCCTGATGTTTGGTTCTCTTACGGTTGAAAAACTAAAAACATTGGTGAATACAGCCAATGTGACCTTTAAAACCTATGAAGGTATGATGCATAGTTCGTGTCAACAGGAAATGATGGATGTCAAGCAATTCATTGATAAACTCCTACCTCCAATTGATTGACGTCACTAAGAGGCCTTGTGTAGAAGTACACCAGCATCACTGTAGTAGAGTATAAACCTTTTCCCATGCCCAATCTTCAAGTTTCTAATGTTTGCAGTGTTAAAATATTTTGCAAATACACGCCAATGACACAGATCAAATAATGTCTCCTCATGAGAAATTTATGACCTTTTAAGCTTCTATACATGTATTCTTATAAGAAGATCCAAGATATACTATGTTAAAATAGACGAAGCAGGTAGCTTCTTTTTTCTCAAATGTAATTCAGCAAAATAATACAATACTGTCACCAGATTTTTTATTACATCATTTGAAAATTAGCAGTATGCTTACTGAAAATTTGTTCAGGTATAAATGAGCAGTTAAGATGTAAACAATTCATGCGTGCTGTGACTTAGTCTATGCATTTATTCCAAAATTGCTTAGTCACCATGCAGTGTCTGTATTTTTATATATGTATTCATATATACATGATTGTAATACATAATAAGAATGGGGTGGCATTACATTATTTCTAATAATACGGATAATGCTATTCATTGTCAGAAAAGAGTAAAATTGTTGTCTTCAATTAATGACCCTTTTATTTTGGGACCAGGCTTTTCTTTTCCCTGATATTATTTCTATTTAATATTCTTTTCTCTCAAGGAAAAAAAAAGTTCATTCTTTCTTTATTGTCCTTCATAGCAGACCAAATATTGCCTCTCTGCCATTAGAAGCTACTGTCAATACATGCCGTAATTTGACATTCTGAGTCACAGATATAAGGTATTTAAAATCTATTTATGCTTTATAGAGAAACCAGATATTATGCACTACTAATTTCAAATTATATTCAAATATACACCTATTTAGTTATTAGGATGTTCAACTCAGGTAACAGGAATAATTCTGTGATTTTATTTTTCTGTAAACAACTGAAAGAATAATTAGATCATATTCTAGTATGTTCTGAAATATCTTTAAGACTGATCTTAATAACTAATTTCTAAGATGATTTCATCTCCTTATAGCATAGAATTTACTTTGTACACATGTTTGAAGCCAACTACTGTAGAAGATGAGAAACCTATTGTAATTTTTTGCTTTATTTTCATCTGCCAGTGGACTTATTTGAAATTTTCACTTCAGTCAAATTATTTTTTGTATTAGTTTTTCATGCAAACATAAAAATAGCAATCATTTTAAATTGTCAAAATTTCCAGATTACTGGTAAAAATTATTTGAAAACAAACTTATGGGTGATAAAGGCTAGTCAGAACGCTATACATCAAGTGTAGTTACCATACAGATTAATATTTAGCAAAAATGTATGCTTGATATTTCTGAACTGTGTTAATTTTTCAGCTGTATTCCAGCTGACCAACATTAAGAATGCATTTTTATAAATTGGTGCTAACCGATAATGAAAATAATTTAGTAATGGAATATATAGGATGTTAATAATTGGCCGGGCGCGGTGGCTCACGCTTGTAATCCCAGCACTTTGGGAGGCCGAGGCGGGCGAATCACGAGGTCAGGAGATCGAGACCACGGTGAAACCCCATCTCAACTAAAAAAATACAAAAAATTAGCCGGGCGTGGTGGCGGGCGCCTGTAGTCCCAGCTACTCGGAGAGGCTGAGGCAGGAGAATGGCGTGAACCCGGGAGGCAGAGCTTGCAGTGAGCCGAGATTGCCCCACTGCACCCCCGCCGGGGACACAGAGGGGGTCCCCGTTCAAAAAAAAAAAAAAAAAATAGGTCTGGTTTTTGTTCTTATCTCATACATTCTATTCTGAACATTGCTACCCATTGAAGTAAAATGTCAAAATCACCAACCTTATCATGTCATACTCTGCTTGAGACTTATCGATATTGTACCATTACTGTTAGAATAAAATCCAACCTTTATTATGACCTGTAGGTCTGTCTGGTCCTGCCTCAGACTATGCCCTCATCTGATGTCTCTCTCCCCTTCATTCATGACACCCCAACCACTCTGTCCTTCTTTCAGTTCCATGACATACCATGTTTTCTTTCCCCGGGGCCTTTTCCCCTGATACCCCTTCTTCCTGGGATACTCTTTTCACCCCTTCCCCTTCTATTGACTTGATTAACTTCTACATCATTTTAATCTTAGCTCAAATCTCCTGTCATAGAGAGGTCTCCCTGATTGGCATTTTTTTGTTTCTCTCTCTTTCAATACCTTATATATTTCCTACATATTCCTGAATCCAATTTGCTTTTGTATCCATTTGCATAACCTCTCTCCCACAGTAGACTATATGCTCAGTGAAGGCAGGAAGTATTCTGCTTTATATGTGCTTTGTTTACTGTAGCATTTTCAGCACTTAGCATACTTAGTAAATGTGTTGAATTACTGAATGAATGAACAATTTCTTGTCTTAACTATAGTTTGTTTCCTTACGGTACCCACTATTATCTTTCTCTCTGGCATCCTCAAACTTTTTTGTCTGCACTGGCCTTTTCCCCCTAAGCTTTCAAGCATGCAATTCCCCGCATTGATCAGCCTTGTACTATAATCTGTCTCCTGTCTTTACTACAACCTACTTCCTACTAGAACGCCAATTCTTTCATTTCTAGCCATGTTTCTACAACAAGGCATTTTCCCAAAGTTCCTGTTTCTTCTTTATCCATGCACAACTTCTCCTTTAAGCTTTGCTTTCTGCCTCATGATATATAAAAATTACAGTTGCAAATTTGAATAATTTTCTGTAATTGCCAAATCAAATAGCATATTCTGTAATGGAAATTACCCAGAATCCCACCATATTTGGAATGAATTGTTTTCATTTTTCTCTCTTCACGTTCAGTTCTTATCAACATACATCCATAAAGTTTTAATTAATGGTGATATTTAATAGTCTAATATCAAAAGTGGCTATATTTTCTCTATAATATCTCTATAATTTTTATATACAAGGACGTCCTTTTTTATGATGTGTTACAATTAAGCTATTTTTTATAATTAGATTGATGTGGGTTTTCACATTCTCACCATTTGAAGACAAATTGGAAATAATGTCTTCATGAAACTTAATATTTCTCCTTTTTAGACTCTATCCTTAAATTTCCAGGAGTAGGAATATTGGGTCAAAGGATATGACTATGTTTATTGCTCTTGAAATGTACTGTCAGATTGCCTTATGAAATATACTACCAATTTTTATTGCAAACCATTAAAATATGAACATACTAGCTTCACTATATCTTTGCCAGTGAGCTTTTCTCATTCCTAACTCTACTTGATCTATTGATTCCTTTGTCTTCCCACCTTGAAAGCTCCTCCTCAGTTTATGCTATGTTATCATGGTTCTTTCTCAGTTTGTCTTTATTTCCTTTACCGCAATTCTCTTTTCTCCCTGGCCTTATATCTTTTTACCCTTTTACCTGCATCTGCTCTTAAGGCTTCAAATATTTATTACTGAGGTGGACTTTGAGAAATTCGCAAAATTTTTTTGTGTTGTTTTGTTCTTGTTTGTTTGAAGTACTTGTGATAGCAGAGTAAATTTTTTAACTTAATTTAAAATTAATGAGAAGTGAATTGTAGCTAAAAGTGAAACCAGGGATACTAAACATAAGAAAAGGTATAGTTAATGACATAATATTAATAATTCATAATTCAGCATCTTGAATGATACTCTACGAGATTTCTGTGCATCACTACCATAAATCCTACTTTCCCTAACCTAGGTTGACTCTGTTTCTGTTCCTGGAATTCAAACAATTCCAAAGAAGGGTACAAGCCAGACATATTCATACATTGAAATATTTTTTAAAAATCATGCTCTCAAAAATATTTATGATTGGAAATGCTTATGTTACAATCGAGAAAAAACATCCTATGATCTAAATGATTTAAAACACACACACACACACACACATACACACGAGACCTAGAGCACCGTTGCACAAATGATGATTCAACAACCCACAGAGGCTGACTGACAAGTTTCCACAGGGTTGACACCATTATAGGCAGTTATGGCACCTATTTTGTTTCCTTTTTTAATAATTTAAATTATCATTTAAATATCTTATGCCGTCAAAACAGAAAGTACCATGGGACTGTGCATATCCAGACTTTTGAGACCAGATGAATATGTTCCTGATTTAGTCACTAGTTCATCACTCAGCTGCACACCAACAGCCACTGTGCTGGTTTTGAACATTATGCAGTTTTTAAATTATACTTATTCTTTGTCATGTATATAACATGACATATATATCCCCAGTAGACCATTAGCTAAGTACAGGCAACATAAGAAACACTAATGTTAAAATGCAAGCTAATGAGAAACGAACACACCAAAGAGAGATGATATTTCAAATTTGTTTCAGGATGATTTCCACCAGATTCACATGTTAAACTCATCTGAGCAAGATGTCTCTGGTGTTTCCAAAACAGGAAAAATATTGTAACCATTATATCAGGTTGACTTTCGTTTATTGGAAATTAAGACTCCCTATCCCTACATCTTTTTACTGAGTAGGACTTGAAAATACCCTAAAGCTTTCTCCTTTGTTATCACTGGATTCAAGTATAAAATAATTTTTTTAATGGATTTGTCATTTAAAGTGTAAAGGGCAAGACTTGGAACATTAGGTAATAAAAACATGTTTTTGTTTCTTTTTGATACCATAAACACACATTTCAACCTATATTTTAATCTATATTTGGTCTAAAAACTATTATGTTACCTAAGTATTTATTTGTCAACAAAACATATTTGTTCTTACACAAGGGAAGCAAGTAAAGAACATAGTTCGCTTGGCCAGGTTGCTTAAGCCAAGCTTCATGTTCTTTATCTATGTAAAAAAAGGAATTAGATGAGCTGATCTTTTCAGATGACTACTTCCTACTCTAAAATTCCATGACTCGTAGGAAAGAGGACCAGGTCCAGTGAATTCACACTTGCCCATATCCCAAATATACTTATGTGCATATCTTCCCACATGCTTTCTCTATGGCATGAGTGTCCCTGAAGATCAATATAGCTAATTTTTAAATATCAATGAAGTACAAAGTGAGTATAGAAAATTAAATGCAAAACATTTGCTATATCTCGCAGATTTCCATCTGATTTAAAGTAATATGATTTAGTTTTTATTTTAAAAAGGTTTTACCAATACATAAAATGTCAGAGTGCCGAAACAAAGCCCCAGTAGCCTTCTGTTCTCCTTTTCCAATTTTTGCATCTGAGAGGGAGCCCCTCTTGACTCTTTTACTTGATTCTTTTGACAAATAACTTCCTATTTGTAAATAATATGCTCTTCTTACTTAGAGTTTTCAGCTAAGGTGTTGCCTATTGATTTCCCACTTGGGAGATTATGATTTAGTATTTTTTTTGCTACCAATACCCACTTCTCCTTTTAACGTGCCACAGATGCATGGTAACTGTGCCCCAACATTCAATATTTTACATGATAGTTGTGGTTGGAAAAATAGGCTGGGTTTACACTGGCTCTGTAAAACTGTATCCACAGCTGAAGCATAGAGTGCACTATGATCTCTTAATTTTCTGTGCAATACTCTGTCTTCCCAGGAAGACATGATAATGACTATTTTTAAGTTTATCTAGAACTTTCAGTACTTATTCATTAAAACCTAAGCTCTTTGTTAATTTTTAAAATGTTAAAATACATTCTGTATTAATCTTCTTAAATTTTTCCTGGACTTTTCTGACCTGCTCCAATCTGGACTAAATGTTCTCCATACACAGCTCATACCTATCACCCTGTACCTCTCTCTTGAATTGCATTCTCTGTTTCCTATTTCATGTGTTAAATATAGATAGATGACAGAAAGACACGGATAGATGTACGTACAGACATATAGATATGTTATCTCTTCTATGGATACAACATGACAACAACATATTGAGCTTATCTGTAAAATGGCCTATCATTTTATTTTGATACTCAGTGAGTAAATGTTCACACTTGATAACTTTTTAAAGTGTTAACAGAAAAGCCATACTTCCTTATTGTATAAAAAGATTTTTTAATCTTGGAAAGTGAATTTTATTACAATTAGTTTGCAATTCTGACTGTAAAATCATATAAAAGAGAATAATAATATTGATAACACTTCTTTCTTCTGGGTTCATTTGGATATTTAAAACTTTATAGCCTTGTATAACTTCTTATTCAATAACAAGCACAATCCATGCTCAAGAATTGTGGTGTTTATAGGAGCAGAACCTAGAGTTAGTTTTAATGTAACCTGACAAGAGTGAAGACTAGGGAGGAAAAATAGTGACCACAATATTTAATTGTAAGACCTAGATTAATTTTCAATATAAAAAATGAATATAAGGTACTCAGCACCATAAATATGCAAGCATAGCCCTTTATGTTTTGACATATATCATTTGGTCATTGTAATAAATAGGTCAAATAATATAACTATCTTTACTTTATAAACGAAAACCTAGGCCATAGAGTAACTTATCTATGGTACCACAGTGAGCCATTGTCAAACGTGGAATCAGGACACCTGGTTCCTGATACCTAAGCTAGTGTCTATGTTATTATTATTATTACAATTATTATTTATGTATCTATCTGTGAACTACTTTTTTCTTTCCCCTCCCTTTGCTTTTCTCTAATTCCCTCATTCTGCCCCATCCACCACCTAGGACCTTATACTCCTCTCACTATTCCTGGGCAACAAATTTTAAGAGTGTATCTTTCCATCTATTTCTCTATGCTGACATAAATACTGACCCATGCATGCATGCATGCCCTACCCACCCACACAACATACCTACACATATATGAGAGAGTTTGACATCATTAGATTTATAAAATGACATCAAATTATAAATTTTTCTACAAACTTTGCTTTCACAGTTAACATACTTTGAGAATTCCTCCAAACTAATTCATTTTTAAGGACTGCATAATATTTCATGGTATTAACATGTCACTGCTTTTTCAACTATTACTCCATTTATTGGCATTCCCTTACTTTTTTTTTTTTTTTTTTTTTTTTGACAGAGTCTCACTCTTTTGCCCAGGCTGGAGTGCAGTGGCACGATATTGGCTCACTGCAACCTCCGCCTCCCGGGTTCAAGTGATTCTTCTGCCTCAGCATCCTGAGTAGCTGGGGCTACAGACACACACCACCATGCCTGGCTAATTTTTTTTTTATTTTTAGTTGAGATGGCATTTCACCATATTGGTCAGGCTGGTCTTGAACTCCTGACCTCATGATCCACCCTCCTTGGCCTCCCAAAATCCTGGGATCACAGGCGTGAGCCACTGCACCCGGCCGGCATTCCCTTAATTTTTAGTTATCACCCTGAACACCATGATGTCACCATTTATAAGCAATTAATGTTCCCATTCATTAGTATGTTAAAGATGATATTGGTTTAAAATCCAAATTAATCTTGATAAGTTATATTATTCTCCACAGAGTTGTAGAGGAACTGAAGAGTCATTACTATTTGTAAATATAGCATTTACTATTATACTGGTTTTTCAAAATTTTTAAACTCCATGAAGTAAAGAAATTAATCATTTAGAATTAAATACGTAACTACATTTTGCCTAATGACTACTTGGAATCTGGGCTCCATGTCCACACTGCCACATACCAGCTGTGTGACTTGCAACCAATTTTGTAACCTTCCTGTGTTTCAGAATGGAGATGATTATGTTTTCCTCACGGGGCAGTGGAAAGAAGTAAATAACTTTAATACAAGTAAGGTACATAGAACAGTGCCCAGCATGAAGTTCTCAATAAGTAAATGATATTAACAGTTATTGACATTATTAAATTATAAGTACCTCAGGTTTATGGGGTGAGGGAGGGGGATTGCTAAATAAAATCCCAGAAAAACTGCTTCCCATTTTGTAGAGATGACCAAAGATATTTTTCAGTACCTCTAATGGTATGTGCTGGAAAAGAACTTTCAACACTCAAAATAGATTATAATTAAAAGTACGTATAATGGCTCCCCTTATAGCTTCACAAAGAAAAGTGAAATTCCCAAAGAGGTTGTAAATTTTCAGCACTCCCACTAGAAAATGAGAAATGGTCATAAGCACTTTCTTGACAGGTTGACTGTGGCTGCCAACAGCCAAGGAGGAGAGGATATTTTGTTTATATCAGTTGCCATTCAGTAAATGAAAATTCAACTGGAAACTGTTCTTTTCTGTCCTCAAATTTCATATGTTTAAGTCTAATCATTGCTTTGAATATATAATGTCACCAATAGGACATGGAGCACTTCAATATGACAGTTGAAATATTAGCATGACAAGTGTAGTAAAAGGAATTCTAGTAAAAAAGAAAAAAATCTTTTTTAAGATTGACTGTCTAGAATTTGCCAACTTAAACAAAAGATATATCAAATTCTCTACCACTAATGAGAAGAAACTCATGATTCAACAACTGAATTGTATAAAAGATTTCTTCCATATATAAAGTAACAATGTCACCTGAGATACATGTGTTAATTCTCACACCAAAAACACACACAAAGTTGAGCAACTACGTGGTTCTTTTTTCTTTCACTGCTTGAATGTCTTTTCTATGTGCCTTTCTATGTGCTAAAGGAGTGTTACTCGAACTTGATCATGTTTCTTAGTTGGAAGCTTTTTCAGACACAGAGAATGGCAGGCACTGATACCAATCAAGACGCTCAGGTTCAAACTCACTGCCTCCCACTTAGCACTCTGTCTGCCAACTGGAAAATAATTTGTTTGAGCCACTAAGGCTTACAGTTATTTATTCTTTATCCTTGATTTTTCAGGGAGGCCCATCCCCACCAGTGACGCTTGCTAAAAGCAGATAGCGTTGGAGAAGGACAAAATTCTGATGCTATGCTTACTTTTAGCAACTCTAGTAAAGCTTTTCCAGTGCTGGCCCTTGATCCGGTAGCTCATGTAGGCTCAGCATTCGGCAGTGCAAGGCAGCTTTAATCTAATTCTCACTTCATTTTTCCCCCCAGCTTTCTCCTTAGGACAAGTCTCAGGGAAGAAAAAAAAAAGAAAAGGAAAGAAAGTCACAGGCCTGGCATATCATAATACAAAAAGGCACCACTAATTACTGTGGCTGTAATTCTTGATCCAGCCAAAATGCAGGTACACAATTACTTTACTTGGGGGCAGACTCTGCTTAACCCCTGCTTCATTTCACCACCTCTTCAGCACGTTCTCTCTTCTTCAACAGCAGTTATCTCTTGATAGTAATAACTGAATAGCTGTCTCAGAAGAAGATTCCCTTGGGAAGCATCCAGGTGAGGAGCAACAAAGCCAATGCCTCACACAGGTTTGGGATGGATTGTGAGTTATCCAGAATAAGAAAGAGAAACCCAACGTATTTCATTCTGGCTTTCCAAAAGACTTAATGATGATTAGAATTGCAATGAGATGGTTGCAATTTGGTTCCTTTCCAATCAAGTAATAAGCTATTTTAAAATCCACAAATATTTTAGGGCTTCTTTATGATGGATCTATTTTTTAATGGACACATGACATTTAGTTTACGAGAGCTTTATATCGCACTTGAGTTATGCACATGTGCGTTCAAACTACTTATGTATTGTATATGAACTTACCATCTATCAGAAAGAAATGCCACTACCAACCACAATCACACATGAAGTCAGTGATTTTACTGAATGAGGAGCACCTACTAAGCGTGCTTTCTAGTATGACTTAGCAGAAAAGCATTTCAGGGAGTATTTTTATATTTAAATTGGCTATGCCTGCCCTGTCCAGTTTATCCGAAGCTTTTTTTTCAAGTCTGTGTCAATTAAGAAGTATCTGACTTGCCATATATATACGAGAGAGATAGAGAAGAGAAAGAAAGAAAAGAAAAGAAAAGAAAAGAAAGAAGAAAGAAAGAAAGAAAGAAAGAAAGAAAGAAAGAAAGAAAGAAAGAAAGAAAGAGAAAAGAAAGAAGAGAGAGAGAGAGGAAGGAAGGAAGGAAGGAAGGAAGGAAGGAAGGAAGGAAGGAAGGAAGGAAGGAAGGAAGGAAGGGAGGGAAGGAGGGAGGGAGGGAGGAAGGGGGGAGGGAAAGCAAAGCAAGCAGGCAGGCAAGTCTTCAAAATATATGCAGAGATAAACTCATTCTCACCAATTCCACTGCTCCCACCTTGGTCAAGGCACCGCTATCCTGGGTTTGACTTAATATGGTAGCCTACTAACGGTATCACAGCTTCTACCCTGGCCACCCTGTCCAGTTTCAACACAAAGTAGGCAGCTTAATTTGTAGGACCCAGGAAATATGAAAATACAGACCCTTTGTTCAGAAAACAGAAAAAAAATGCCATTAAAGGTACAAAAATATAAAATGCTTTTCTTTATTCCATGGTTGCTCCCTTTCAATTTGTCATGGTGTTTTATATTTGCTATTGAATGGCATGCTTCCAAGAGCACAGGGATTCTTGCTGGGTGGGTGCAGGCCCTCTCAGGTGATGACTTTTGCATAAAAGGTCTTCCTGGAAGGCTGATGGGACTCCAAAAGAAGGATGTTCTGTGGAGGGAACTGTCAGAAAAACCAGGATTATTCAGAATGGCAAATAGAGAACAATTCAAGAGGCTCAGAAGAAAAGACCTCATGAAACACACAAAAGCATCCATAAGCAGGATTGCAGATTACAGAGAGCTGCCTGCTGAAGAGCGGAGAGAGGAACAAAGCGCAGAGAAAGGGGGAGAAAAGAGAGGGAGAGGACGTTGATTCATATATTCATCCTGGCATTCTACCTTTTGAATTGAAGTTTTGCTTGTGACTTAACATGGCTGCTGTACTTCCTTTTACTTAAGAGTGACCAGAAAAGTCATGAAATCTGTTAGAGATCAGATCCAGGAAATGGGACAGAGAGAGAAATCAAAAATAATGTTTCAGTTACATCTTATAATTCATTCTTATTTATGGCTGATTATGTATAATTACTTGATGCTTAGAAAAGGATGCAGCATATTGGAAAAAAATAAGGATCTTCAAATCCTTGATCTACTATGATTAGTTTCAAACCTTACATAAACTATATAACTACAATTTTCTCCTTCCTTGTCTATAAAACATTGAATCTTGAAATCTAAAACTATAACTCATGCTTAGTTATTCCCTTAGTACTACTCAACACAGTGTCTGATATAAAGGCTCCATAAATAAATATTTTTAAGCGGATAAGTGAAAGAATGAACCTGGCTTCCCAATCTATTAAAATTAATTATTTCCTTTGTTAGCTGTGGCCCTATGTAGGTAAGTAGGTAAATAGATAGATGGATGACTGCAGAAAGACTCCAAAGAGCCAAAATGGCTATGAATTTTAGTCAAATATAAAACAACCAAAACGCTTTATATAAAAAACTTAACACCACTCAGAGGCATGTTAGAGCCAGTGGATACTAAGAAGTCCTTTAGTATTCACTGGCTCTAAGACATGCTCTTTTTCCAATCCTTTTGTTAACATAAACAGAAATGTTCATATTCATATGGTTGAAAAACCTTACAGATTTGGAGTTCTGTAGATTTTGAAGATAGTCTGAAAAACAGTGAAATCATTAAAACTCTAAGAAATAATTATTCAAGATAAAGAATCTTATTTTGTCTAGAAAAAAATGGTTACTTGGTGACATAATGTCTTCATGAAGTGAAGGCTTGTAGTAGGGTAGATAATGATTTTTGTTATAGAACTTTTCTGACTGAAGAACTGTAGGAAATCTAATTCATTTCTATTCAACAAAAATTGTCAGACTTTACCTGAAAACATTTTAAAACATTGTTTGCATGTTCAAATGCTGCAGTGACCGGGCAAGTAACCAGAATAGGTGCAATGCAAGGTTATAAGCACTCAGGAATGATAAGAATTGTTCCAGACCAGACAATGCATTCCTTGTCCAAAAGGTAAGTTGCTAATAAGCTCCAGATAATGATACCTGGTGAGAACTTGGACCCATATTTGTTACAATTTCCAATTTTAAAAGAATCCTGACATTAAAATTTTTATATAACATTTTCTAAGTTTAAATGGCAAATTTAAAAAAATCAAAACAAAAACCCACTATGTAGGCCAAACAAAACAAGCTTTGGCCTATGTATGACCAAAGCTCTTAACGTTTGTTGTTGTTGCTGTTTCCCAGTTAAATGTTAACGATGTTCAAAGGGGATAAGAGATTGGAAAAATCATTTGCAAGTCTTTGACCTGTTACCACCAACCAACTTTTTAGATTTTCAGATATGTGTATGGGTAACACCACAGATAAGTAGATAATCTTTTCTTTTCCTTTCTTCCTTTTTGAGGGGGGAGTTCTTTATCTCTTTCTCTTTCTTGCTTTCTTTCTTTTCTTTCTTTCTTTATCTTTTTTATTTTCAACTAGTTGGGTTTTATTCCAACTTCCAATGAAGAACTTGGTTCTGTCAAAATGTGGCCAGAGAAACATTAATTCTTTGAGCTTGAGGCTTCCACAATCTGCTCCTTTGCTGCCTTCATTCTGGAAACACCCTAATCTTGGCCATGTAGGGAAATAAGTAGGAAATAAACAAGGAAGAAAAACCCAGCAAAACCCTGGCTAAGTTTCTCACTTCACATTCTTCTTTATTTGCGCTTCACATAACCCTGAATGTACACATGCCTGGGTGTGTGTGGGTGTGTGTGCGTGTGTGTGTGTGTGTTGGAGGGAAATTAATGGAAACATGGATGGAAGAGAAGCACACACAGGACCTATCTAACACACTAGCTCTATGGAAAGTAGAGGTGAAATCCCACATATTGACCATCAAAGAGAGAACAAAAAGGGAAGAAAGTCAAGACTTTCTCTCAATTAAATCAATTCTGTTTAAATCTTCTTATTTTTACTACAGAATTCCTCTGTCATTAAGGTGACTCATTGAACCTGATTTATATCAGAGCTCCTCTTCCTTTAGTAATTTCTTTGGGAGAAGAAGAGGGGAAGAGAAAGAAAAACCTTTGAACACTCCCTAATGGCATGGGAAACATTAAGCATAGTAACATTCACCGTGAAAGTCCCCAGAATATTAAAATATCTACTAGAAATGTCACTACCACATTCTCACCACCACCCAACCAGGTATCAGAGGACATCACCATTGTCTGTTTAAATATGTCCCTTAATGGAGTGTTAGATGTACTAGGCATTCTTTTGAGAAAAAAATTAAGTGATTGTATTTCCATTCTAGCAGTGGTCCCCACATGCCACACTTTCCCATTCATAGTATTTGCTTTTCTTAGTGTTTTGAAAAAATTATATTGGAAAAACATGGCATGTTTTCAATTAAATTATATTTCAGAAGGATTTATGGAGAGGAAAACGTGAAACGACATTCATGTAGTATCATTATATATTCACTCAAATAACTTCTATACACATTCCTGAAAAAGAAAAAGAAAAAGAAAAAATGCTTTCTAGGAATAAAAACCAAGATTCTTCATTAATGCAATATTGTAGACAATGTATCCTTAACTTTTGGAGAAAAGGAGTAAAGTATAAGAAAATTTTTTAAATGGAATGCCACCTGATTTTTAACTTAAATTGAAATTTCTTTGCTTAAGTATTAGGCAAAAAGAAATTTCAGGTTATAGAAAAAAACAGGTAGTATGCTGTTTGCTTTATTTCTTATTAATATATAATCAATGTTTCCTGATTAATTTATTAAAGCTAGTATTATGTTAGATAACCTACAACATACAGAGAAAGCTGATAGGACAGGCTATTTCCCACAAAGAGCTTACAGTCTAGTTTGGACAATAAGAAGACATGAATCATAAACTTTTAAAATCAAATGAAAGCTCAGTTTCCTTAATTTATGGTAGAGAAAATCGGATCCCAAAAAGGCTGGGTCCTAAAATTGCAGAGCTAGCAGAGAACAGAGCTAGACCCTAGCCTTTTAAATTCCAAGGCTCTCTTTGTTAAATGCTATATAGGACAGACTATGCAATGCAGTAGTTTAGTTTCAGGGAAAAAAAAAAAAATAGGGCTTTTGTTGGTCTTAAAGGATTTATCGGAGGCTCTTCTCTTGAGAGAGTGGGGAGAACTATCAAAAATGACTTGGGCAGATCTTTGAATGCCCTATGAGTGCATGCAAAATTTTAAACACAATTGCATTTTCTGGAAAATGATTATAGCATTTATCAGAGTTTCAAAATGGCTCTTAAAGCAAAAAATAAAAAATGTAAGAACTATAGGGAGGGGAATCATGGACAGTCAATTGTTGAGGAGGAAGAAAAATCACTTGAAATTGATCATCTTTACAGGTTCTTACAATAAGAACCCTTACAGAACACATTGTAAGTGCTGAGGGGAAGAAAAAGTTAGGTACATAGAAGGACACGAGATTAGACAGGATCTTCAAAGTCTAAAGGAGGAGATATTAGTGAAGTAGGAAATCCCTCAGACTAGTTTATAGCACTAGTATAATTCAGTATGTTTGGCAACTTTGATTGCTAAATGGAGGTGTTCTTAATATATCAGTTCCAAAAGGGAACTCTGGCAACTCCAGGTATGTGGTTTTCATCTTGCAGAAACATGATTACCTGCAGGTTTAAGATAGTCATTTATGCCGGGCGCGGTGGCTCACGCTTGTAATCCCAGCACTCTGGGAGGCCGAGGCGGGCGGATCACGAGGTCAGGAGATCGAGACCACGGTGAAACCCCGCCTCTACCAAAAATACAAAAAAAAATTAGCCAGGCGTGGTGGCGGGCGCCTGTAGTCCCAGCTACTCGGAGAGGCTGAGGCAGGAGAATGGCATGAACCCGCGAGGCGGAGGTTGCAGTGAGCCGAGATCGCGCCACTGCACTCCAGCCTGGGCGACAGAGCAAGACTCCGTCTCAAAAAAAAAAAAAAAAGATAGTCATTTATTCATGTTATATTTTAATATTTTGCATTTCTGCATTGTCCTTAAAGTACATCCAACGCTGAAACATACCTGGTTCTATAAACCAAATTAATACAAAGACAAAGGACATTTGGAACAGTTGCTTTATAAAGCATGAGCCTGCCTACTGTGTACGTGAATGTGAATCATTCCTACTTGAGTACCATGGAGATGATCTGCGTGCTGAAACCAGTTCCAGGACAAGTGTTCCTGGAATGGTGAGCATTTCAGTGTCATTTACCAGCCATTCATCATGCTTAAAAAATAAACTGTTCTCCCCCACTAACAGCTAATCGTGTTCACTCAGAAATGAGCTTTCTTATTCTACTTGGAGGGTTTCCCTACCACCACCCCCAACCCTGCCTTTGGCCAAGTTCTGGTTAACACAGGGTTATTCCATATCACTTGAAGAATGACATGTCCCGACTACCATGTTTGCTGACAAATGTCAATCAAAGTGTCTCAGAGCTACCCCAGCATGTCAGCCATCATCTGAAACACACTTTCCCAGGAACGCCTTAGCATGGCATCTTTGTTCTGTTTTCAGATAAACAGATCCAATTCCTCAACAAACAGACTGCTACAGTCCTTTTGATAACAGTGTAATAATTCAAAACAAATGATTCTCAGCTTTGATGATAGCACTTTTATGGGTCATGAAGAAATCCTCCCACCAACATCTGTTTGATTTTATCTACTTGAACTTTATCCTCCAGTTGAAGATTTATAAGCTGAAATCATCCCAGCCTATTAAAGTCAAACCAATGTTCAAGCACTAAGAGGAGAATGAAAGTGCATTTCCTAGTCATCTACCTTTTGAAAAGCTGTTGTGAGCAAAAGAATACCGAAAGTTTGGAGAGTTTTATATTTGGCTGAGCCTGAGACAAGGCTCCCATGACAGGGACCTCAGGAATCCAGTTTGTGCATTTTAGGACAATAAGTTATTTACAGAATCATTATTTTAAAAGACAACATTACAAATATAGAAGTTGTTTACATTAAGGTCTATTTTCTTAGTGAAATCTACTACGGGTTAGGGAAATTAAATCCAGATTTTTCTTTTTTTTTCTTCTGCCTTAATTTCCTTATAGACTGCAAACTTTTAAATGTCGATTCAATAATATTTAAGTTAATTTAATAACAAATTTAACTTGTTACCCACAAACACGACAGATTGCAGAGATTTTTAATCTGATGAAAGGAACAGCAAGAGTGCAAATGACTGGGTGTCAGGAATCCTGAGTTCAGATCACAGATCCTCCATTAGCTCACTGGTTCAGCCAAGCAGATAGCTAGATGACACCCATTAGCTCTGTGTGTGCCTGTGTGTGTGTATGTTATTGGGGGTTGGGGGTCATAAGCACATTGCTGTATAGAGGTTAAAACTTTCTTTCTCTGCCATTTACTCCTTACCAGGCAAAGTAAAGTAAAGGATGACACTTCTTCCCTGGTTTTCCTACCTTTATTTTTAACCAGAAAATATCTATATAAGTATAAAATATTTATATGTAAATAATTAAAACAATCAAATATACAATAAAGAATTGGGAATTGGCCAGGCATGGTGGCTCACACCTATAATCCCAGCACTTTGAGATGCCAAACAGGGAGGACTGATTGAACTCAGGCGTTCAAGACCAGCCTGGGCAATGTCTCCACTCAGTAGATACGGATTGACATGAGTCAGCACTGAACAAATTTTCCAAACCAATTTCATATACTTAATTTAAAATTAGACACATTTTGGATGGTATGAGAGGAAAACTAGAAAAGACCTTTAAAAACATTAAATATTTCTCCATTTTACAGATGAGAATACCATGGCAAAAGTAGTTAGTAACTTATACAAAGACATAGGTAGATCATTTACTCGCTCATTCATTCTTGCAATAAACACGTATCAAAAAACTATTAGTCACTCAGACTGGCACTCAGTGCTAGAAACATGCTGATAAAGAAACAGATTCTGTTTCTGATTTTATAAAATTTATGGCCTATAGTGAGACGTGGGAGGTGGACAGTGACTGCTGTTACTACGGAAATTAACCACACCAACGTGCGTAAGAATGCTATCAAGACAAGAGCTACAAAGAGGGCAACGCAAGCCCCTAAGTGGGAGATTTTACTTAGTGATGTTAGGGACAATTTCCCTGAGGAACTGGTGCAAGCTGAGACCGCAAAGATGAGTGGAGTTAACCAGGCAAAGGAGAAAGAGAAGAGAGTCCCAGGCAGGGAGAAAGCCTAATCAAAGGCCCTGTGGCACTGGGAAGTAGGAGTGATCAAAAGAGGGGTGATTTCATTCGGCTATAATAAAGGGAAGAAAATGGGAAATGTGAGGCTGGAAGCATGAGTAACAGAAAGATCATGTGGTGCCTTGCAGTTATGATTAAGTTTCCTCCCCAAGCCCCATTTATCTGAAGATAAACAAACAATTTTATGCAGAGAAGTGATCTGATTCGATTTATAGTTTGAATAGGTTGCTCTGCTGTAGTGTTCACACTGGAAGAAGTCAGAGTGATTACTCCCAGACTGATTAGAGGTCATCAGTCCAGGGAAGAGACAATGGCATTCTGGACTAGGGCGGAGGCAGCAGAGATGGAGAGAAACCGGCAGATTGAGATACTGCAGGCATAAAATTTACAGGATCTTATGATAGATCAAATAGGAAGGTTAAGAAGATGGAGGTATAAAGGATGACTTTTAGATTTCTGAGCTGCAGACTGGGTGGATGCTAGCACCACTGACTGAGATAGGAAACACTGAAAGATGACCAGGTCTGAGAGAAGATCATGAGCTCAGTCTCACACATGTCGATTTTGAGGTGTCTTTGAAACATCCAAGAAAGGATGTCAAGTCAGTACAAGAACCAGATCTAGACTCTAAAACTTCTAGTTCTTTCCAGTAAGCTCCTACAGCTATTACATTATGTTCACTTGCAGAATAAAAGTACTTCTTGTTTGGTTTTGGTCTGTTTGTTGACAACACACAGGATAAATGATCAGTAACACAGGTCAATTGATAATGAAAATTGGGGCTTAAATAAAACACAGTTTTTGCTTATACCAATACTTTTTGCAAAAATAAATAAGAAACGTAACATTTAAATAGGCATTATTTTTAGAGATGATTTAGAAACTTTTCAATGGAATTTGGAGTTAACCACTGGTAACTGCCAAAAAATGTAAATTGTTTGATTTCTATCTTTCAGTGATTAAATTATTTATTCAATTACTCCTGGAAATAGGACCTTTAGCAAATAATTGCACATTCAGGCATCTATATTTTCTATATGCATAATCCATTTGTCAAAATAACTAGCATTAAAACATTAAAATAGCATTTATGGATTTAAGGAACTCCTGTTATATTTAGCAGGTCTCACACCTAAATTTAAACTGCCACATACCTTTACAGATCATTTAACTTCTCTTGACCCTAGATTCCCTATATATCAAAATAAATATTTTTTTCACCCATATGGTGTAAATATAACTATTAAAGAAATAGAGATCATGTAATTAAAGCTGCATTCTCCTGAGATGTACTCAGCACTTAACATGAGCATCTGGGGCTAATCACCAGATACATCTCTTATCACCTCCACCGCCCTCCCCCAGCGGCTTTCCCCACTCCACGCCCCAAGTGCTGCTATCTAGTATTTATTTGCAAAATATGAACATATGTCACACTTAAAATTTATATTCTCCTCACTTTGTTGAAGACAGACCAATATATGTTGTCACTGATGCAATTTTCAAGAGGCTCAGAAATACAGAATTCTATGTATGACTGTCTGATTTCATTTTGTTCTAAACAGCAACTGAGACTCTTTACACATGAGAAGTATTTTGCCACCAGGAGGAGATGACCCTGAAGATTAACATATGCTCTCATCACTGTCAGTGCACCTAGCCCCCTTTTGAAGAGAACTCTTGTAAAAAACTCTGTCTTTCTAAATTACAAACATGCTCATATAAATTTCTCGTTTACAACAAATAAAAATTCCAGGGTCAAACATCATCAAACAAAATTTATGATGACTGAAAAAATATTACACAGAAAGGAATAAATTACATGAGACTACTGTAGATCAGTGCCCCAAGCATATGACTAAAGCCAAAATCTTAAGAGTTCTTATGCTGATTTATTATCTTTCTTCATTGTTACCTGAGAGCAATTTATTTAACCTTGATGTGCTTCGGGTTTCCAAAATTATGAAAGTAATGTTGTGGTCATCAGCTTCCCCCCCCGACAAAAAAAAAAATGATATTACATTTATTTTCAATTTCCCTCGTCCATGAAATTTTATGCAAAGTCAATAAGCTTTTTCATAGATTAGCAGTGAACACAAATGAAAAAGCAATTCCTTCCCTAGTGAAATGCCTTTGCAAATTCAATGTCATTCGGATGTTTGAGAGAAAGGCTTCAAGCTCTCAGAATTTTTTTTTTTTTTTTTTTTTTTTACCATTAGGACAAATTTTGGCATCAATCTTTGAAGATTTATTTAGTTCAGAGTTCTGACCCGCTTGGATTAGGCTCATTCAGGTTTACTGTGGACACTTCTCAGTCAGTGCTGCTTCATAAGCTGCACATGAACAATGAATTAACCAAGGCAACTAAACCTTCTGGGAATCAAGGACAATCTCAAATATTGAACTTGATGGTCAACCTCAGTTTGACATACAAGGTATAATCTCAATTTGAAATCAACTTGAAAAGATGAAATTTATCTGATGAACATTCAAAGTAGCAAAAATTTAAGTGCCAATTTTTACCTTTGAATGATTGCCTGTCCAAAGTTTTCTGGCTGAGAAAAAAGGATTTTTATGGAAAATATACCCATTTATGTTTGGATCTATAAAATCACAAGCCTAATATTATTTTATGCTCTAATGAAGTTTTTACATATCTTTCCTTCTGAAATCTCTTTGTCATGTGACATTTGCTAAGGGAATATGCTTAAAGAACTCACTGGTTTAGTGTATCTAATCTTAACAGCCTTGGAGAAACTTAAAAATAGCTAAATTCAGAAGCCAGTAATTTTATTTATATTGATTGATTTACATGTGGTTTGGCTTAAAAGTTTACTGTTGTTTAATATTTGCGTCCCTGAGCACATAAGCAATAAACTAAACTATTCCTCACCCACTTCATTAATTCCTGAAGGAAGGTTTTCTCTGGTTTTGAAACTTCAAGTTTATATGAATTTTTATAAAGGCTTCTAGTTATATGTTGAAGATCAAATATAATTTTTCTCTAGAAGATGGAGGAGATCAAATGAGAAATGTAAGGAAGGAAAGGATTCTCTAGAATGAAAACAGATGATAGTATTAAAGCTTTTGTTTTTTTAAGGCTCCCTGTGGCCCTTTTTATTATCGATGCTTTGGTTTGAAGACTTTCCTCTCAGAATAAATTCCCCAAACCAACACCTTAGTGACTACCTACAAAAGTAGAAATTATTTTTGAGCTTTTCTTCAATCTTACTTCAGCAAAGTAAGCAATAAAAATCATCTGAAATGCAAAGCTTCTTACATGGAAAAGGAATGCTAGTGGCTCACCAACTCTAAGGTTTTTGCTGAGTGGTCAGTCCAGTCCTCATGATAGGTTTGCACAAAATCATCAGCCCACTTGAGAGGAAATAATGCATATGCTAGGTTATGGACTAGGATTAAGGGGGCAATTCATGGCTTTGGAACCAAGTTCCTTTCCAAACAAAACTTTCTTGCCCACCTGGAATCTGAACTCATGACCTTGGCTTTAAGAACAATATTTTCCCTGATCTAGTGAACAGCGCAAATAAAACAATTTAAATATTTACCTACTGTCAAGCAAGTGTGTGTGTGTGTGTGTGTGTGTGTGCCTTTGTGTCTATGTGTGTAAATATACAATTGCTTAAAATTCTTATATTAGAAAGGTTTGTTTGGCCATGTTCTTGTTTTATTTTAAAGTTTTTTGATGGAGAAACAATTATAACAACAGCAATGACAAAAGAAAGGAGCAGAATTGCAGCTCTGATATAATTACTATTTCATTCATGCTCTCTCATGTCCTGTGGATTTGCTTTAAATATGCTAGACTTGTGAGGCCTAATGTCTAAATGAGATACATGGAAAAACAAAGACACATAGTCACATGTTACAGAGTCCATTGCTGCCTTTAAACCTTTGTAACAAGATAAAAAAGATGTTCTTTTTTGTTTTTTTTTTAATTCTTAAAGGTATAATTTATTTGAAAACCAAAGTGTACAAGAAAGGTATTCATACTGTAGTTTATAGCAATACTATGAATATATCCACAGTGAAGAGGATATAGAAGCGTATTAATTGCAACTTCAATAAGCATAGAAATTGTAAGACATGGTCTGAAACAGTATCAGGTCCAATATATAATGAATATATCATTAAGATCCTTTAAACCAAAATCTGAAATAGTATCTTTCATCATCTGAACTAACAATATGGTTTATGAGAGGTTGCCATGGATGAAAAAAATGCATAATGACAGCAATAAATAACACAAATGTCTGTGGCTAATATCCTATAAGGAGCTCATGAAACGCTGACATCACTTAGAGGTTTACCAACCTTATTACTCTCCTCTCCTCTATCATACTTCATATTGTCAACTAAGAGTAACTAAGTTCCTACATATTTTTCTTATCCACATGCATATCCCTAAGTATAGTATTTACAGTATATGTACAGCAAATATTACCTATAATTAAATGTTTTGTTATCATTTTGTCCAAACGTTTCATTCACAAGAAAGCTGCTGTATTTATAATATGTATTATTTTGGACTTTTTATTGCCATTTTCCAAATACTTTCTGAATGCTATAGAGTATTAGATTTGCATCAGAGTGTCAGATTTTTTTATATATCCAGGATAATTCTATTAGTACATTCTCACACTGCTATAAAGACATACCCGAGACTGGGTAATTTATGGAGAAAAGAGGTTTAATTGACTCACAGTTCCACAGGCTGTACAGGTAGCACAGCTGGGGAGGCCTCAGGAAACTTATAACCGTGATGGAAGGTGAAGGGGAAGCAGGCACAATTGTCACATGGCAGAGCAGGAGAGAGAGCAAAGGGGGAAGTGCTACACACTTTTAAACAACACAGATCTCGTAAGAACTCACTCACTATCCCAAGAACAGCAAGGGGGAAATCCGCCCCCGTAATCCAATCACCTCCCAACAAGTCCCTCCTCCAACACTTGGGGATTACAATTTGACATGAGATATGGGTAGGGATGCAGAGCCAAACCATATCGATCAAATTTTACCTAAGTAGTACAGTCAAGAAAACTGAGCCTTCAGAACTACTTGGTCATTTACTATTTGTATAATCATTGAATTTATGTATAGCCCAATAAATAATGTCCCTATAGTCTCCATGAATTCTGAACTATTAAAAAAAAGTTACAGACTCCAGGCAGGAGGACAAGATATCACTTTAACTGCTTATAAGGTTGAGATTACAGAATGTGACATACATTTGCAGACAAATAGGCTTCATAAGCCTAAACCCCTAAACAAGGCAACCTACTTACCCACTGACAGCACTGGACAATGGCAAGCCTCTTTAAGCAAGAACTACTGCTGTAAGACCTAAGGCATTGAGAAGGAGAGCAAAATGTGTTCTCTGCAGACAGATTCCAAAAGGAGAGAAAGGAAGACGCTTCCTACTTCCCTACCCATTGAATCTGCTAACCTTCTGACTGGTTTTGGCCAATAGAATGCCTCAGAAATAATGTTGTGTAAGTTCTGAACCTACACTTCAACTTGTATTTCTATTCTCACTCTCTTTGAACGTCACCACCATATAAAGAAACCTAGATTAGCCTCCTTGAGGATAAGAGACTGTGTGGAAACAGGGAAACACAGCAGCCAGGCAGCAGTAACACCATGTGAGTGAGACCATTTCAAATTATTCGGTCCCAGCCTACCCACCATCCAACTGTAGCAACATGACAGTTTCCACAAAACCAACAGAAGAACTGCCCATCTGAGCCCAGGAAAATTTGTTTGTAAATTTATTTACCAACATTTGTTGGTAGATAAAATGATTATTGGCAAATAAATTTTATTGCCAGTCATTTTATTGGCAAATAAAATGATTATTGTCCTAAGTCATTAAACTTTGAAATAATTTACCCAGTAATACACCTAATACATAAATTTGCACTGAACACGAAGTGCAGCCATAAAAAAGTCAAAAAATGCCTAAAACATGTGGCAACAACTCTAGGACAGGGTGGCATTGAGAAGACAGAAAAGCAAGAGGAAACTCTCAGTGGAGACTAGAAAAGTAGAAAAGAAACATGAAACTGGAAAAGGAGACAGGCTATATTATACAGTGGCAGAACAACTGGCAAACATGTTGACTGCAATAACTGGAAAGTTAGAAAACATACTTAGAGTGGGTGGGATGGGAACCCCCCAAAAGATATTTTCATATCCTAACCCCCAGAACCTGTGTATGTGACCTTATTTGGAAAAAGAATCTGCAGTTATTAAAGATCTCCAGATGATGGTGGAGGGGGATGTCATTCTAGTGATAAGTGTCCTTAGAAGGAAAAGCAGAGGGAGATGGAGAAGAAGAGAAGGCCATTTGAAGACACAGGCAGAGTTTGAAGTCAGGCTGTTAGAAGTCAAGGAATTCTAGGAGCCACCAGCAGCCAGAAGAAGCAGGGAAGCTTTCTCCCCTAGAGCCTCCAGAAGGAGCGTGGCCATGCTGACACCTTGATATTGGATTTCTGGCCTCCAGGAATTTGGTGGTTTAAATTTGTGGTAATTTATTGCAATAGCCCTGGGAAATTAGTATGGCACCTAACTCAAGTGGGCAGGTAGAGCAAGGCCAAGAGTGATGCACCAAAGGAGATGCCTCAGGTAGAAGAAACACCAGGGAAGGAAATCGTGCTCCTAACAGCATGAGCATGTCACACAGCGCTTTTGAACACTAGCTTTCACGTCTTTAAAATTACGGATTTAAATTGTGCTCGTCTGTTCCCTATAGGCTGCCTATATTATACGGTGACAGAACAATCAGTAAACATATTGATTGCAATAATTTGAAAGATAGAAAACATACTTATAGTGGGTAGGATGGTGGCCCTATAAAAGATACTTCTATAGCCTAACCCCCAGAACCTGTGAATGTGATCTTATTTGGAAAGAGTCTTTGCAGTGATTAAAGAACTCCAGATGATGGGGGAAGGGAGTGTCATTCCAACGTGCGTTTCAAATTTGTGTGGCCTTAGAGCTTAAATCAGTTACCTAAGTTATGTCTGTGAATTCCTCTACATAAGTGCACATTTTTAAATATTACATATTACATAGTAAGTTACATGTGTATATACTATAAGTTTTAATTACTCTCCATTGAACTATTTCTATTCCTTCTACAGCCAAGCTCTTTGCTTTTAGATAAGAACATCAAAATGCAATGGAATGTGAGCAGCATATTAACTAATTGATGTAATTCCTGTTCAATTCATTATTACATTTCAGAAATTTTTATGTGTATCCCAAAATAGTAGTTGAAAACAGTGACTTTTTTATGACTATAAGTTTATTGCCAAAGAGCTGAACAACATACTTAAGGCTTATTTGGCACTTTGGCTTACCTGTCTCAAATAAAATGGCAGATAAGTATATTTGAAGTAGATATCACTATGATTTTAACACTTTCAGTGAATGTTTACTTCGAGTACGTTTTAAGGATTAATGTCTTCACAATAGCCTTGTAAGGTAGGTAGATTAAGTTCCTGTGGTCCCACAAAGAACAGGTAGCAGAGCTGGAATCCAAGTCTAGATGACAAGTTTAAAAGCCCATTTTCTTAGCTGCTATCTCATGCTGCTTCTCTCTGTCTACTTACATAAGAGTTTGTAAGATGTAAAAGCATAAACAGGGAAGGGATATTGTTGAGGAATTTTAGAACTTTTCTATTTCCCTCTTTCACTGCTGTGCATCTCAATGCCTCCCACCCTTTATTCTATCACAGATATTTTGGAGTAAGGAGAAGACCTTTAGTGAGAATAAATAAATATACATAAGTATATATCTGAAGATTTAGGTATATGTGGCCACACCCATTAAAAGTTGGCATTTCCCTTTGAATTAAGAATACTTAATTGTCAAAGAATACTTTGTGTGATGGTAAGGTTTGAACAAATAACTAAGAACAAATTATTTCAATTATTTAAATAATTAAGAAATGTCTTGACCAAGTCATATTTAATATGTAAATATGTTTACAGTATTATCATTGGGCTCATGTGTGGGAAGTATACTGTATATATTAAAATGAATTTAATTTTAATCAACTCAAGTGTCTGTATCAAAGGCTTTGTAGTGGGGACAGAAAGATACGTCCTCTGCCTTCCTGGTTCACAGTCTTGCTTGCAATGTATATGAGTGCTGGTCTTTGTAAACCCCTAGAAAAATATCATACTTTATAACACTAGTAACATAATAACTGACCTTTAAATCATAAATTTTAACTAAAATTCTGATTTCAAAGATTGTTCTTGTTTCTAATTCATCTAAATTTGCAAGAGCTTTGTCTTTCAAGACCATCGGTCTCTTTAATGTATAGTTAATGGCCTGTGAAATATTTAAAATCACTAGGGGAACAAGCCATTCAAAGGGGAACAGTTTTACAACACCTATAATCACCCCCTTCTAATTGACTAGCCACACAGGGCAGTGAGTTCGACATCTGTGTTGCCAGCAGAATTCTGCCACTTGAACTTGCTGGACACTTATTTCCTCATCTGTAAAGTGAGAAGGTTTGACAACATTTTTCTCTCTTGTCAAATTGGAAATTCTGCTCTGAACATCTGAATTTCTACGTATAATATCTTCTTAAAACAAGGCACATCTGTATTCTTTGTTATTTTCAGATTTGCTATACTTTATTTCCAGATCTTCTTTGCAATAACATTGACATTTCTCTTGTTCCCTCCACTCCCGCTTCCCACTCACTTTAATGCCTTCTATTATTCTCCTCAGACTGCCAGAAATCACTGCAAGTGACAGTTTTTCCCTTGGAATTCTGAGTCATTAATGTAAAATATTGTAGAAACCATTTATCTGTAGACTCCAAAGGACATAATTTAAAATGAAATACACATTTTATATTGTAGCATGGAAATCAGGAAAATGAAAAAGAATAATGAACAGATAATTATGGAAACTTTTTGAAATGACCTTTTACATGGTATCTAAAAACTAAATTCAGACCATTGAGAATAGCAATTTACCTATTGAGAATAGCATTTTACCTAAACTCTAAAACCTAAAGAAAATAACATTTTGGTAGACAGTAAAACACATTTAGCATCAACATGACAAACATTCTGCTCAGGCACGGAACATGCAATACTTTCTAAATTTCTCCCAGCTTCAACCTTTACCTCTCTATAATCAACTCTCAAGAGAGATACCACAGTTTAAAAAAAAAACAAAAAAAAATATATCAGATTCTGTTACTTCTCCAGAAGAGCTCCCTATGTGAATCAGAATAGAAATCAAAGTTCTTGCACAGATCCAGAGGCCTACAGGACATACTTCCAGGTCCCCTCTGAGCTCTCCTCCCACTCTGTCCCTCACCCACTCCTCTCCCACCTCATCCTTCCTGTCCCTCAGGAAAACATGCCCCCCTTAGGACATTCGCACTCATTCTTACCTCTGTCGGAAACATTCTTCCTCCAGACATCCATATGCCTCCTCCATGTCCTTCCCAAAGTCAAACTGCATCCATTCAACTAGACTTACTCTGAAAACCCATTTGAGATTTCATGCTCACTGCTACCTGGCATTCCCCATCTCCCTTACCCTGCTCCATTCTTTACTCCATGACACCTCTCAGGCTCTAACAAATCCTATAATTTATTTGTTTATCATTTCTGCCTTATTCCCATCATTCCCTAGAATATATGCCTCACAAGATGAGGAATCTTGTGTTACACTCCCTATTTGATTATCCTAAGTTTATAACGGGGTGAGCAAATACATGTGCTCAATAAATAACTGTGTAATGCATGAATGGCCACTCCTGAGTCTGCCGGCTGCCAGCTCCCTTCCATGTCTCTGCTCTGCCTTGCTCTTTTCAAGCTACATCTACCACCACTCACAGCCTCCAGGAACTACTGAACTGTAGCCTGCGTTGACAAGATGCTGAATGCTCAGACAGGCTCAGTGTGGGAGGCCAAACTCCCTCTCCTCCCCCACATCTTTATCCACATCACCTTCACACAAGGTTGGATAATACATCACAGTTTATGAAGTGTTGGGGCTAACTGAAGAGAATCCCAATGGAATACAGGTGAGATGTTTAAATGGTGCATTTTATGGGCCTATCTTTATTCTCCAAAGGAAAAGAATCAAAAATTTAAAATCGTTCAACAGTGGGCTCTCAGGACACAGGCCCTAGTCCCTTTTCCTACACACCTGCCCTCAGGACTACCCTTCTGTGATAGAGTGCTGCTTCAAATTGCTATAGTCCAACCCTTCACTAACTTCCTTTTAAGCAACTCCCACCACTACTCCCAGGATTTTTATCTCTGTCTAGCAGCACTCTTCTTTTCCCTACTAGAGAATCTACGTGACAAAATAATCCCTGTGAGTACATTTTCCAAAGACTATATTTAACTATGCTAACACTGTACTGGGGGCAGGATTTCCCATGAACACCCAGGGTAAGATTTAGCACACCACTACAGTTTTCCTCAAGGCTTTCTCACCTGGATGAGGCAAAAAATGAGGGCGACACTGAATCAGGCACACACAGGTGAGTGTACACCCATGCACAAACACCCTCACAACACACATCACCCAGGAGAAACACACATGCTCAGAAACAGAGATTTATATTAAGGGAGAAGAAGAAGTTCCTAAATGCAAAATAATTTTGCAAGTTTCCCCCACAAATGTAACAGGGCTACTTCTCACATTTCCTTGCCTCTATTCCAGGCTGTGTTTGCCTTATCTATGAATAAACACATGGGAGCCTAAAAGTTACACTGATGGCTATCCAAAGATCCAACCAAACTCCAAAAATCTCTCTAAGCACAAAGGGAGCAATATGAGCATGTATAATTATCTGAAGAGAACCCAGGTCTATGGAGTCAAAATTTAGTAAAGAAGAGCTATACTTACAAACTATATACAAGATGTCACCTATCAACTTGGGGGGGCTAGACATATCTAACATCAGTAATTTCAGAGAAATCTTAATAGAGGAGGGAGGTATGCAAGAAGGCAGAAAACCCTGAGTGGAGTGTGATGGACCAGAGCACCAAATGTAAAAGGGCCTGCTGGCTGGCTTGAAGTAAGAGAGGACGTAATCTTTGAAGAACCTGACAGTCAAGTGAGTTTCAAATTTACAATTCAAGCTACATGAATGATTTTCAAAATTAAACCACATGATAGAACCCTCTGAGGTTGTCATCGCTAATACTGACGGTTGTACTCCAATTTGAAACACTAAAACCAGACGTAGTATACAGGGCGGTTTTCTATGATCATAATGCACATGTTCAAATTATTAGGAAATAAAATAAAATGGTACCTAAGCATGAATAAAGGTCTGTCAGTAATTCAGATGACTGACTACATTAGTTGCAAAGACCTAAGGGGGGAAAATACAAAGCAGAAAAACAATTGGCTCCTATTAGCAATACTTAGAAAATTACAAATCATAACCACACACACACACACACTCCAACACACTTCAATTCAGCTGTTGGTCTGTTGTTATATTAAAATATAACGAAATAACCAAATTCTAAAAATTCAGAGTTTGGGTCATCTCCGTCAGCTGTGTTGCACTAAAAGAATAAAGTCCAGTCAATTCTGTAAAGGTAGGTTGCTGCTGTTCACACATCCTTAAGATTCTGGGCTCATGGATTATGTTTTGTAAATCAGTTAACTTACTACCCAGAGATTAAGGTAAATTCTGCTAAGGACTAAAAGTTGACTTAGAGCATTAAGAGGGATTAATGTTTAGCTGTGGAGGAGCTAAAGCACTAGGATAGCATGTTTACGCAGTGCTGTAGATCACAATTAATCCAAAATTAGTATAAAAGATCAACAGCAACCCCTTTTGCATGCCAGCTTGGCTTATCCCTAAAACTCACGACTTATTCTGAGGGCAACCTATGAACAAAGTTACTCTATGCCTCCTAATAGGTCTAAGGCTTTTAGAACAAAATATGCATTTGAAATGTTTGAAATGTGTGCCCTTTTCCTTGAAAAAATAAACACAGAAGTCAGCATTGGTTTTGCTTTTATTTTTTTAAAAAAAGCACTATTATTCTACTCTTTCTATTCTACTATTATTCTAGCAAAGTATATGATGAAACACATGACCTTTAGATATACAAAATGTCTTTAAACAGTTATAAATCCATGTGAATTTTATTTTCTTATACTAAATATAACTACTAGAAAGACTCTATACAATTTATATTTGTCAACTTACAAGCGTATACTTTTGTTTCTTGTATTAACTAAAAGTAATTTTAAGAATTTATTCCTCTCCCATGGAAATATTATGTCTTGGAAATATTATATCCTCTCCCATGGAAATATTTCATTAAATAAGTGGAAAAAAATACTTTTTTCAAAAAGTCTATCAATATAGGATTAAATGCTACTTGTCTATCTAATTACAAATGTATGTTTTTTTTTTCAGTTCTCTTGGTATTCTTTCATTTCATTTCATAAACTATGTTTTTTCTAATTGGATGAAAATTTAAATCATTTTTACAGAAGAGCAAATAAATTACTAACATGTAAAAGAAAAATACAATATTTAACCAAAAACACAACTTGCAAATTGCTCATATATTACTAGTTTCATTAGGGATATATAAAATATTTATATCAAAGTTGTATTATATTATTCACATAGGTTTCTATTTTTTAGGAAATTTCTTATAAAATGCCCTGAGAAAGAGCCTCTTTTCTGGATGTCTGATGGTGAGCCATAACTCAGAAAGAATTATCTTAGAGATATGTTGTTATAAATGAGAGCAAGCTTCACGTGCAATTATTGAGCACCTACTACAAACCAGACAAAGTACATTCTGTTATCTTATCCAAATCCTACAGCATATCTCTGGGTAGGTAATAATTAGACTTTGCTTTAAATGTTAAAAGAATACTTTGAATTCAAAGCAGCTAAAAACAAACAAAAAAAAACCAGCATAAGGACTTTAAGCTTCCAAGTGAAACAATTCAAACATTAACCAAATCTTTTGATTCCAAATTCAGTTATCTTTCCATTAGCATATTGTTCCCAAATCCAGGCTTATTGTCAAAATATTTAAAACCTATTCTATAACCCAAATGATGAATATTTTCAATAAAATAATAATAAAACAACATCTCTTGAGACTCAAATAGTTAATAAACTTGAAATAACCAAAACTATGCTATAACACTAAAATTGTCTTAAATATTGAGGTTTAAAGAGATTAAGGAGTTTTTTTGTTAATTTTTTCCTCTGTTTAGAATTTCAGGTGACCTCCAAATGTTACAAATGTTGAAAGAATTTTGTTCTTTATTATTCTAAATTTATGGCTCTTCAAATTGTATGTTAAACTGTAAAATAAGATAAAAGAAAACTTTCAGAGACAATGATGTTGGAAGAACTTATTAGTAATTTAAGGAGAAATGTTAGGTCATCCAAAAATGTTAGATCAGTTTTAATACGACAAAGTGAAAGAAACTACATCGATTGAAAATTTAAAGTGTTTTCTAAAGCATATAGTAAAACTAGAATATAATATTTATTGAGTATGTTAATGAATTAAATGTTTCTCTACATTAAATCAAAATAAGAGTCCAAAGGAAAAGTGGGTCAGCTATGAATATTTGAAATGTGAAAGCTTTCTGTGTGGTTCCCATTCCCTCACTTAAAATAATAAAAGATGTCCATTCAGGGGCCAAGTTTCATCAAGGTCCTGTTTTATCAAGGACATTCTTAAGTGAAACTGGCATTGTTTATTCTTTAACTGCTAGAAACCAGTGGTGAACTAGCAAACTGGCTTCTCGCAATGTGATGCCCCTGCCTTGATTCATGCTAGGGTGCCCGTCATCTCACCCACCACTGCTTTTGCAACTGTCAACACAGTGAAAAAGGAAAGTAACATCTTAATATTATTATGAAAGTGTTTTTGACCTCACTGACCCTCTTAAAGGGTCTTAAGGCCAAACATAAGATGATAAGGAATTGTCTCAAAGAAAAGCCAATGGGAGATTATTCAGTATGGAAGCTGAACTAGCCATATTTTTCATGAAACACCATGTTTCCTTAAAAAACAACCGGCAAGTCAAAGTTATTCAGACTAGAGCATTTGGCAGTCATTATCTTGGGGTGTGAGGGGGAAAATGAACAAACTGACCCTATTACTTCAAGAAAAACAATCGTTAGTTTATGTTGCCAATGAGAAATCTATGTTTTTAAGTGGAAATTAGAATTTTTAAAAACTCAACAATGTAAGTTTGACAGCTTCTCAACATTTCTGATGAGATTGGTGTAACATCAATGAGTGTAACTTTTTTTCAATTTGTATAATTAAATGTGTCAGCATTTAGAGGACCCCTGTTGGTTTTGAGGGAGCAAACAATCGTGTTGTAGACACCATATGTATGGAGAAGGCCACATAGCAAGACTGTAAAGGCAGCCTCTAGCTGCTGAGAGTGGTCCCTGAACAACAGCCAGCAACAACAACAACAACAACAACAACAACAACAAAAATGGGACTTCAATCGAACACCCCAAGGAACTGAATTCCACCAACAACCAGGGTGCTTGGAAAAGAATCCAAAGCCCTAGATGAGAACACAGTCCTGGCCAAACTTTGATGTAGCCTGAAGACAGCCTAAATTCAGGCCCCGGCTGAGCCGTACCCAGACTCCTATAAGATGAGAAACTTTTTTAAAATGCTAAACTTGTGGTAATTTGTTGAACACTAGATAACTAACGTATAGGGGCAGGGAGAGTCCCTGTGCCTCTAATCAACTTGTTATAAAAGTAGGCCTGGCACATAGTAAGCATTCAATAAATGGTTGTTGAGGAAAGCAGAAAAGCAGATAAAATATTTTGTTGTTGGATATGGTACATACATACTAGAAATACTGGATATGTAACTCTGTAATTCACAGATGTTTTTACGAACTTCTGTGTAATAAATTACATAAATCATGCATTTTCTGCTCAGTAAATTAATATACCATTCTTTGTATTTATATGGGAACTGGAAGGTTAGTCATTATCCTATGTAAAAAAATTAATTTTTCACAGATACTCAGTTCAGCATTGATAGAACACAGATATATTTTTATTATTTTATTAAAACATAACACAATGATGTAAAAAATATATTTTTGTAAACAGCAGCAATTTATACTGAGTAAAAAGAAATATTCTGCAATATTACATAAACAGGTAAAAGATTTAGGCCAGAACTCATAATAGAGCAAGAAACATTATAATGACCATTTACTATGACAGGAAATCAAACAATTCCAGCATGCTCATCGTTCTCTGAAAAATATGGCAGGAAAGAAAGAACAAAATAATGAAGGAAAAAAGGAAGGAAACAAGAAAGGAAGGGAGGGAAGGAAGAGAGAAAAGGAAGGAAAGAAAAGAGAAAAGAAAAAAAGATACAAAGAAGAAAGAGATGCTTCCCAACAACATTCAAGTCTACTACTAGCCAGTGAAAAAGACAGCTGAAAAGCATCTCGCAGGCCACTTGTCACATGTCACTGTGTTGCTGCTTTTGCCTCTTTGCATAAGGGGTTTAAGATGTCACACTCTAAAGACAATTGACTTCCAAGTGCAACAACTCAGAACTTCTGGCTAATTCGATTTTTAGGGAAGACTTGGGGGTGGGGCAGTTGAAGGTATATTTTCTGTTCTTATTTTAGATAGATTATTATACTGTAATGTATTATTTCCTGAGTTTCTTAACCTTCACATGAGAATCAAATAATCAAGAGAAAATTACATTGGTTCCCCAAAAAGTATCTTCATTGTAATAATATAATTATAAAATATTTATCATTATAGCTAGTTTCTGGAAAGAATTCCCATCAGTTTGAATTAAATTATATGTGCCTCTATGGTAAAATAATGTACTTGATGATACCAAATTTAAAAAAAAATTCAAGATCCTAGACTTACAGCAGCAAAAGTTCCTTAACTACCTCCTGTTACAAGAAAAATTAAACAAATTAAATACTATTACTCCCATTATTGCTACACTGGCTTTTAAAAAGTGTCTTATTAAATTATAATGTAAGGATACCAGCAGGCCACAGTATTGCTGGCATATTAGAGAATGAAAATTAAATTAAATTCAGGTTTATGGTTTTTTAAGTATAATTTCTGTAGAATTCTATACTTACATAGCACTTATTAAGTACCAGACAATATCTAATATTAACTGATTAATCCTTATATAAAAGCTATTATTATCTCCATTTTACAAATAAGGTAACTGAGGCATGAAGACATTGAGTAAATTGCCCAAACTCATAATAATAGCAAGTAGAAGAGCTGGAATTCAAACCCAGATAGTCTGACTCTAAAAAAATCTACGTTCTTACTCACCAGGCAAAACTGGCACATCAATTATTCCTTCTTTTTTATCTCTAACTCCCGCCCCCACCCTCCATCTCTGGCAGAGCCTTTCCAGACCTGTGGAAATAGGCTCAACGCTCTGGGTCCCTCAGCCTTATGAGTCTCATAGCTACTGCCTTATCTTTCTCCTTTCTTTAAGGTAAACTTCTTGAAGCAGTTTGCATGATTACTGTTTCCCTTCCTCAACCCTCATTCTTTTGTGTTTTTGGGTTTTTTTTGCTTTTTCTTTTAAACTTTTATTTTCTGTTCAGGGGTGCATGTGAAAGTTCGTTACATGGGTAAGCATGTGTCACAGGGGCTTCTTGTACAGATGATTTTATCACCCAGGTATTAAGCCCATAGTTCTGCACCCCTCATTCTATCCTCAACATTCTGCTTCTCTCCTTACTCTTGGGAGAGTAATGGGCCGGTACTTTGTCCATCCTCATCTTACTTAATTTCTCTGCAGCATTTGAAACTACTGAAGAAATTCTTTCTTCCTGAAATGCTCTCTCCCCTGAATTCGACCCCATACTCATCCCAATTTGAAGGATTCATCCTCCTCTGCTAACTTATTAAGTACTTATTAAGCCTTCTTTCTTCCAACTCAGCATATCCTTCCAAATGATGGGCTAATTCCCAAAACTTTCTCTCTTGAATTCCATCCCCATATAGCCTACTAAAAATTTGCACGTGATGTCTCACAAGCATACCAAACTCAAAACTGAACTCATCTTCCCTTCAAAACCCACATCTCTTCTCCTCATCTTCCTTCTTTCTGCTCCTGTCATGTTATGAGTTATCCAACTCATATGATTTAAAGCTTGTAAAACCCCACCTAACTTATACACAAACACAAACTTCTCACCACCTTCTCCTTTCAACCTAAGTTGAAATTCTTTTTGTTACTATGTTGAATCATAACTCACTTAAACTTTCAGATATAAACATTTTTATTGAATCCCTACTAGGTAGTAAAGACTTGACTCGTTGCCTCCAAAAACCCCCAGTCAAGTTTTTTTTATAAAATAACATTTTCTTAAATGGGTTTATTCACTCTAGTAATATGAATTAGTAAGAGTAAGTATTCTTATCTCCATTTTAGAACTGATCAATCTGAATCCCAGAAAACTACAATGGTTTGCCTGACATAAAACAGCTAGAAAGCATTACCCATCCAGAAAATATTATCTTCATAATCTACCCACCCCTCAATGCTTGACCTCAAATTTTTAAGGAAAAAAAATAGTATTAAGCTGTACTTATGTTGCCCATGAGAGAAGACCAGGTAATAGACTTTTCCTACTGATATAACATTAATATGCTAGCAAGATTTATTAGATTACATGTTAAACAGATATCAAAAATGTCAAGAGCTGGGGTCAGGAGGTAATTTTTGATGCAAAAGACAAAGGGAACACTGCTCAGACTGAAGAGGACCAGAGTTTAAGTCTCAGGAAGGTCCTCTAGGTAGTTCTAAGGCAGTTTTGAAGATGCTAAAACCTAAGAGTGAGAAGATGACGTGAAAACAAAGATGTGTGTTGAAGGATTGTAAGAAATGAGTCATGACTCAGGACAAATGAAGACCATTTCCTTCTTCCAAGGGTTAACCCCCTAGTACTATCACCTCAAGTGCCTTTATACTCCCACATACATCATAGGAGCAATTCCAAAATCTCTGTCACAAGGAATGAATTTATTAAGTAATCTTCAGAATCCTCTGTGACCTGGAAAATCTTGAAGTTCTAGAAAAGCAAACCTCTGAGTAGTGTATATCTAGTTAATTTTCTACTCTATCAATTTCCCCAAAGCAAATTCAATATATCATGTTGCCTATAGCAACATGTGTATGGTAATAAAATAATTTTATTTTATTTTAGATAATGTGTATGGTAATAAAAAAACTATAGTTTTGCAGATATTGTAATAATCCTAAACCATCTCTTTGCTCTTGAAGCTCCTGTTTTCAGAAAGTAAAAATGTATCTAATGTTCTGTAAATCAAATGGCATGTCCTAATCACTAGCCTTAAAACTGCCTCTCTACTGCCTGTCATCCCATACCTTCTGTTTCAAAATGACCTTTCCACTCAGAGTTTGGATTCTTTACTACACCAACTAGGCAAAACTATTTACTAACCACTACCCATTTTATTTTAACTCAATGGACTTTTATAAACTGTTTCTAAGTAATATTCATGTTTGAACATATGCCAACTTTTAAAATCAAGTCTTTCTAAAATAATGTTTATGTCTCCTATAAACCCTATTCTGAAAGCCTACACATTTTTACCATTTCTTCCTCCAAGACTTTTAGCACATAGGCAAAAATCTCTATTAGAGTTATAATTGTTAAATTATGATTAAGAAACCTGAGCTGTATAGAGAGGCAGCTTGAATTCAGATCCTGACCCTGTCACCTACTAGCTCTATGAATTTAGTCAAGCTGCTTAGCTATCCCTGTGTCTGAATGTCTTGCCCTGTAAAACAGGGATAATAAATAACACTACCAACCTCATAGGGCTGTTATGAGGATTAACTGAGATAATGTACATAAAGCACTTAGAACAATGACTGCACATAGTAAACACTGATTAGAGATGATATTCCGTAGTAGCATAGCAGTAGCTGTAATTGTCATTTACAGAGAGAACTATGGAATGAGGCAACTCACGGCTCCTGGGCTCTGCACTTATTAGTTTTATTACCTTTGCCAAGTTACTTACTGTACCTGGTTTTATTATACTGAATCTGGTTTTATTATCTATAAAATTGAGATAATAGTATCATAATAAGTTTATTGGAAAGATTAAATGAACTAATAGATATGCAATGCTAACTAATACCTGACATATGATAAATCTTCCACAAATGGTACTTTTTATTATTATTGAGCATTCCAGAGTAAAGATTAAGGGAACTCAATTTAATGAAAAATAACTCATTTCCACAAATTTTTTTTTTTCTTTTGGAGACTGAGTCCCGCCTTATTGCCCAGGCTGGAGTGCAGTGGCGCGATCTCAGCTCACTGCAACCTCCACCTCCCAGGTTCAAGTGATTCTCCTGCCTCAGCCTCCTGAGTAGCTGGGATTACAGGCATGCGCCACCACGCCCAGCTAATTTTTCATATTTTTAGTAGAGGTGGAGTTTCACCATGTTGGCCAGGCTGGTCTTGAATTCCTGACCTCAGGTGATCCATCTGCCTCAGCCTCCCAAAGTGCTGGGATTACAAGCATGAGCCACCACGTCCGGCCACAAATTTTTAATACATTGTGTGATGTTCTGCTTGTTGAGAATGTGGTCTAGTTCCAATACTTGTGACATGTCCTATTTTCTGCTCACTTCCAAACTCTTTGTACCTCCCAGTTCATTTTCCTGGGAGGTGTTCTTCTCTCTGCATCCTGTCTCCTAGCCATTTAGCCCATTCACCCACGTAACTCCTACTCATTTTTCAGATATTAGCCTAAAAGTCCTTTCTTCTTGTGACTTAGATGCTTGGAAGAAGTCTTAAAGCTCCAGAAAGGAGCACAGCCTGCCTGAGATTGTGTTGCCACCTTGATCATGCCCCGGTTTAGGTTAGGCACCCCCACCATATGGTCTACTCCCCAGAGCACCTGCACTGCCATTTCCCAGTCATACCACTTGTCATTACTTTCCAGGCCATGCTTACTCTGCTAAGCTAACTTCAAGAGAGATAGAGACCAAATCTGAATTGTTCACTGCTATAACCCCAGATATAAGGACAATGCATGCAGTATGACTTCATACTTATAAAGTGAATAATTAAGTGAATCATATGGGCTATGATAAATACTACTTGAAGAGGTAACAACAAAGGGCCAGGGAAATTTGAAGGAAGGAAAGAGTCTATCCACATGGGGCAATCATAAGAGGAAACGTCACAGATGAAAAATGCATTTAAGAAGAAATTGAATGTTAAATGGGACTTTGGTAGGAGGATATTGAAGGAGGCAATCTAGGTAGCGGGAATAGCATACCTGGAATCTCAGACAGAGTTCCCAAAAAACATCATCCCTCTTCCCCACCCAAGTTCAAAACAAGTTGAGAAATAAAACAAAGAATAAACATAGAAGCCAAAACAATAACTTCATTGCTCTATTAATAGATGCCATGTTGAAGAGCCAAATGTGTCTGTTAATGGAATCCCAGAGTTAGACAGACTCCCCCAGCCAAGAGCAGCAGCCCCAAGCTATGCCCTGGCCAAACAAGGTGCCAATCCCAGCAGTGAGGTCCCAACTTAAGAATGGCAGAGATAGGACATGCTTAGTCATTATTCCCAAATTCATCCTTCAGAAGTCACTCCATCCTCCCAGAGGTGGAGAAGTGTGAGACAGGAGACCAATAATGTGCTGAGGAAGTTTTCTCTCATGGAAACCAAGAGTGGGGGGAAGGCATTTTTCCCTAAGAAAAATAATCAAAAAGCGTATTGGGAACCAGCGTTAAGTGCAAATTGTTGGGGTTCAGGACATGTGAAAGGACACCGTGGGGAAAGAGGATGAAATGATAGGCCTTAGGGGGTACCCAAATTGGTACAAAGAAACATTTTTAGGTAATTTATTAGGCAAGATGTAGCCATTAAGAATTGTGCAAGAAGAGTATATGCAAAACCCAAGCTTCTCACAGTGATAGCATATTGCATATTACACAGTGAAAGCATGGAGTCTCAAGCTAGACTGTCTGTGTTTCTAACCCATGCAGGGCAGTAGGAAAAGTGCTAGCTTTGAGTTAGGCAAATCTGCATTCAATTCTCTGTTCTGCCACTTATTAGTTCTGAAATCTTGCATAAGCTACTTAACTTTTCTGAGACTCAGTTTTATCATCATTATACCATGTTGCTAGGTGGACAGTAACTGAGATAATGTATGGAAAGTGCCTAGCAGTTAATAGACACTCAGTTAATCATTATTTTTTATTGTTATTATATAAACTTATAGAATATATGTCTCCTGAAAGAATGCATTAAATCTTCTTAATCCTGTGAATAACTGTTTTAGGTCATAGGATAGCAAGCACCACACCACAGAAATGACATAATGAAAACCAATTTGAGATTACAAGATAAAGATGAGTCAAAGTGCCTGGTCTTCCAACAGACTGCTGCTTGTACAGTAATGTTAACAGCTTCACTATCTTGTATATATTACTTGTTTTATCTAGTTACATTTTAGGTTATTTTCAAACAATTTTCTAAATGTAATACAAGTTGTAACTCTAAGAACTGAGAGCTGCACTCCATTTATGTCTTAAAGAGACCAAATAATTCCACATATCTTGCCCCTATATATCATTATTTACTAAATACAGTATTTTTTCTCTTTTAAAAAATATATGAAGATAACATAAACTTTTTAGCAGATGTTATTAAGTGACACACCAGGATACTTTACATTGAGTTCAAATCATTTTATAACTTGGTATTAAAACAAGGAGACATTGTGCGAAGGAAGAATGTTAGCAAATAGATTCCCCTTTAGACAAAGCCGAAAAACATCTTTTTGGTAGCAGTGAGCAGCACCACAGAATCTGCTATAATCATATACAGATGATGGGAATTTGTCTAATGTTTTATGGTGAATCATTGATGAGGCCAGCAGAAGGAAAATTTGTAGAAATAAAATCACCTTGACAGTAGAGTACCAGGGTCAAAAAGCAAAGTAAAGTCAATGTTCTTAGCTTTAATAAAAACAGTATGATCTGTCATCAACACAGCATTTTTACACTCTTGGACAATGCACTCTACAATCTCCTGCTGGGTTTCATTTGATTGTTCCTAAAACCAACAAAGGACAACTTATAGCTGATGATTCACTGTGACAGGAGAAAGCCATAAAGATACGCATGTTTAGACCATTGTAAATAAACAGTCTCCAGTATGATCTTTCAATACAATAGACGTTACCCAGGCTGTAGGTGAGCAACTACTGGGTTTTTCTAAATGATGAATCTTCATCTAAAGATTAAGAAAAAGTGATTATTTTGCAAGTCATCGCCACACATCTCAGGCTATCCTCCAACTGGATTGAATGTAGTCTTTAGGTAAGAAATAAAAATGCAAGCTTCCTGATGAAACACAATAGTGCCATGTAATCTCTATAACAATACCGCCAGATAGCAAAAGCAAACAAACAGAATAATTAATAATTTAACACAAAGATTAAAAGAGACTGTCACTAGGGTTCTACCCTAGGAAATGGTGCTAACTCTGTAACAAAGGCTCACATTCTTCATCTCTAGATAGTTTTCTTCCTAGTCGAAGGGATAAGATGCAAAATCAGAAAGAACAGATTTCTAAAAATAGTTTTTAAGTGAACATTACTCTTGTTATAATTTTTTTGAAAGTTCCAATTGAGCCAAATTAATAAAAACTGGTATCCATATTAATTATTGATAACTGTAACCTAATCATATCAATTTTGTGTTATCATAAAGTATTTATCCTCTTATTTTAAAAGTCATGTACTAAGGTTCTAAATATTTTGACTGATTTATTTCATCATAACTACAGTTTTTAAAATGATACTTAATATCCACCAAATATCCAAAATCCAGGATGTTATGTAATTTAAAATAAATGACCACAAAATTTATTTATTTGGGAAATAATATTAATAAAACATCCCATCGGTAATAACTGTGTTTTTTGGTATGCATGTAAAACTAAAACAAAATACATTACCATCCATTTCAAAAACTAAATCATTTCAGTTTCACTCTGAAGTCTACATTTTTAAACCTTCAGTCTTGAGTAAAATAATGAACATGAAAAACTTGATTTAAGAAGAAGTTAATAGTTTGGAACTGTTTCGTTTTTGTACCCATATCTAAATTATTCCATGACTCTTTCATTCCATTATTTCTCATTAGCAATGAAAAGTAGAAGCATTATTTCTGCAACTATGTTTGTTTTAGAAATATTTGACAACAATGTGCTAAAACAAAACCTTATCCTAATGTCATTGGCATTAATAAAAGACCAACGACTTTTAAAAATGGGATGCTGGACTGCACTTCCCTATAATATGAATAATGTTTTTACCCCCTGAGAAAGTGACTTTTTCCTGGTTGAGTTTCAAGAGCATCAGCTTGAGTAATGTAGTGCAAATCCCCTCCCCCTCATTTGTAAAAAGATCTTAATATTCTACTTTATCTCCATTCTACCTTTGAGATTATTAAAAGATATAATTATATTGTCTTAAGATTTTTTTTCTTTTAAGGTTTCACTTTTCAGAAAGAAGGAATGATGAAATAATAAAATACACAATTTCAACAGCAAACTGATGTTACTTCATCTGGTTAACGTGAAAGGATTTTTTCCCTAGCACATCAGAAAGTAATTTACTTAAAGGAGAGATAGTTATGATAAAACTCAATTTAAACAATGTGGTTTAAGATTTGATAAGATTTAGAAGACCTTGTTATTTAGATTAAACTCTGAATTTTCAGTTAAGTTAACCTTTCATATTATCACAGTATCTTACAAGAGCTGTAGGACAATGTCGTTTTAGAGCAGTCACTACAATTTTTTGAAACACTAGTTTTTAAATGTTAAAATGCCTAAATGTTAAAAACAAAAACCAGAAGCTGCTGAGTACTGTGACTTTTCTGTTTTTGACACCTCTTTTGTATTTCAAGTCATCTCTCACAGTGTCTCAGATTCTTGGGCTCTTCACCTGGCACTCCTACTGCTTCCATCATTATTTGGTGGACTATGCCCGAAATCTTTAGATTACCACACAAAAGCCTTACTGTTGGCCTTCCCGCTTAGACATCCTTCCTCTTCCAGGCTACCCACATCCCAACCAGATCGAGTCTTCCGAAAATACCGCTTTCCTCATGCCCCATACTCACTTTAGGAGCCATTAATTGACTTTTCATTTATGCTCAGAAAAAATGCAAGTCTGTGCTTGCATATCCCGACATCCTGTAGGCGTGCAAGTAACGCCATTTGGCTACGTGCCTGTTTCTATCAGTCTAATGCTCCTACTTCTCACCACTCTGGCCAACTTCTCACATAGTTTAATAGGAGACAGCTTTATTCCTTCCCTGTGTCTTTGGCCACGCTCTTTCTCTTGTTGAAATGTTTCCCACTCCTTTCTTCCCAACTCATTCTTTAAGGTCCACCTTTTTCTGAAAGTTCCAACCAACATACTTATACGAATCCCTATGAATGCCTTCTGTAATTATAAACAATAATAATTATAGTCCCTATCACCATTTGTTAAAATCTCTTTATGCAAAAGACACTATACTAAGCATTTATACATTAAATTATATTTATATATTATGTAATTCTCATGAAAATTCTATGATGTATGAGTAATTTGACATTTCAAGAGTTTAACTAACTTTCCCCTTGTCATTGGATCAGAGGCAACAGAGCTGGGATTTGCAACCACAAGTGTCAGACTCTAAAACCATCTTTCTTTAAAAATACAAATATTGTGTTTAGCCATTTCTTTATATGTAACACAAAGATATAAGTTCCTTGAGGGTAAAGATTTTTAAGATCTTCAACAAAAACCCTACTGATTGCTAAAAACTATGGGTAGTGTTATTCAAATATTTTAAACAACATATCTGAATCTCCTTTGTTGCTTCATCCTGTTTTTATAGTATCTACTTACATCTATTGTTAGCGGTTAACTGGGCTACAATCAAATGCATAAAGGAGCCAAAATTCTAAATAAAATTTATTACTATGACTTTGGCCTAGAAGAGTATAAAATAAGCAGAGAACAAGTAAACATTAAAGAGTTGGAATACAAACAAATATAACCCACTTCTTTGTAGTTATTAGAATTATACTGAGCAAACAGAAAAGTGAATGGATTTATATAGGTTTATGACAAAGGTTTCACTAAAGAGGAAAGTTTGAGTAGGGCATAGATATGTGCATTTAAGTGTTATGGAGGTTTTTTAAAAAGTTTATGTTTAGTTAAATACAGCATCATATTTAAATGTATTGCCAGATCAATGTATTGCAACATTAAGGTGTATTGCCAGATCAATAGGGATACAGATAATGACATACGTGACCATTTAGGTCATATTTAATCATCATGTGTGTGGTGTGCACCAGGCCCAGTGCTTGGTGCCAGGCGAACAACAAGGACAGAGACAGCCACAGAATGTACTTTCATACATCTGCAATCAACTATTCAGCCTCCACAATCAACTGAAGCCCACCTTCTTTACAACGCTTTCTTTAGTAACCCCTGTTGGAAGTGATTTCTTCTCTCTCTGAAGTCTTCTAAAGTTGTCTTAAATCTTACATCACTTAGCACTGTGTTTAAAAGCACAGGCTTTGGAACAAGATTACCAGGTTTGATCCAGGTTGTTGCACTTTCTAGCTCTGCGACTTTGGGCAGGTTACCTAATCTCTCTGCAATCCAGAAGGACAATAATAGTACCTACTTCATATGGTTTTGTGAGGATTCAATAATTTCATACATATAAAGTATTCAGAATATTCCAGGCACTTGGTAAGAGCTTCATAAACTATTAGCTCTTATCAATAGTACCACTTCCCACCACTACCACCATCATCACCATTTGGCAACCGTCTTATCTATCTTTGGCCGTTAGTTATTTTTACATGTGCTTAGGAAAATACGTGGTCATTTTTCTCTCTTCATTCAGAGACTGACACTGTATCTTTTGCAATTATATTGTTCATCTATAGCCATTGTATACAGACACTTTATCCTATAATTAAATGCATGAAAAATTATGCCTCTCTTTTTCTCCTGTTCCTTAGAAGACAGTAGAAGGATCTCTTTTTTCTACCAGGAAAACTCCGATTTAATTCTCAAGAGACTATTTCTTTCCTATCAAAATGATAGTATGGTGCCCATTAACTCTGCAGACAGTTTTGCCAATAAACTCTAAAAGATCATACTGAAAGATGGACTCAATTTTAAGAAACAGGCAAAGAAGCAAAGAGCTTGATAAATACGATGCTACCAGTAAAAACTCAAAGAATATTCTCTATAAACATTAAGGCAAGATGTGAGAGAAAGGATCTTAGATAAATCATTTCAAATATAGAGTGAATTGCTTTGCTTTCAATCCCCTTGAAAGGAAAAACGATTATGCTTTTTAGCTGTCAGAACAAAACTCTAGGGTAATTCATAAGGCATTATATTAACACATATAAAACAAAATGAAAAACAGCTTCACAGTATGACCTTACACTTGAACAAAATCTGGAGCAAGTGTATTGTAGGCCAGATTAATACCCAGTTTACCAGGCAAATAAATTCCACAGTGAGTCACCCTGCAGGTTCTTTATTCTGACTATGAGGGAATCAAAGGTCTAGTTTTAAATAGAACATAGATATTTTAAAACAAAATAGAAGCAACTACTCAAAACAGAGTAACAACTTTCTCTTTATTAAGTTTAGTGGTTTTTTTTTTTTAAGGCTTTAGAAAGTACATAAGTTAAGAAAGATTCACAAACTACAGAAGAGATTGAAATTGCACTTAATAGGAAGGATATAAAATAGCATAGTGCCGTTTATGTTACCTGTGTGTATTTTAAGTACAGTATATTGAACAATATCGTACACAAAAAGGAAGAGTATTTACTGCAGAGGAGACAGTCGGCTGAGTCTCTTCAAAAGCAGATATTTCAAAGTTTACTTTCACATGGGTTTTCACTTTTTGACCTGCTCTTGACCTGGGTAATTCTTGCAGACCAGTGAGTTTAACAAGGCCTGGGATCTATTAAAAGAGTGGTAGCCTGCCTTTTACTGAGTAGCACACTGATGGTTTAAAGTAAATGTTATGGTTTGTCACAGGAACCAATTTGGTTACCGTTTGTTCTTCCTGCCTCTGCCTGCTGATATTTTTGCAAGTGTTTTCCATTCTTTAAATTCTATAAAGAAATCTGCATGCTGTTATTTTAAACTTCAGCATCTCTTTTTTTTAGCAATTCATATTTTAAAAGTGGGCAGTGCACTCAGAGTTCCCTTTGTGTCCTCCTTGGTAGAACTTGAACTCATGGTGCTTTAGCATGAAGCATGGTTATCTTTTGAGCACTACAGAGTTATTGTCCTCTCAGATTTGATGACTAGATTTTGAAATACTGTGAATACAGGCATTGGCCTGTGTTTGAAAGAAAAAGCAGTAAGAGATAGGCATTCATTACAAAGTAGAAAAAAATGTTTCAATGTTTCCATGTATATGTCATATCGTTAATGGACTACATGGGGGTAGGAGGGTTCTTCGTTAAGTTTTTTGCTAGATCGCCCTCACAGTCTAATTAAACATAAAACTAATATTTTACTACTTTTTTCTGATATCAATGAACTTAGGTTCAATTTGAGAAATAGAATTAATGAAATACCAAGCTTGGAGTAAAAAGGAAATATAAGCAAACAATTAGTTTGTTCATATTTGCCAAAGAACATAAGCTGGTTTTGACACCAATGTAGAGGGAGATTAAACCAAGCATTGGAGTGAGTGTTTCTTCCACTGTATAGCATTGGGGACAAAGATTCTATGTATTGTGCAAATCCTCTGACTTATGTCTCTTTGACACTTTTTCATTTTCCTCAATGCAAAGACATACCAGCCCCATATACCAGTGCTTCCAAGTATTATTACCGGTAAGAATTGCCAATACTTCTAAACATTAACAATGCCTCTAAGTAGTATAAATCTCCAAGTTTATCATTACAAAATAGTCTCAGTGCTGTGATGACTACGTTAAAAAAAAAAAAAAGGGTGGGAGGGAGGGAAGAAGAGAATTGAGTACTGGTTATATGTTACACTATTAATATCCATTAAACATTAAAATTACCAACACATACATACATATAGTTAATAATCACCATTTATTTTGTTCAAAGTAAAACATCTTATTCAAATAGTACTGAGGTTGCAAAAGTGTTTGTACCTGTACTAGATATCTAAATAATATTTAGTACTTAGTGATTGTAAGTGCTTTATATGTATTATTTCAATTACTCCTCATATCACCACTTTATGGATTTTATAATTTTTAATTTCAGAACACTACCCTAAGGGTCAGAGAAATTAAATTTAAAAACTTAAGCAAGCTCAGAGGGCTAGGTAAGTGATCAACCAGGATTCCAGCTGCTGTCTGTGTGACTATAAGGCCTGATGCACTTTCCCCCACACGCTACCCTCTGTGAAAGCAGCAATGAATGATAGAGAAGAGTGAAACAGAAAGTAGTTTAGAAATGCAAACAAAAACTAAAGCAGACACACCTTTTTCACACTTTGTGTAAATTATGCTGATCAGAGGTAATTGAAAAGATGTTTTTACTAAGAACATTTCTTACTGTTTTATAGAGTACAAATTTAGAATCTATTCAAAGGGTATAATTTAATTAGCACTAATTAACTAGAAACGTGAACTGTTTTCTTTGTAGGATAAAGAAAAGCATGATATTTGGGGAAGATGTCTACAATGGGCTAGGTTCCAGGCTACCTTTTCTGATCATGTGAAAAGAAATGACAGGGTCCCTGCATGGAAAATAATGTCACATAAAAATAAACGTAAAATGATGTGAGAGGTGATTTAAGGGAGATTTGAAGAAAAAAAAACAAAGTAAGAAACGTTCAACTTTCCTTAAAAAGTCAGGGAAGTCTATAAGGAAGAAGAGAGGCATCAAGGGGCGGTCGTGATGGATGAGTGAGTCTGGCAAGAGACAAAAAGAGATCAAGGGGCTGGCGGAGGAATTAGCACATGTAAAGAAAGGGAAGCAGGATATAGCAAGATACACCAGACTCTAGTGCAAGTCTCAAAAATCTCTGCACATCAGAAACACCGGGGGACTTTTTAAAAATTCTGATGCCCAAGCTTTAACCAGATAAAATAATTAGAATCTCTGAGGGTGGGAAAGTAGAAGAGAGAAATCTGTAGTGATGCTGAGGTACTTTTGGAGACAAAAGTAGAGCTAAAGTTTGACTTGAAGAAATGAACCAGGTGTCTCAAACATAGAAAGGAAACAAAATATTAACATGGCCAGATACAATAATTAGAAAAATTCATGAAGCATTTCATATTTTTTAAATGTAGATATACAGCATATGTAATATTTGTATGTTTATTTTGCAATTAAAAAAGAAAAAACTAAATTGTCTTTTTTATTAGCTGCCACTTACAAATGTGATTCAGTATCACCTTTTTCTCCCTTACTTTATTAAATTTTTACCATGCTAATTTCTCCCTGTAGGAGCAAATGCAATTTGTATAAAAACCATTAAAACAATTATGTCTCAAGGCATCCTCCCAAAGAATTTCCTGGATGATTGTACGGTTGTATCCAAAAATCCATCAATGAACATGGAAAGTAGACTGACTTTACTTTTGTAACAATGCCCTGAATATATGCTAACTAGATCCGAAGTATCTACGTACGTCTAAACTCGGGGCCAGGTTTACCTGAATTAAGTTATGATAAACTATATCTGCTAGAAAGAAACAATTGAAATGATTCTAAGCATTTTATCTTATGTATTACAAGACATTGTAATCAGAGAACTAAGAAATGCAAAAAAAAAAAAAAGATCAGAAAGAAGAATGAGTGCTAATAATTCTATGCTTCTAGCGGCACTGAAATGACAAGATAAACAGTTTGTTTGTTTTTTTTTTTTTTTTTTTTTTTTTTTGAGACAGGGTCTTGCTCTGTCGTTCAGGCTGGAGTGCAGTGGTGCAGTCATGGCTCACTGCAGCCTTGACCTCTTGAGCTCAAGCAAGCCTTCCACCTCAGCCTCCCAAGTAGCTAGAATTACAGACGTGTACCACCAGGCCCAGCTAATTTTTTTTTTTTTTTTTCTAGTAGAGGAAAGGTCTCACTATGTCTCCCAAGCTGGTCTCAAACTCCTGAGCTCATGCTATCTTCCTACCTCAGCCTCCCAAAGGGCTGGGATTAAAGTGTGAGCCACTGTGCCCAGCTGACAAGATAAATAATCCTTTTCTTTTTTTTTTTTTTTGAGACGGTATCTGGCTCTGTCACCCAGGCTGGAGTGCAGTGGTGCGATCTCGGCTCACTGCAAGCTCCACCTCCCAGGTTCTCCTGCCTCAGCCTCCCAAGTAGCTGGGACTACAAGAGCCCGCCACTGCGCCCGGCTAATATATATTTTTTGTGTGTGTGTTTTTAGTAGAGATGGGGTTTCACCATGTTAGCCAGGATGGTCTAGATCTCCTGACCTCATGATCTGCCCGCCTTGGCCTCCCAAGGTGCTGGGATTACAGGCGTGAGCCACTGCGCCCGGCCGATAAATAATTCTTTAATAAACGCTGAGTAGAAAGATAAAACATCTACAGTAAATAGGGGTGCCAATGATGAATTATTCATTCTCTGCAGATATTGTCAGAATGATAAAATCAAAATACATAAGAAAAAGCAGCACATGGAGGATATTTATTTTTTAACCTGAAAAAAAATTGTGCCTAATATTTAAAGACCAAGCAGAATAAAAGGTACAAAATGAAATTCTGCTATTCTCTATGCACAGCCAAATTGGATTTTGCAAAATTATTATTTTAAAAAGGGGAGGAGGTGGGGGAAAACAACTGTTATGGTCTGAATGTTGATATCCCCCCAAAATGCATATGTTGAAATCTTAACCCCCAAATTTGATGGCATTTGGAGGTGCAGCCTTCAAGATGTGAGTAGGCTGTGAGCATGGAGCCCCAGTGAATGTGATCGGTGCCTTTATACGAATAAACATGAGAGATTATTTATCTCTTTCGGGCAAGTGACAATGCAATGAGAAGTTGGCAGTCTGCAGCTCAGAGAAGGGTCCTCACCAGAACCTGACCATGCTGGCACCTTGATTCCCAGCCTCTAGAACTTCAAGCTGGCCAACTACCATCTCCAGAAGTGTAAGAACCAAATTTCTACTGTGTATAAGCCATGCAGTCTATGATACTTCACGATAGTAGCCAGAACTGACTATAATACACGGTCATATACATATTTTATGCTTCAGAGTAATCATCTGTAAAATAAAAAGTTTGAAAGCAAGGATCACTAAGATCTGTTTAAAGGAGAAAAATTCTGAATCTATATAGAACAAAAACATCTTATCAATGTATTTCAGAGAAAGCTGTGCTTCAGCAAGAATGCTATGGAAAAACTTACATAACCAAATGATCCGAATTCAAATAGATGAGAGTATGAACTTTTCAATGTCCCCATATGGCATCATGTCATATCTTTAATCAAACAGAAACAAAATCACAAATTCTACCTGCTACCCATTAGAATCACCAAAAGAAGCCAACATGCCCATAAACCCTTGTTTTTACTTTCTCCTCCCCAAACCACACATGTGTATACCCATGCATGGGTGTGGGGATGCACGCACACACATTCACAATCTTGCCTTCTCTCTAATTCAACAAGTAAAAAGAAGATATGTCTGTGAGTCTCATTTTCTGACATTTGATAGAAAAACACAAGTATCTAATCTTGTCCACTGACCTAATCTAGAAGATTAGAAGATTCCAAGGGATGAATTCTAAGAATCACTCATACTTCCTCAACCACTGCATTTAATGACTTCTTGAGAATACAAGAATTCTGCCAAACAATTTTCTCTAATCTACTCCAGTCTTCACTGTCATTCTTATAAATAGCTGTGGACCACAAAATTTGTTTTTCCATTAGCTCAGATTAATATTGTGTGTATGTGTTTCACAATGCTATTGAAAGTTAGAATGCCTTCTGTCATATATATTTATTTATATGTACATATAATACTTTCGTTATATACTTATTAAGTTTGAGGAGAAATTATTTGACTCACAATGTACCTGTGTAGATAAGCTATGCTATGAATGCCAGAGAGAACTGCTGATATTTTAACATAGGGAGTTAAATTCTAATTAGAATTAAGTAGAGCACGTTGCTTCATTCGATCACAATATTCCCAACTATAAATCTGGAATGAAAGGTGTTATTTTTATGTACTGATTATTTTGGAAATTGTCTAGTTGAGTTATAATCATCATTATATTTTTAAAATGTTATTTTTACTATTATCCCTGAAATGCTTTGAAGTAGGTTCATATTATAAACCCATTTTTCTGGTGAGAGAATTGATGTACAAAGACGTTGGATAACTTACCAAGGATCACACATCTGAGAACTAAATTAAATTACTGGAAATAACTTTAAAAGAATAAAAGGTTATATAAACATAATAGCATTAACAGATTATAAAGAACAAAAGATAAGAGCAAAAACAGAATATTACCTCATTTACTCCAATGTTTTTATTTTTAAAAAAAGCTTGAAAAACTTTTGAAAGAAGTATTGTATAATGCTGAAGTTTTCAGTAAGAACAAACTATGTATGTAAATACAGATCAGGGTACCTCTATAGATATACAGGAGAATAAAGAAAGTAAAAGTTTTATAAAACAGATTATTGTTTCAAGGGTTTGTTTAAATTCTTCCTGAACCACTTTGCCCTTAAGAGAAAAATAAAATTAAAGGTGTTTTCTAGGATTCATGCTGCCCTAGTTAGGTAAGGATCAACCTTAAAGGGCACTTTTTTTATTTCCTGAGCAGGGAATGCACAGATTAGTGGCTTCTCAGAAAATGTTCCTACAGATGTTAAATTCATCAAATAATCCTAATAAGGTACTTTCTTTGGCTGTTCTGACTTCTATATAATTATTTTCCTGGGAATTTCAGTCTCTGCAAGATGCTCACTCAGCATTATGAAATAGGCATCATTGATAAATAACAAACAGGGTACAGATATGAATATAGAGATAGATACAAATGTCTACAAATAAAAATTTACAAATAGAGGTTACAGAAAGAGTGAATAAAGTGGGGGCTTGCTTAAATTGGTATCCTATCCCTCCTCTTTGGCCCCTTCCCTTCTGCTAATACACATGCCCAAGTCTATCCTATATCGAAGGAAAAAATATAATTAACTTAAAATATGTTTTCCCAGCCAGGTGCAGTGGCTCACACCTGTAATCCCAACACTCTGGTAAACCAAGGCAGGAGGATCGCTTGAAGCCAAAAGTTTGAGACCAGCCTGCGTAGCTAAGTGAGATCCCCATCTCTACAAAAAAAAAAAAAAAAAAAAAAAAATTAGCCCATTAGCTGGGTGTGGTTGTATGTTCCTGTAGTCCCAGCTACTCAGGAAGCTGAGGCAGGAGGATTGCTTGAGCCCAAGAGTTTGAGGCTGCAGTGAGCTATAATTGTGCCACTGCACTTCAGCCTGGGTGACAGCTAGACCCTGTATTTTTTTATCCAGCTACTTGGGAGGCTGAGACAGGAGAAATTACTTGAACCCAGGAGGCAGAGGTTGCAGTGAGCCAAGGTTACACCACTGTACTCCAGCTTAGGCAACAGGGCGAGATGCCATCTCAAAATAATAATAATAATAATAATAAAGTTTTATTTGTTTTAAGTTCTGGGATACATGTGCAGAACATGCAGGTTTGTTACATAGGTATACATGTTCCATGGTGATTTGGGGCACCTATCAACCCATCATCTAGTCCTAATTCTCATCATCTTGTCCTAATTCTCTCCCTCCCCTTGCCTCCACCCCCCAACAGGCCTGGTGTGTGATGTTCCCCTCCCTGTATCCACATGCTCTCATTGTTCAACTCCCACTTATAAGTGAGAACATGCAATGTTTGGTTTTCTGTTCTTGTGTTAGTTTGCTGAGAATGATGGTTTCCAGCTTCATCCATGTCCCTCAAAGGGCATTAACTCATTCTTTTTATGGCTGCACAGTATTCCATGGTGTATATGTCCACATTTTCTTTATCCAGTCTGTTATTAATAGACATTTGGGTTGGTTCCAAGTCTTTGCTATTGTAAAAGAGTGCTGCAATAAACATGTGTGCATGTCTCTTTATAGTATAATGATTTATAATCAGTTGGGTATATACCCAGTAATGGGATGGCTGGGTCAAATGGTATTTCTGGTTCTAGATCCTTGAGGAATCGCCACACTGTCTTCCATAATGGTTGAACTAATTTACACTCCCACCAACAGTGTAAAACCATTCCTATTTCTCCACATGCTGTCCAGCATCTGTTGTTTCCTGACTTTTTAATGATCGCCATTCTAACTGGCGTGAGATGGTATCTCATGGTGGTTTTGATTTGCATTTCTCTAATGAGCAGTGATGATGAGCTTTTTTTAATAGGTTTGTTGGCCACATAAATGTCTTATTTTGAGAAGTGTTTGTTCATATCCTTCACTCACTTTTTGATGGGGTTGTTTTTATCTTGTAAATTTGTTTAAGTTCCTTCTAGATTCTGGATATTATACCATTGTCAGATGGATAGATTGCAAAAATTTTCTCCCATTCTGTAGGTTGCCTATTCACTCTGATGGTAGTTTCTTTTGCTGTGCAGAAGCCCTTTCATTTAATTAGATCCCATTTGTCAATTTTGGCTTTTGTTGCAACTGTTTTTGGTGTTTTAGTCACAAAGTCTTTGCCCATGCCTGTGTCCTGAATGGTATTGCCTAGGTTTTCTTTTAGGGTTTTATGGTTTTAGGTTTTATATTTAAGTCTTTCATCCATCTTGAGTTAATTTTTGTATAAGGTTAAAGAAGGGGTTCAGTTTCTTTTTTCTGCATATCACTAGCCAGTTTTTCCAGCACCATTTATTAAACATGGAATCCTTTCCCCATTGCTTCTTTTTGTCAGGTTTGTTGAAGATCAGATGGCTGTAGATGTGTAGTGTTATTTCTGAGGCCTCTGTTCTGTTTCATTGGTCTATATATATGTTTTGGTACCAGTACCATACTGTTTTGGCTACTGTAGCCGTGTAGTATAGTTTGAGGTCAAGTAGCATGATGCCTCCAGCTTTGTTCTTTTTGCTTAGGATTGTCTTATCTATAGACCCAGTATTTTTTTAACCACTCCTTGTGGAGCAGGGCTAACTCACAGGCAGTGTGCCCAGAGTTGGCCCAGTCTTTATATATATCCGCCTTTATATATGTCAACCTGATAATTCATATTTCTAAGAAGTTCCCAGTTGCTGATACTGCTAGTCTGGGATCCCTACTTTGAAAACACTGTCCTAAGGCTTAGTTCTATCTTTGTTTTTCTTTTGCAAACTCTTATTCAGAAACTCCATCTACTCTGATGATTTTAACTATTGCCTCTCATAGATAGCTCCTAAAGTGTTATGTCCAATCCTGAGCCCTCCACTAAAGTTCATTCTCACATCTCTAATTTCCATTTCCATCTGGCTGTCTTCTATCACCTTGAACTTGATATGTATAAGCCTAGCTTACAGAAACCAGTTTACCCTCTGGATTTTCTCTTCCTTGCCCTTTAAGTGGAACCATCATTTCCCCAGTCTTCCAGGTTCAATACTAGGATATCATATTTCTTCCTCTGTCTCCCATTGAGTTTTGTGTCTCTTGACTCCCTTCTTTTTATTGTTGCTATGCCATGTTATTGCAGGTATGCATTATTTTACACCTGGACTTTGGTAATCACGTATTTTATCTTCCTGCCCCAAACACTCTCCCCACATACATACTACTGTCAGGTTAATCTCCCTCAAATAGCACTTTGTAAACTTTGATAGTTTCGACTGTCTATAGCAGAGCTTTTCAATTGCTGTGAGTGATTAATAGATCAGGTGTGCTAGTATATCAATTTTCTAAGCCATCAGGGCCTCCTCTGTCCTGACCTGGGACATCTGAGCCTCAAACAGCCAGCCAGAGCCAGAGGCAGCCAAAGGGCCACCTCCACCTCTCCCACTACCACTCCAGTCATGGAGTTGAGGTGCCTTTGCTGAGGCTGGTCTTCCTTGGCAGTGCTCAGCAGACTGAAGAAGAAGCTGAAGAGGGTACCAGTCTGAGCATACTGGTTATATGGGGGCAGGAACACTACCCTTATTCTTAAACTTACCATCTAGTTCAGAAAACTGATGGTATGGTATGAAATGTAAAAGTTATTAAAGATAACTTTAATGTTAAAGAAAAAAGCACATAACACCATATGAAATGGGAAAAGTACAGGAAAATGTTAAATTGTTAGGGAAGGTGGGTCAGGAAGATTTAAACCATTGACATGGAGAAGAAAGTAAATTAAAAAAAAAAAAAAAACTTGGGTAACTTTGGCAAGAGTAATTTCCATAAGGGTGATGTTGATGAATGGCAGTCCACATGGGGGCCAGTGGGAGAGCAAGGACATAGCATCTAATAGTCTAGATCATGTGAAAGACAGAGTAGCACATTGGATAAAAGGACAACACCTCTAGAGCCTTGCTACTTGAGTTCAAATTCTGACTTTACCCTTTCCAGGTGTTTGGCCCTGGGCAAGTTGCTTGACATCTCTGTGCCTCAGTTTCCTTTTCTTTGTAATATATTAGTGCCTGCCACATAGTCACATTTGATCATATTAAGGATTAAATGAGTGGATATTTTTAAAGCACCATAAAGCCATGAAATCCAATGAGACCTAAGTTATCTCTATCCTTCACATTACCAGCACTCACTACAGAACCATGTGCATAGAAAGTTGGCAAACACTGGCCATGAAATGTTGTCGAATTATCTACTTTATTTCAGGAAAAAAGAAGGAACAAATATGGCACTATAGCTCATTATCTGTAAGCTTTATGTTTTTATTTGAACAACACATTCATATTTATGTTTATGAAACTTCACTGTAGAACACTACTCTTCCCAGTTTACTAATAAGACAGTTTAATTAGTTTATCACAGAAACCAGAGGTTTAGAATCTGCTTGTAGAATCTTGAGGCCCTGTATTAACTATCATATAAGAAAAAGATTTTCATGGTAATTTTTAAATCACAACTTCAAAATTGCATCAAATTTACATTAAATTAAAATACTTCCAACCACAAGGGTTTTTTAGTGACATAAATAATAGGGTTTATCATCCCTAATAACAAGAAACTCGGCAAAGTGAAAGCTTTAGATCACTTTCTCTGAAATTGCCCCAGATCTCTCCTGATCACCATATGGCTTCCACAGTTTCTACAACAAAAACTCCCCCAAAAGCTTTCAAGAAGGAAAGAAGAGGAGCCCCTCTCATGTCTCTGTTAATCAGGTTGGAAATTTTTTTTTTTCCAGAAGCCCTCAGCACACTCTTCTTTACATCTTTGTCCAAAAAGGGACAGCATGATCACCATTAGACCAGTCATGAGCCATGTGCACAGAAAAAACACAAAGGGAATGGGATTATTGTGATAGCTTAGACCAACCATAATCCGCCTCACATGGCTGGACACATCATTTCTGAGTGTGCTGTTCCCCAGCACCTAAACAAAATGGGGGTGGCTTGAGCAAGGAAAAAGGTGGGCAAACAACTGTGTTTGATCCATGTTGACTAGGAATATAACTACCGTGTTCCAGATTCTAAGGTAAGTCCTAGAGATCAATAATAAACACAACACCATCCTTGTCCTTAATTCCCAAGATCAGAATAGTCTCAGATTTTCTATTCTAATATCTGTGACATTAAATAATAATAAAAGTTAATTTAATGTCTTTCACAAATTAAGCATCACTTTTAAATTTTAAATTATACATGCCAGACACATAACTATTTTTGCTTTTGATACTCATTAAAAGCAAAATTAAAGTAAAATTAGGATCTTGCTCTAAACCTTTCAATATAATATCAGACAATAAAGATAAAATAAATTCTAAACTATTCCATATTGGATACACTAATATACACAATGGTAAAAACTAATTTTTTCTCTTGTGTAAAATATATACAAGACCAAACAATAAAAATAAAATTCTAAACTCATATTTGATACGCTAATATATACAATGGAAAAAAGTAATTTTCTTCATATCCTCAAGAAAGTATCAGATAGTTTTATATATTTTTGTTACTATAGGCTGATTATTTTTCTCCTTTACAAATCTAAGAAATCCTCAAGGTCAAAGCTTATCTTTTATCTTTGATCACAGCATATTGTGTGATGCTTGCTACATAAATGTTTACCAAATAAAAGAATAAATGAACACATATCCTTTCAAGTCATTTTTCTGTTTGCCTTTTCTCTTTTTTTCTGACCTGTTTGCAATGGCCTTTTATGTTGTCATTTCATTTGATCTCACTATTGGTACCTGGTTTCAGATTATTTTGTTTTATTTGGGATTGATAAAGGTAGAAGGTAGAATCAGGGAAACACATATATGATGAAGTAATAATGAAGATACAGAATTGAACATGGAACAACTTGATATTCATTCAGCTTCTGAATAACCACCATCACTATGATTGCTTCACTTTTTCAGTATTCAAAACTATGTATTAATATTTGGTTTTCTCTGTATCTAGTATAGGAAAAAAATGTGTAAATTTTTCAAATGAGCAAGACATTACAGGATATCCTTTTAATAGAATGATACAGTCTGATACTTTTGAGTTGTGTACCTTTATATGCCCAATTTTAGGGATGTGCAAAATTTTACACAATTTTAGTCTTTGAGCAGGCTATTTTATAACTGTAATGATGGACATTAACTTGTAGAACACTTGTAGACATTTGATAGTAATACAAATAATTCCTACCTATAGAAATGTAAATTGTGTCTGTGAAATGCAATTCATTATTGTTCTGTAGATATTGACCAGTTTTGCCAGTTTGGCACTCATTTGCAAATTTATTACAGCATTCCTAATCTGACAATCAGAGGGTGGTACTTTGATTTCTCTTTTAATCTTGCTATATATCTCACTGGCTTTCTCATAAATTAATCAGTTAAATAAGTTGTTTTAGTTAAATAAAATTTTTGATGTATGGTCATCTTATATCAGATGAGAGTAATAATTTGACCTTTTAAAAATAGATATTAAATTATACATTAATTGTGTGAAGTAAACAAGGCTTGTGTTAACAAATGTTTTAATAGAGTTTAGAAATCTCTCAAATTTATTCCTTCATTCCTATTTTTAAGCCAGTATTTACAAAATACATTAGTGTTGTTTTCTGAATTTACTGAGATGAAAAGCAGTTGCCTTCTCCTCCAAAATATTCCTCTTTTAATTTTTTTTAAAATACTGGATATGTTCAAATTCAAAACTCAAGTAGATATTCATGGAGAAATGCAAGAAAAGAATAATATTTAACCCAGAACCAAACACAGACTCTAAAACATAAAAAAGCAGAGAATGTCAAAATCAATGGATATCCACCAAGATAAAGATGAACTATCATTACATGACTGAAGAGGGAAATTTTTTTTATATATATATATATTTAAAGAAGACAGGACTTTTCCCTTTAAATGGATTCCAGGCAGATGGGGCAGTGGCTCACGCCTGTAATCTCAGCACTTTGAGTGGCCAAGGCGGCCGGATCACGAGATCAGGAGTTTGAGACCAGCCTGGCCAACATGGTGAAACCCCGTCTCTACTAAAAAAATAAAAATACAAAAAAAAAAAAAAAAAAAAGCTGGGTGTGGTGGTGGGTGCTTGTAATCACAACTACTCGGGAGGCTGAGGCAGGAATATCCTTTGAACCCTGGAGGTGGAGGTTGCAGTGAACCGAGATCGCGCCATTGCACTCCAGCCTGGGCAACAAGAACGAAACTCGATCTCAAAAACAAAACAAAAATAGAAAAATTAAAAAAAAGAGGACTCCAGTATTTGCTTTAATTTATTTTTGTTTTAAGAAAAGTAACCATTTTTATATGTTAATAAAATGAAAAATATCTCTCCCAGCCTTTTCCTCTCCCTGTGCCTCTACTACAGTGGCTATTAAATCTAAAACTTACATTCACATGTGTGACAATCATATCACCTCTCTAATTTTTATTCTACGACAGAAAGCACATATCTTAGATTGATGTCTCCATTGCAGCTGACTAATTTGGCGGGAGTAACAGCTATAATTTGCCAACAGGTTGATATGACAGAGCATGGGCTAGGATGACAGCACAGGACCTTTCATCGGGTATAATCTACAACACATGCATATTACAGAGTGCCAGGTGTAGATCAGTGGGTGCCACAGTGAAACACAAGAAAAGGAAATCTTCCCTGCTTCTCGGTGCTTGCTAGCATAAAAATCAAGATGATGAACCACCATTTTCTCTTTTAGTAGAAAGGTTACAAAGGCCAGTGCAGGCTTAAAAATAAACGTGTTATTCCAAATGAGTCAATGAAAATAGAAACATCAATTTACTTAACCAGAGATGTCTCAATCACAGGCTGAAAAGGTGCTACCAAGAATCCTGAAAATGCATGGCTATGTAAACACTTCATCTAGCCTGGCATAGCAATGCATATGATTCCATGAAAACTCTACCCAAGATATTTTCAAACACATTTTATTTATAACAAATCCATTTCCAAGTAAGAAAACCAATAACTGGAGGATAAATGTGATATATTTTTTCTTTAAACTTAGATTAATCCCTGACTTTCTCTTCATATACACGTCACAAGATGTATGAGGTTTAAAGAAGTCTAACAACTATTTGCTTCATGGAACTGGTTTTCTCAAAAGAATGTTCTAGTTTTTTTTGTCCTTATGCATCAGTCTTGAATTCTTAAATGTTATTATAATCATCATCATCTATCTGCATGAGAATAATTCATTCTGTGACTATCATTTGCTTCATCACCTGCCCCCAACTAAAATATCCATCATTCTTCCCTACTTCTCTCTTATATAGGCCTGCCATCAGTACCATCTCTCAGACCCTCCCTCACCAAACTTACATGCTGTGCTCTCCTCTGTCCCTGAGACCTGCCTATCCAAACTCTGCTAATTTTTCAAAGACTTAGTCCACAAGTTCTTACTAAATTAGTACCAAACTTGTTACAAATAATACTCAAATTACCTTCATCACTTCCTGTTATTTTATATTTTCAATTAAATCTACATTTCAATTAAATTGCAATTAAAAACCACCTTAATTAAAATCCACATCTAAGTTCTAGAATATGAAGGTCTCAACAAAATCAGGTCTTGGAATATTGGGAAAAGTCATGGTACATATGGAAAACTGTCAACTGAGGGTAAAGTCATTATGATATTGGAGTTAATATGGGCCACTTACATGATCATCACCAGAATCAACAATCAGCTGAGTGGAATATCTACCAGGTACATGCTGAATAAGTTCACAGTTTCTACTTCTCTACTGTATAGATATATAGAGTAGAATGGCACAGAGTTGTGGCTATTGCATGCAAATGGTGCTTTGTTTTAGAGAGTGTGATGGTTAATACTGAGTGTCAACTTGATTGGATTGAAGGATACAAAGTATTGATCCTGGCTGTGTCTGCAAGGGTGTTGCCAAAGGAGATTAACATTTGAGTCACTGGACTGGGAAGGACAGACCGACCCTTAATCTTGGTGGGCACAATCTAATCTGCTGCCAGCACAACTAGAATACAAGGAGGCAGAAAAATATGAAAAGAGAGACGGGCCTAGCTTCCCAGCCTAGCTCTTTCTTCTATGCTGGATGCTTCCTATCCTCCAACATTGGACTCCAAGTTCTTCAGTTTCGGAACTCGGACTGGCTCTCCTTGCTCCTCAGCCTGCAGACAGCTTATTGTGGGACCTTGTGATCCTTTAAGTCAATACTTAATAAACTCCCCTTCGTGTGTGTGTGTATATATATATTAAATCTACGTTTCAATTAAATTGCAATTAAAAACCACCTTAATTAAAATCCACATCTAAGTTCTAGAATATGAAGGTCTCAACAAAATCAGGTCTTGGAATATTGGGAAAAGTCATGGTACATATGGAAAACTGTCAACTGAGGGTAAAGTCATTATGATATATATATATCCCATTTGTTCTGTCCCTCTAGAGAACCCTAATACAGAGAGTTAAACAGTAGTCTACATTTATTGAATATTTAATATGCATGAAGCAACCTGAGGCATTTTTGCACGCACGCTTTCATTTAATCCTCACACCAAGCCAGCAAGCGAAACACCATTATCCTCATTTTACAGATGAGAGGTAGATTTACTTACCTAGGCTACTCAAAATGTGAAGAGTGGAGCCACGATTCAGATTTGTACTGTCTGCCTGAGCCTTTTAACATTGCCCTCTGCTCTGGGTCCCATTCCTCCTCATCCTTAATATTTTTGCTATGATTGTTTGTCCCTAATTTATTCTTTCTAAATGGACAGATCTAATTCATAAAAAGAAAGTCCTAGAATGGATGAAACCATTCCTAATATATTACCTTCTTTCATTTCATTTTGAAATATCAGAGACCAACAAATAGCGTCAATATTTGGTGGGAAATTGTGAAGTAGGCCAAGTGCTCTTTTGTGAAACTATCCCCACTCTCACAACAGCCCTTGGCACCATCCTCCTGACCCCCTAGAGACCCACTGTGGCATCCCCCTGAACAAAGCGCTTGAAATGTTGGTGTAAAATTTGAGCCTACCATACACCAGGAATGCAGGATAATCAGAAGACCCTACATTTGTGTGACACTTTATGGATTAAAAGCCATTTTTAGTCATTGCTTTTATCTTCATAGAAAGAAGTCTTCTCAGAATTTGAGGTCTGAGTCACATCCATTTTTAAATTCCTCAACATATAAAGGTAAATACACCTCGAACTAAGGTTACAAAAATTATCATATATTTTAAACATTTAAATGGCACAAATTTTCACTTTCAACATGCATACAAACAACAAACTACAATAGTGCTGTTTATAAAATAATTCATAGAATTTTAAAAATATATTCATAGTGCACTATAGATGTTATGGCTTGGAAATGGGACATGATTGAAATTGTAGTAAGAATATATTCCAGGCCAGGCATGGTGACTCACTCCTGCAATCCCAGCACTTTGGGAGGCCAAGGTGGGTGGATCACTTGAGGCCAGGAGTTCGAGACCAGCCTGTCCAACAGTGAAACCTCATCTCTACTAAAAATACAAAAATTGCTCAGGGTGGTGGTGTATGCCTGTAATCCCAGCTACTCAGGAGGCTGAGGCATGAGAATCACTTGAACCCGGGAGCTGAGATGGCACCACTGTACCCCAGCCTGGGCAACAGAGCAAGACTCTGCCTCAAAATAATAATAATAATTAATAATAATATATTTTGTGGTAAAGACTATCAGCTGTCCCCCAAAAAATCTGTTCTCCCCTGATAGGTAGAACTGAGAGAACTGCAGCTGCACAAGGCTTTCTACTTACATAGTTCCCACACTCCTTCCCAATAAATCTGACCCATGCAACTAAATTCCCCCTAAAGGAATGTGAAATGTGAATGCGCTGTGTGACACAGCTGGGAGACCATAGGACTATGTGTGTGCTGACTCCATTCTCTCCTTTCCACTCTTGGAAACCATTGTGATCCAGTCTCAACCATGGAAGATGGTAGGGCACTAAGAAATGACAGAGAAACATGATGGAAAGAACCCGGATCCTTCAATGACCCCACATTCCACAGCAGCACACTGCCTTGAAAATGTTCACCTCAAACTGCTATGTCAGAAAGAAAATGTCTCTCTTATTTTAACCACAGCTATTATTGGGCCTCTTTACTACAGTCTAATCTAACTTCATCCAAACTAATAGATGTTCTTTGAATTGTGTCAGTGCATCCCTGCAACTGAATACAAAATAATTATTTTAGAGATATCAAAAAAGTTAACGTGGCCAGGTCGTGGAGGCTCATGCATGTAATCCCAATGCTGTGGGAGGCTGAAGCAGGCAGATCACTTGAACACAGGAGTTCAAGACCAGCCTGGGCAACATGGCAAAATCCCATTTCTACAAAAAAAAACAAAAAAAATACAAAAATTAGCCAGGCGTCTTGGCATGTGCTTGTAGTCCCAGCTACTCGGGAGGCTGAGATGGGAGGATGACTTCAGCCTGAGAGGTGGAGGTTACAGTGAGCCGAGATGGCACCACTGCATTCAAGCCTGGGTGACAGAGTCAAAATCTGTCTCAAAAAAAAAAAAAAAAAAAGAGAGAGAGAGAGATCAATGTGAGGTCTTTTGAGAAAATGACCTCTGGGTTCAAGGGTCTTGCTGCCTCACCCAATCACTCCCACCTCAGCCCCCAAACCCATGAGACAGACCCTACACAGCTACCTTAAAAGCCAGTGTTTTTGCCTTCTTTTATATAAGAGGAAGATGCAGATCAGGGTGTAACCCGGCCAAGGAAACCCAACCAGGCTTTCCACTCAGGTACTCTGGTTCCAAATTCATGACAGAGTTGTACTCTTTGATCCCAAATCAAGATTGTCTAAAGATCCATAATCACACATCCTATTTTCACATACAAATTAGCAGAAGCAAATGCTTTATTATTATAGTGAGGGTTCATCCATTTTCTATTTGATGGACAATTAATAGTTTCACAGACATTTCAACATGGAGAGGAAAAAACATGAGATCTTAGAGGTAGTGGAGGGGGTCTCTTGCCTGTCCACCCAGGAGCAAGGTCAAGACCACTAATACTTTGCCAAATAATTCCATTTCTACTATTTCTGTCCCCTCAAAATTGCATATTTTAGCTAGAAACTCTAACATTGACTTAAATTGTAGTAAGAAACACAGATAATGGCAATAGTATTTAGCCATTATATTTTCCAGTTACACAAAGTCAAATACTTCAGACTTCTCCTTTACCTCTCCTTCAAAAATATATCTGTCTGATGTCCCATCTCCTCTTTTCTAGAACCTTACTCATTGTTAAGCATTATACTCTAATTCCTGATAATGGGTGATTATGTGCTTTAATTTCATAGTAGTTTTCATAGACAATGTCTAAACTTCAATAAGTATAGAAAATTTCAGAAGCTGTGGCAATCTGTTTGGAGATATTATAGCTGCATTGCCTTCCTAGACCTTTCCTATCATTCCACGTGCCCTTTCAAATGTAGTAGTAATGCTTGCAATAATATTTCCAAGCATCAATTTAAGGATAAAAAATTAATGATATGTTTTAGTCTCTTTTACATTCACATTTATTAGTACTTTAAATTTTTTCATTTTTATCTTATTGAAGTTTAACTTAGAATAGTTATAAAGTTAGAAAAAGCACAATATCTGGACTTAAATTTGACTAATAAGAAATAAATGATTGAGACTGAGAACAGAGTTGGAAATTAACACTTACTTTGTGTCTATTTTGTGCCAGACTTTACACATGGAAGATTTACATTATTTCAGGTTATTATCACAACAAGAACAGCAGTTTTATTCCTCCATCCATTTGATAAATAATAATTCAGATTTGAAGGATATCTTACTCATTGATTCCCAAATAATAAATGGTAAAGCTAGGATTAAATTTAGATCTATTTGATTACAAAGTTCATGGTTTTTTGTAAACTTTAGGAAAAACTGATTATGTGTGCGTTTTTAATGCATAAAAAGTAAAGAAAGCTATCATTGTCAGATATCAACCTAGAATTTGCAAGCAAATTTTTAAGTTCAGATAAGAAGCAGGTAGCCGCCCAAGAGCAAAAATTCTAGAAGAGAATGTGGTCCCAAGAATGAGAAAATTGAGATACATTTACAGAAATCAATCAAGTTACATTGCCCCACATTATTATCTAGGGCCAATGTCTGGGTTCATTTCAGATGAACTCAGATTTCAAAAGGACATATGTAAAGGCTGGAAATAAGGGTACTAATGCGAAAATAAATGAAGGAAAGGGAGGAGCTTACATCTGTTGGAAAGATGTAACAAAGTTTTAAACCCAGATGCACTGAGGCTTAGAAAAAATTTCGGTCATCAAAAGGACTTTTAAAACTCTGATAAAAGGGAAACCCCTCAAAAGGAAATGAAATAGCAACTGTCTCTAAAAGGTGTCTAATATTTACAGAAAGCAGAGAGACTAAAGTCTTACCCAAGGTCTATTTTGCCTCCATCATCTCCACTAAGAAGAGGACAGTCTGAAAACATTCCCTAGACATGGGAGATAGAGTTTTTAACCGGCGGTTCTTAGTCTTTCTTTTAATTTCAACTCCTATTATCCTGTTCCTGAAAAACTCCAAGATCCACATGGATGTTACATATACTATAAACCTTCCTGCTCCACTACGTTCCTCATGAATGACCTTCACCCATACCTCACTTCAGTAAAACCTACTTCGTGGCTAGTCCAGCACTGCTTCATCTCTGTGAGCATAAGCTCCAACAGCCTACAGTGAATATGGACTTCCCTTTTCCAGTTCCCTGTGTCCCACAACACTGGCACTTTGAATTTGTCAGGACCAAAAACCTCTTGACTCTATTTAGCATATGGCCTCCCCTTCCTGGTTTTGTTCCATACCATACCACGCGTCCCACCTCAACAATACTCACCTATCTTGTAAAATTCCAACCTTGGATCTAGTCAACCTTATATCTTCTCCATTTCTATAATAAAATTATTAAGCCCAGCTGGAAGAAAATGAAAACAACCTTTAGACTGACGCTACTACAACTCTGTGGTTTTCAAATCTCAAAAAGGACTTTCAATATTTAGTGGCAATCATTTTTCACGTCTCTCATCAACTCTGTCACCTTCCTCTAATATTTCAAAGTATTTCATGACTCTAGTATTTCAAAGTATTTCAGACTTCAGGGAACGTATTTCATGACTCTCCTTAAATCCCCTTTCATATCTTTACTCCCTTCGTACCAGGAGATGACACAGTCTCCCACTTCAAAGAGGAAAGAGAAGCTATGAGTAATAAACTCCCTCAACCTAATGCCCTCCTACCCTCAGAGTTAACTACCTTAAGAGCCATCCTTACATTATGCCCTTCCTTTTGTCCAAGCCTCCCTTCTCATAAGACAGACATCTCATCTCTACTATGATAAACAGTAGCAGCAATGATCTCCAACGATCCATATCCCCCAGTATCCATACCCTTACATGGTGATTCTCCACTTGGCAATGAGACATGCTGTGGCCACTGGGACAATAGCAAATGTGATGCAAACTGAGTTTTGGAAAGAGCTTGGGCATTGAAATTTGCCTTCTCTTGCTGCACTTGGGAATCCTACCACCATCTCCTCGTGAATAATCCCAGGCTAGCCTGTAGAATGATGATGGACACATGGCCTGGTCATTGCCTCAGCTGATATTGAGCCAACTGTCAGTCGTAAGAGATCTTCTTACACAATTTAACCCAGACAAGCCACCAGCTGAGCTCAGAGGCCATCTCAGCAGCTGAGACCAAAATAACTGCCCAGTTTACAGATTTGTGAGAAATAATCAGTAAGCCACAAAGTTTTGGAGTAGTTAACTAAGCAGCAAAAACTAATTGATCCTTGCCCTATCAGGTGTGTCTTCTAGCTCCTCTAGGTTCCCTCTTCCTAACTGGCTGCTGCTTATCAGCTTTCATACAAACTCAGGTTTCTTCTATTGTAAACCACCACCTTCACTCCCATGTGCAAATTACTTTATAACCAAGCTTTTTCAAAGCTATTTTCCTTACTTAGTGTTCAGATCTTAACTGTGAAATCTGATGGTTGCAGTCACGACTCCAATGAAACTGCTCTTAAAGTTGCCAATGAACTTGCTAATTCCAATGAATACTTTTCGATGTTTCTTTTGACTTTTCTCTTTCACATTTGTACACTTTTAATATTTGAGCACCTGTTTATACTAGTCTTACCCGCTTATCCTGAAAACCTCCTACTCATATGTTAGTACTCAATTCAAGAATCATAATTTAACTTATTTTTAAAAATTCACAGACTTTCTCTGGGCTACAGAATAGACAAGTGTCCTGCTGGTCACATATTTTATTGTAACTCTTTAATAACCCTATCAAATGTTTATGATATAAAACTTCCATTAGATTTTGTGATTTCTAACACTAGCATCTAGCATATAGAAGAGAGTCAATAAATGGTGGATTCATTGCTTCATTTGTTTAACAATCAAAATTCAAATTCTCCTCAATGAAATGAAAAAAATAAAATTTAACAGATCAATATAATGGCCTAAATTTAGCTTAAGAACATTAATTTACAAGCATATTCTGCTATACTTTTATGTTAGAGATAGTTTGTATGAAAGAAGACTGTGAACATTATTTGACTTTAGCTCAACTTTATCCAAAATTATGAAGATATATATATACTTTTTTTTTTTTTTTTTTTTTTTTTGAGATGGAGTCTCGCTCTGTCACCCAGGCTGGAGTGCAGTGGCGCGATCTCGGCTCACTGCAAGCTCCGCCTCCCGGGTTCACGCCATTCTCCTGCCTCAGGCTCTCCGAGTAGCTGGGACTACAGGCGCCCGCCACCACGCCTGGCTAATTTTTTGTATTTTTAGTAGAGACGGGGTTTCACCGTGGTCTCGATCTCCTGACCTCGTGATCCGCCCACCTCGGCCTCCCAAAGTGCTGGGATTACAAGCGTGAGCCACCGTGCCCGGCCGAAGATATATTTTTAAGTAATGAAAACTTAGGCTAACATAATGAGAACATACCCCCAGTCAGGAGAGGTTATCACACTCTGTAAAATCACATCTGCTCACTTTCTGGAAGCCATCCTCTCAGAGAGATATCAGCACCATAGGCCTGAACATCATGCAATGTAGGGAATGGTGAAACAGATTGAGTATATTTACCTTGGTAAAAGAAGACTAAGAGGAGAGACAATGGCAGCTTTTAAAATGTGAAGGGCAAGTCCGTGGAGGCTCCCGTAGCCCCAACAAGCAGCATTAGGACCCATAAGGAGATACAGAAAGAGACCTTTCTTCAATGAAAGGAAAATTATTTACCAATTAAAAATAGTTGAAGAATCAAATTGACTGCCTCACAACGAAGGGAGTTGTCCTCATCAGATATGTGTCCAGTGGAGGCTGAAGAGCCATCTGTCAGCCTCTCTGATCTCTTCCAGAGATATTTTCATATTTGGAGGATATTGTTGCCTTACAATTCTGTGGTTTAGTTGTGTCATGTAATAGCTTATTGACAAGAGGTTTTTGTGTTTTTATTCATTTTCTATTCCTCTGACTTATTTTACCTCCTGTAGAGCAGCACTAAATCTATTTGTATAGCACTTACTGGAGCTTCACTGCAATATCTCTTTGGAACACTATCCTCTAAAGTGTTTTGAAGTTGTGCCAGTTGAGGCTGTAGTCATCACTGTCACTTCCTTTTAGTGCTTTCATTCTCTCTTTGCTCTTGGAACAGTCCCAGCAAAGACAAAGGCAACTTCTTTTACAAACAGCATCAATATCATGCCCTTTTGATCCAACACAACAAAAGAGAAGGTAGCTATTACTACGTAGCTACTGTTTCCAATATTAGTGTGCTTGTCAGCAACATTTCCCTTTCAGTGACTCTGGAAAACCCTAGTTGTACCATTAACTTTACTAGGCCAATGGTTATGTTCTTTGAACAACAATCCTCATTTTCTGCTGTGTCCCTAAGAGAAAAAGAAAATATTGCTTTGCCCCAGGTGGAATCAAAGTTAAATTATAATCTCCGTGGCTCCTTTCCTCAGATAGAAAAGAATGATGATGAAATTAGGGTAAGGGTGAAAGTATTCATTAAACTAAGAATAAAATAGAAACCAAATTGATTGATTTCAGTTTCACTTCCTCTCTGTGACTCTACCCACTCCATGCAGAAGGACTAATAACTTAATGAAATGAAAAGACACTGCACCATCCTCATAGACGTGTGAAATAAAGATTATGTATATGTGCATATGTGGGTGGGAGTATGTGTCTGAAGCTTGATCAATCAGAAAAACGTGAAGAATACTTTTTTTGCACAATGAATTGTAACGACGATATGCAAATAGAGATGTCTTTCATTCTCCTTCTAGATTTCCTTTTGACCTTTCAGGAAACCTTAGACAAATTAGTTCTTGAGGTTCTACTCTAAGTGTCCATAATATTATTTTAGGTCTCCCGCCAAGTGTGCTAAGTGTTTCATGGCTTCTTAAATATCAGGAGTTGTACCAGGACAACAAGGAGCTACCAAAGAACATGAGAGTAAATATGGCAGAAGGTACTTCTATTAATACATTTCAGGCTGAAATACACAGAGGACAATAACCTTGAGAGAAGTAACCACATCTACTCATATTTAAATAGTTCAGAGCCTAGACACAAATTATTTCTTCAATACTGTTTTCCAGAATGTGTGCTTATTCAATTCAAAAAGATTTTTATCTCCACCACAAAAAAGAACAGAGAATTTTAAATTCCTTTAGAGCGAATTCACAGGTCCTACAGACTCTGGAGGGTTTTGCTTTAAAATCTACAGTTCTGCCAAATGAAGCTATTGGTGATTCAGAGCAGGGATACAAATCATCAAATATGCCAGAAATAATATTTAAACCGTATGCAGTTATTTAAAGGATCTTCAAATTGTGCAGCTGTAAAGTCTGGACTGTGCTCTTTAACAACTGTGAGAGTCTGGGTATTAGAAAGCTATTTGGAGTTATCACTGAGGATAAGGTGCAAGCCTTCTTTCTACAAATCACTCACAAGCAAGCAATTGGTGCAGAACTTGTTATCTCTTAGAAACAATTAAACAAAGACTCTTTTAGAAACAATTAAACAAAGAATCACATTAATAGAGGCTTCCTTTCAAATGAAAGACATCCTTTTCCCTGCTGCCACTATTGATCCTAGGAAACCAGAAAAGACTTAAACATTAACTTAAGCCTTATTTCAGGTTATATACGATGGTTTAATTTTTTAAAATGCTGAAGAGGTCAGGGGACATTCTATCATGATACGTAATCACACCTCGATATAGCCCATTCCTTTCAGAGAATAAGTCCCTTCCTTCTGAAATGGTACATGTATTAGGCCGATCTTGCATTACTATAAAGAAACATCTGAGGCTGGGTAATTTATACAGAAAAGTTTAATTGGCTCACTCACTATCATGAAGACAGCACCAAAACATGAGGAATCCGCCCCCATAATCCAAACAGCTCCCACCAGACCCCATTTCCAGCACTGGGGATTACATTTCGACATGAGATTTGGGCAGGGATAAATAGCCAAACTGTATCAGTCTGCCAGAGATCCTCCTTATTCCTACTCATTCCTATGAGTAGGGCTGTCTGTGAAGGGCAGATAATACTATCAGTTTATTCCATCATTCATTTCCTTGTATGCCTTAAATATTTGTTGAAAGTCTGTCAGAAGTAAGGCACTGTTCTCAGCACTTCTATTATACTTGTGTCTAAGACAAAAAATGTTTTTGCCCTTAAAAAACTACCATTTGATCAGAAGTGATAAGCATCGATCCACATTGAGTCAATTAAATATTTAATTTTAGGCAGATGAGTTCCATAAAGATAAAATGAGAGCTAAAACCCGAAGTACTGACCTAGTTTGGCTTTTCTGATGAAATAATGTTATGCCTGAGATCTGAGGTATGATCAGAATTTGGAATTTATTTCTGCTCTTGGTCTGAGATAAAACAAAGGGGAACTTGTTCTGGTTGCCTTTTCTAAGATTTGAATTTTTAAATTAGGAAAAAAAAGTTCCATAATTCTTCCTAATACTTTCTTCTGTGGTTTTAACTGGGAATCCCCTTTTTTAATTTCTTCTTTCCATAATGATGAGAAGACAGGAAGGCAGTGGAAGGAAGGTAGGGAGAGAATGATTTCAATCCCTTTTCTTAAATCTATAAACTAATAACTACATCTTAATATAGCTAAACATAGAAAATATGATAGTTTGAGCAGGCAGGCCAGAATAGGTGTTCAAAAGCTGACAAGTTCCCCAGGGAGTTGGTATGTAATAGCATGACAGTAATTACAGCTAGAACCTAATCTAGGCTTCAGACGAGTCTGGGCCTATGTGACCTGGGTACGTGCCTCCAGAGCAGAAGAACATAAGAAAGAGTTCTGGGTTTCACATGACACAATTTCTGGAGAGGACCAGAAATAACCAAGTGAGATGTAGGGGAAGGGCTTAACATCCTCGTACAGCAGGCAGAAACGACAACAATAAATTTTGGGATATTGGCATTAAAAGGCCCATGTGTACCCTTAGGCAGGGACAAGGGTTCAGGCTCTGGAATCAAACCGCTTGGGTTCATGTTTCTTTTTACTTGCCTGGTGACCTAGGGCAAGTTCTTTAACTTCTGCAACCCTAAATGTGCTCATTTATCAACTGGGGATAGTAATAGTGAGTCAAGGGGTTGATGCAGGGAAGTGAAATTAAACATATTAAAAGTCTAAAGCACTACCTGGAATTTGAATTCTGTTTATTGTTACTAATATTTTTATTATTGGAAGTTTAGTCAGAATTTTTTTAGATCGCTTTAAAAAAAAAAAGAAAAGAAAAAGAAGAAGAAGAAGAAAACTTCAAGTCTTGTGCCCAATCTCTCCCCCGCCTTACTTTAACTCTGGCAAAACCACCAGAGTTTGGGTCTGAATTGCAAATATGATTATGTCACTTTCCTATTCAAAAATCATCAAGGTTCCCCCGTTACTTTTTGTTTGTATGGCATAAGAGGTCCTCTTAAATGCCTATGTGAATTTTCCTACCTATCACTCTCTCATGCAATCTATATTCCAGCCATGTCAGAAAAATTTACAATTTCCCAGACGAACGCTGTATTTCAAGCATCCATTTCATTACTCTTGCCTGCAAAGTGCTTTTTTACTCCATTCCCCCAAAGCCTTGGAGTCCAATTGACAAATTTCTACTTCTCTGTCAGCGGTTTGTTCAGCCACCAAACCTTCTGTGTAGCCATCTCCGCTATTTCTAAACCTAGTTAATTACTTCCTCCTTGGTATTTTTAAACTACTAGCACCTACTTCATTAGTGTTTTAGCCTCTTCTGTATGTGTCCGCCACCCCCACTAGACTGTGAGATTCTGGAATAGAGAGGACCTAGCATTAGCGCTTAATATATTTTCTTTAAAACAAATGCTGTGGTTCTTTAGTGATCCTTTGATGTCATTTTATTTGAAATTGCTATGCAAGACCTACCACCACAGCTACCTTCAGGACTATGAAATCGTCTTGTTTGAACTAGTTCTAAGCTTAAAGACTGTCACTTTTCTTATTCAGTAATTGTAGACCTTTTCCCTAATTTTAAGGAGTTATGGATTCCAACAATTTACAAAGCCAGGGCAGGCAAAGGAAAACAGATGTCCCACTTTCAAGAATTAGATCCTAGTACAAATACAGAGTCTGTGCTTTATGAACTGCAAAGCATTACAAAAACCGGTATTACTTCTCTATCATCATCTCACAGCAGCAGATAAGAATCTTAGGCAAGGAAAGGGCTAGCACTAATGAATTGGGGGACTAGCCCTGGGGTTGAAAAGCCAGAGGCAGACCCCCAGACTTCCTTGTGCTAGGTGCGGCCTACTCCAGGGATTCCCAAATGAAGTGAAACTCTCCGCACGTCCAGTTTGGTGCAATCAAGTCTCCATTTCTTCCTTCAGCAAACATTTATTGGGCACCTCCTCTGTTCTGGGCCCTGTTACAAGGCACTGCAGATACCACAGTAAACAAAACAGACTTAACTCTGTGCTATTACAAAGCTTACACTCATAATTTTATATAACGAGAAAGCATTATGACATTTTCCTGTAAGCCAGTTTATTTACTCACAGCCCAAAACAGGCCATTCTGTTGAATAAATGATCCTTCTTACCTCTATAGCCATCTAGTTATAACACAATAGGATAATAAAAAGCCAGTTCTCAAGAAGTTGTCACTCTCTATGATGGGAAGTGAAGTATGCCAAAAAGTCTTGGAAGAAATCCCAATTTCAGAACCACCAGGATTCTTCTGTACATTAATGAGGTTTTACCTCACCCTTTCCCTCATCTCTTAATGATTTTACTTATCTGCAGTCTTGAAATAAGACATTCATCACAATGCTAGTCATCTGCTCAGGTTAAAACGGGGTTATTATTTTTAAAAAGTTAAAATTTTAACTAGCCATTAATAATGGTATAATTATTTTAAAGGACATTTGTTTGTAAATATTTTCTATCCTTCATAGTGAACATGTTACAAGTAATAGTTTGAGATTATATTTGCTTTTTATAAAAAAATTACAGCTGCTTTAAATTTCCTGATATGTAAATGATACCTTAACATTGAAGTTGGTTTTTTTAAGGTACAATTAATTTTGAACTTACATTTTTCTTAGTTGGTTATAAAAAAAATTACCTATGCCATGAAAGCAGGAACTTTATAAAAAACTTTACAACGGAGATTAACAGTGAATTGATGGGGAAATGAATTACAGTTGTATGGAAACATAAAAATACTCAATACTATTTACTGTTACAAGAATAAAGTGCACAATATTATTGGGCTCTAAGAACCCAGTGCTGAAATTTATTTTGAGTACAACTCATTATCTTTTCCATAGAGTTTAATGTAGGAATATGTAAGAACTCTAGGCCAGGCGCGGTGGCTCACGCCTGTAATCCCAGCACTTTGGGAGGCTGAGGCGGGCGGATCACGAGATAAGGACATCGAGACCATCCTGGCTAACACGGTGAAACCCCGTCTCTACTGAAAATACAAAAAATTAGCCGGGTGTGGTGGCGGGCGCCTGTAGTCCCAGCTACTTGGGAGGCTGAGGCAGGAGAATGACGTGAACCCAGGAGGCAGAGCTTGCAGTGAGCTGAGATCGCGCCACTGCACTCCAGCCTGGGCGACAGAGAAAGACTCTGTCTCAAAAAAACAAACAAACAAACAAACAAAAAAACTCTAGTGTTATTGTTACAGTTTGTTGTTTTATAGTAGCAATAGTCACAGAATGTCATCACAAAAATGGTAACACCCTTAGATCAAATAATTTTTCACATTCAGGAAAACCAATAGAGCAATTTATCAGGCATGTGAAAGAAACACTTAACTTTGTCTTTATATGAGAACCGTTTGGTTTCATCCTAATTTAATTACTATGCCTCCTAAGGGTAGTAGAGAAGTTTTGAAAAAGTAAAAGGAAATTAAAAGGGCAATAGAGCAATTGGGTGGCATAGTCCCCTAAAGAACCTTTATCCTTGGAAGATAAACAAAGCCAGTTAAATATTTTGGAAGATCCATTTAGATTTCAAAATAAAGAAAAGGCAAAAATCCAAATGGAATGGATTAACAAAAATTGTAGCATTTTTAAAACACATTACTTTTAATGTTATTTTAAGCCAAACAAATTCAATAGATTTAAGCTGAAGGGATGTTATCATATTTTTTCATATTTATTTATACAAGCATTTTTTCATCAATATTCAAGCATTTTTATACAAGCATTTTTTCAGTTATACAAGCATTTTTTCATCAATATTCTGTCTGCAACAATTATCTCAAACAATTATGAGTAGTTTTTAAATTGCTAGTTGCATTTCTACAACAAATAGTAATTTTTTGAACATCTAATTGTTTATCTATTTTCAATAAGGTTCTGTAGACTGAAAACTTTTGTTTCAGATAAACTTAAGATTTAACCATCTAAGAACAGGAATCCTGATTAATCTGTATTTTCAAAGGAATATATTAATACATCATATTAGTACTTTATTGCTTTTAGAGCTGTAAAATCATAAAGATTTTATAAATAAAAATGAAGACATACAAGTTTATGTAAGTTTGTATATACATTATCCTACTTTAAAACATTAGTTTATAACATGTTGATTTCAAAATTACAATTCCAAAACTGCCTAATTCAATAATTTTTTTTAACATTGAGATTTGCTTCTAAATCTCAGATAAATCTCAGAGTAAATTTCAGATACTATTTGAAAGCCAAAAATAATAGAGATTCTTAAATATACTAATGTTAATAAGTATATTACAAGTATACCTTTAGAAATAAAGATATAAATAACACTAAGAGAAAACGTGAACCTAGAAAAATTTATATTTTGGGGGTTTTGTGCATTTAATCTGTCAAAACTATCATGTGTAGCAACAATTCATGTTTCTTCTACATTTTTATTTATTTCTTATGTTTATTGCTGACTGCTTGTACTATTATGATCAGATTTGTATCAAGTTTACTGGAAATATGAAAACGTATGTTATTATGCATATAATTAATCCTTGGGTTTATTTAATGTTGCTTTTGATTTACATCTTATAAATTTTCTCATCTCATAAAGTTCTAAGTTATGTTAATATTTTATGTACAATTTAGCTTTATCGTGATAGGAAATGTTGATAAATTAACAGTTATGAGAAAAAAAATCTATGAGGAAAAGTATAAAACTAAAATATCAGATCAGAAAAGAGTGATATTTAAAGGTTACAGTTTCCAAATTTAGCAAATAAAAATATAGGATCCCCAGTTAAATCTGAATTTCAGATACAAATGAATAAATTTTAGCATACATGAATCCCATGCAACATTTGGGATGCACTAACAACAAAAAATTAGCTATTGCTTATCCAAAAGTTAAATTTAACTCAGTGTCTTGTATTTTATCTGGCAAGCCTAATAAAAGTGAATTTTTACTTATTAATATATCATTTATCACAGTTTCATCTGTTACTTGTCAAAGGATTTCTATGCAACAAAGTCAATTTTACACATTTAAGAGCTATAACTTCTGCTAGTCTCAGGGAATATTGTCTCTTCCAAATTTACTCAACATGGCGTTTTTCCTTTATTTAGGGATGAACCTAAATAAAGAAGGGACCAGTTGTCAGCTTCTGCACTCCCAGCACTGAAGCAAGGAGCAAAGGTAGGATTTATTAGCTAACGTGTATTAAGGGTTTATGTATGAGCCAAGCGGTATGCTGAGTTCTGTACATTCATTATCTTCTTTAACCCTCACAACAGCCCTCTGAGGTGAGTGCTATTATTATCACCATTTTACAGATGAGTAAACTGAGGTTGGAAATGTCAAATTACTTGATCAAGGTTTGAGTGGGAGTCAGTGGGAATGTTGACCTGAAACTCAAAGCTTTCTGACCTTGTCAGTCTCCTTTTCCTCCCAGTTAGTATAGAAGCAGTTGTATTTGCCCCTATCCTTCTTGAGAGAACCCTTTACCCCGCCTGCACCACTCTCATTCTCTTAAAAATATGAAATATTAAATACAAGGATTGCCACATCCCATGCAACCCCAGTCGGGTGCCTCACAACTCTACAACCTGAGGCCATGCGAAGGCAACCCAGGTATTTCTGGGCACAGAGAGAAGTGAATCAAAGGACTGCCCATTTGGTTTACTGTCCATAAAATTACTGAGTAAAATGTTAAACATTTTATTCTCTTCAAAATAACTATCAACTCGATCTTTCAGGAAAAATTTTCAAAGCTTTGAAAAGGTTTTTTTTTGAATTCTTCATTTGTTTTTTATAAGGCATATAATAACTGTACGTATTTATTGGGTATAATGTTTCAATACATGTATATATAGTATAATGGTCAAATTGGAGTAATTATAGCTATCACTTTAAATACTTAGCATTCTTCGTGGTGGCAACATTCAAAATCTTCTCTTCTAGCTATCTTGAAATATACAATACATTGGCATTTGCTGTAGTCACTCTACTGTGAAACAGAACACCGAAACTGAAAAGTTATATTTTAAAATAATCCTTTTCTACACTTCAAGTCTACATTCTTTAAAAATAATAACGATCTGAATTCTACTCATTCAATTATTAATTAAGAATAACTATAACTTTATAACTTTTTAAAATAGGATTTGTACAGAAGTTTTGTTTCCTTGTTTGTTTGCTTGAAAAGTTTTTTGGTTGATACTTACATAAGTGACAGGCTGTGCTTACATGCATGACCAACATTATCTTAGTCTAATCCCACAACAACCTCATCTGGTAGGTATGTTTTCCAGATAAGGAAACTAAGGCACAGAGATGTTACATAACTTGCCCAAAGTCACACAGCTAGTAAGCTGAGAAACCAAGATGCAGACCAGGCAGTTTGTTTCCAGTTTTCCTTTTTTTTTTTTTTTGAAACAGTCTTGCTCTGTCACCCAGACTGGAGTACAGTGGTGCGATATAGGCTCACTGCAACCTCCGCCTCCCGGGTTCAAGTGATTCTCCTGCCTCAGCCTCCAGAGTAGCTGGGATTATAGGCACCCACCACCACGCCCAGCTAATTTTTGTATTTTTAGTAGAGACAGGGTTTCACCATGTTGATCAGGCTGCTCTTGAACTCCTGACCTCAAGCAGTCCACCCACCTCAGAGTCCCAAAGTGCTGGCATTACAGGCATGAGCCACTGCACCTAGCCCAGTTTTCTATTCTTAATCAGTAGGCTCTTGTTTGAGAATATTTTATTCTTAATGATGGTATTACTCATTTTTGTACTTTATACAATGGAGTACTTTGTGTTTGGAATGGCTTCCTTGTCCATATCTTTGTAAGATTGAGGCCAATTTTTCTGAAGGTCTAAAGATCAGGGCCAAAAGAGAGCCCACATAATCACTTTGCGTTCCTTCCTCAGTAATCTCCACAACTCATTTTGTGTCAGAAATTCACCGCTGCACAATAACGGGCCAATAGTGGCCAGAGTTGGCTCCCATGCTGTAAGGTTGGAGCAAGGACACACCAGGCTTCCTAAGTACTTCACACAAGGCTGCCAAAGGATTAGCTGGATGTTCCTGCGCCAGGTTCACTTAACAGGAACATGGCAAGTTGTGGAGATTAATTGGTTCTCACAAGTATCTGGGGTAATGTAAAAATACAACTGCAGGAAAGGCAATTTCCCCCTAGAATGTGACTTGCTCCTGTAAATACAATATATTTTACAGATTTTAATGCATGTGAAATATTTATCATTGGCATGAAAATTTAAAATATATACCATTTTCCCTTTCATGCCAAAAGGCTTCTATACCCACCACAGTTAAAATTAAATATGGAGTAATAGCATAGCTTTTTACTCTGATTCCCTTTTCCCCATTTTGTAAATTCACGGCTTTATCCCATGGCCACCTGCCTGAACAATGGCTTATTTCCAACTCAACGTCTCTTTCGACATACTTTATGAACATATGTATGTATGTGTGCATGTGCATATATGTGTATATACATATATATGTATTATGTACTCATATATCAAGGAGATTTCATTTCCATTTTTAATCTATGGTATAACTTCTGCATTGATCATATAGTCGTGAGCCACATAAAAAAGTTCCAGTCAATGACAGACCACAAATATGACAGTTGTCCCATAGAAGAAAATGGAGCTGAAAAATTCCTATCACCTAATGGTGTTGTAGCCATCATAATGTAATAGCAAATGCATTACTCATGTGTTTTAGGTGATGTTGGTGTAAATAAACCTACTGTGCTGCCAGTCATATAATATTATAGCACAGACAATTATCCACAATACGTAACACTTGATAATGATGAATATGTTACTGGCTTATATATTTACTGTAGTAAACTTTTATTGCTATTTTAGGGTATACCGCCTCAACTTATAAAAAAAAAAGTTAACTATAAAACAGCCTCAGGCAGGTCCTTCAAGAGGTATCCAGAAGAAGGCATCGTTATAGCAGATTACAGCTCCATTTGTGTTACTGTTTCTAGTTTTCCACTCTTAATTAGTAGACCTTCTACTGGGACAAGAGATGGAGATGGAAGGCAGTGATATTGATGATCCTGATCCTGTGTAGGCCTAGGCTATGTGTGTGTTTCTGTCTTAGTTTCTAACAAGAAAGTTTAAAAAGTAAAATACATATATATATAAAATCTTTGAAATAGAAAAAAGCTTACAGAATAAGAATATAAAGAAAACATTTTCATACAGCTGTAAAATGTGTTTATATTTTAGACTAATTGTTATTACAAAAAGAGTCAAAAAGTAAAAAAAATACAAGTTTATAAAGTAAAAAAGCTATGGTAAGCTAAAGTTAATTTATTATTTAAGAAAGAAGATTTTTTTTTAATTTAGTGTAGCCTAGTTCACTGTGTTTATAAAATCCACAGTAGTGGACAGTAATGTCCTAGGCCTTCACCTTCACTCACCACTCACTCACTGATTCACCCAGAGCAACTTCCAGTCCTACAAGCTCCATGCATGGTAAGTGCCCTATACAGGTTTACCATTTTTTGTCTTTTATACTATATTTTGCCTTTTATATGTTTAGAAATGTTTAGATACACAAATGCTTGCCATTGTGTAACAGTTGCCTAACGCATTTAGTACTGTGATATGCTGACTGAATACTTATTCAGAATTCTGCTATTTGTGTTGGAGTGCTGCATCATAGTCGTCAGAGGCACACAGATCTCACTACCTAGGGTCTACAGGCATCAAGTCATAGGTCTGAGAGAGAGATTGAAGGATTAAAAAGAAGAGGGGCAAAGAGAAATTAGAGTCTAAAAGGGAAAAAAGGATCACATTTGCCAGCCCCACTCTATCTCCAAATGTCTTTTCTGATCAATCTCATAATCAATTGATAATAAAAGTAGCCAAAAGATTATACTAACTATATATCTAACCCTTATATAAAAATCACTCTCTGCCAGGAACTATTCTAAGCTCTTTATAAATAATAACACATTCCATCCTTAGAACAACTTCATGACAAATTATAAATTGCCCCGTTTTATCTACCTTAAACTTTCCTTCTCACATCTCATTATTCTAAGCTAATCTAAAGAAATGTTTTATTTTCTTTAATTTCAAAGCAGATATTTCAGCAATATTCTTTTCCTCTTTGGGGCCACTAAAAAGAAAACTAACTTGTGCCCCTTTGAGTCCTTTCATCAAAGGAAACTTTGGGAGGCAAATAGAGCCATAACATCTGCCTATGGGCTTTCAACTGAAGTACTGGGTACTAAATCTCATCTCCCACGTGGGAAGTCAGTTCCTGACTTGGGGTCAGGAGAGAATGAGAGGGAATCCCCTCAACGGCTCCATAAATTGTCTACCTATATGCACACACAGCATTCAGGGAGTCAAGAGTGCCACACATTCAGAATATGAAAATAACAGCAACAACAATATTTGATCTGAATTTATTTTTTAAAAAAGAAAGAAAAATATTTGATCTGAATATTAAAAAGGAATTAAAGGCCGGGTGCCGTGGCTCACACCTGTAATCCCAACACTTTGGGAGGCTGAGGTGGGTGAATCGCTTGAGCCCAGGAGTTGGAGATCAGGCTGGACAACAAAGTGAGACCCCTTCTCTACAAAAAAATACAAAAATTAGCCAGGCATGGTGGCACACGTGTATGGTCCCAGCTACTTGGGAGGCTGAAGTGGGAGGATCAATTGAGCCTGGGAGGTCAAGGCTGCAGTGACCCAAGATTGCACCAGCCTTGACAACAGAGCAAGACCCTGTCCCCCCACAAAAAATATTAATAGCATTAAATAATTGTAAATTATGATAGTGCCAAACTGAGCACTAGCCTATTGGCTTTAATGTTTGACAAAGCAATTTAATACTGACCAGTATCAGAGCCATATGAAGAATAATAAATTATATACATCACAAATTATATGTATTTCATAATGAGTTTTTCTCGTAGTGTAGTAAAAAGCAAGTACTGAAACTCATTACGGTATTTAGCCTGCTAATACCTTGTTGCCAGAAGTAATAATTGCAACTGTCAATATGGCCGTTAAATTTACCTTCACATGACCATTAACACTTTGTCTCAGTTTTCAAGCTTTCTTTGTTAACTACTAGTTAGACTTTGAGACCTTTCAACACAATTAATTGTTATGATTTGCAAGTGGTGATAGAACAGGTCACTGATTCCCTGTTACCCAAAGCAGCCTTACTTCAGAATAAAGGTGCATTTTTGCAAACTACCTGTTTTCACAGTGCATAAGGGAGAGGCTAGTAAAACTCTTATCATATTGTATTATATTAATATAATTAATACAAGGTTTTCTTTTCCTCTGATACATGATTAAGAAGTTTTCATTTAGGTCCTGTACATTACTCTGAATTAAGTTCTCCCCCCTACACCCACCTTTTTCTAAGATTTCATTTCAAGGGTTTGCATTTTAAATGGCACTAAATTCAAAAAGCACTTAGGTGCAGGTGACACTGAATATTATGTTAATAGAAACCTATTAGCATAATTCCTAACCTACAATAATTTTCTAGGGTGAATAGTCATGTAAACTCATAAACCAAAATTTATGTGATCAAATAAAATATTAAGAGAATAATTGATAACCATGTGCTAGGCATTCCTCAAAGCATATTACATATAATAATTTATTTAATCCTCACAAGAACATGATGGGTTTCATACTATTATTTTCCTCATGCTGCAGATGAAGAAATTAATGCAAAGAGATAGTAAGTAGCAGGCAGAAGATTCAAATCCCAGGGTCCATGCTTTTAACCCCTACACTCTACTATTGCCTCTTGCCCGTAAAGGGATGCAATGCCACCAATATATGTATAGGAGTATGACACTGCTGAAAAATACTAGGTGAGCCAAGAATGAGTTCCATATTCAGATTATATGTTTAAATCTAGGAAAACTCTTCAAAAGACAGGGTCCAGGATATTATTATATAATATAAATGCTTGGGTATTTCAATAATAAAAACTTTCTACGAAAAGGGAACTCTTCTAAGGGAAAGCCAAGACAAGGTAAGTAGAACAAAAAGGTTAAATTGTTACATGTTAGCATCAGATGGAAATGAGGCACAAAGGTGTAGGTCTTTGAAGTACAGGGTAAGGATCTTGGGTTTGCTCCAAAAATAATAGGAAATTATCTGATAAGTAGGTCATGGCATAGTAACAGGGAGCAGCAAAATAGTTAACACCAGCAGTCAGACTAAATAGGGTGCTAGCAAATAGAACAGAATCCTGATAATTAATGATACTAATTGTTTACTAGATTTCCTATCTTCCTTTCACTGAGATGACTGATACAAGAACTGGGGCTGTACATTGGGTTAGAAGAAGAGTTAGAAAAGACAGACCTTATCTGTCAAGATGTTAAACATGCAAACACTAATTTACGCAATTTCTTCTTTGTGAGTACCAATAAGTTTTGAATTTTGAAAAATACAATGGCCAATGACTACTAATGATCTATAACAGTGATTTTCCAAATTATAACTTGCACCAGAATCAGCTGGACAACTTGTTAAAGATTGCTAGCCCCCACCCTCAAAGTTTCTCGTTTCGTTAATCTGGGGTGAGGCCTAGGAATTTACATCACTAAGAGCTCCCAGATGATGCTTATGAGTCTGGTCCAGGGACCAGGCTTGGAGAACCACTGATCGGATAAAAAGGAGTTGAACATTGTAAAAGCATCCTAAATGGTCCACTTAAGAAACTACATTGGCACACTACGTTTATAAATCAGAATATAAAACAAGTGAAATGATATTGCCAAGAAAAATAACCTGAATCCAACTCAACTTTCAATTTTTCAAAGTGCATAGGACACAAGAACATGTTTAAAAACACAACAGGGATATAATCAGCAAAGTTCAGACTGTAGATAACCCTGTAGGAAAAATATGTCGTCTCTTGAACAAATAAACTACAGGGGGAAAAAAGAGAAAGAGAAGGAAGGGAAAGCCTATTGATTAAATGAGTCTGATGGACTATTAACCAGTTGTGATGCCTGGAGAGTTTTTGATGCCAATGCAAAAAACAAACTGCTAAAAAAAATTATGATTTTTATGAGACAATTGGAAATGTAAACAATGCCCATATTTAATGCTACTAAGGTAATATTACTGCTAACATTTTCTAATATTTTAGGTATGATATTGATATTGTGCTATGTTTTTTAAATCTTCAGGAATAGTTGTTAAAATATTTACAAATAAAATGAAACATCTGAAATTGCTTCAAAATAATGTTTGTAAGAGGGAGAGTAATAAACGATACAAAATTAGCTATGAGTTGAAACTCCTTTGGAGATCAGTGATGGGTATATGATGATTCGTTATACTATTCTGTCTACATGTTTATGATTGAATTTTTCATAATAAAAAATGTAAAGAGGCCGGGTGCGGTGGCTCACGCCTGTAATCCCAGCACTTTGAGAGGCCAAGGCAAGCGGATCACTTGGGGACAGTAGTTTGAGACCAGCCTGGCCAACACAGTGAAACCCCATCTCAAAATTAGCTGGGTGTGGTGGTGCAGGCCTGTAATCCCATCTACTTAGGAGGCTGAGGCACAAGAAACTCAAACCCGGGAAGTGGAGGTTGCAATGAGCCAAGATCACACCACTGTACTACAGGCTGGGTGACAGAGAAAGACTCTGTCCAAAAAAAAAAAAAAAAAGTGTATAGTGTATAGACATGATTTTTCTGGAAAGTTGCTTTTAATTTTTAAATTTTTCTTCCGTATTCATTTTATGGCACCAAATTTTCCAGAGTTCAGCATGCTTCTCAGCTTCACCAAACAAAGGGATGACAGCTGGAGAGACAATATAGCATATAACAGGTTCCTAATAAAACATGTTAAGAGAAAATAAATACCAACTGATATGTTCTGGCTGTGTCCTCACCCAAATCTCATCTTGAATTGTAGCTCCCATTATTCCCATGTGTTGTGGGAGGGATCTTGTGGGAGGTAATTGAATCATGGGGGTGTTTTCCCCCATACTGTTCTGGTGGTAGTGAATAAGTCTCATGAGATCTGATGGTTTTATAAGGGGTTTCCCCTTTTGCTTCGCTCTCATTTTCTCTCTTGCCTGCTGCCATGTAAGACATGCCTTTTGGCCATGATTATAAGGCCTCCCCAGCCACGTGGAACTGTGAGTTTATTAAACTTTTTCTTTATAAATTATCCAGTCTCTGGTATGTCTTTATCAGCAGCGTGAAAATGGACTAATACACCAACCAAACAGAAAACACTCAGGGAGGAATGCAACTAAAAAAGGAGAAGATTCAAATATAAAATAGAAAACTTTTTACATGAAAGGGGTCATAGAACATGCTTCTTTGGAATGTACAGCTAATTTAGGAAAGCAGGAGGTTGGTCTGTGTCCCTTGATCGTCTTCATCTCCCAGAATGTTATCAGAGTCGAGTTGTTCTGTGGTATTCAGACATTCTATGGAATTAAAGTTCTTTGTCTACACGATAACCATGCCAGAGAACACAAAGAGAATGACAAGTTATCAGATCCATCCACAAATAACAACATTCCAAAATACCATAGGCAGAAAGCCCTTGGGAAATCTTTCATTTTTCCAAACCACATATGTAACAGACTGTCCTGCTAATTAAATGAGACAGATGCTGCATCTGGCCAGAGAAGGTGACACATGGCATGAACAGCTGCCAGGACTACCACAAAGTGCTAAGGGTAAACAAACTACTTCCTTCTTCCTAACCATGCCTTGCCTACACACACATAACTTCGGGCTACTTTAGTTCAGAAAAAAAAAATTGTTTTGTTTTTAGTAACAGTGACTACCAGAATCTAGTTAACTTATTGTATATGCTAATTTAATGTAGGAGAATGGGGAACCAATAATATTTGTAAACTATAACTAAATATAAATGGACTTTATTATACCCGGATCTCATATGTTTTTGCTAGAATAAAATTAGATACTATTGTGTTTTATTATTTTATTACCACAGAGATGACAGCACTTTAAAAGTGAAAGAGACATTCTCCTTTGCTATTTTCAACAAGCAGGAAACAGGCAGTAGGAAAAAAGTGAAATGTCTATAATTTTGCAGCTACAAATTGTCTCTTTGTGTTACAGAAAAATATCTTTTCATTAGTGATTACTGTGATTCATGCTTTAATGTCACTTAAACATGTAAAATAAGTTACAGATGCCCATTTGGTGCCAGCTACTGTGCCAGTCAATTATGAAGACATTAATATTACTATAAAACTATAATTGATATTTATTGAGTGCTCACTATATATAAGCACCAAATTAACTATAATTGTCATCAGAACCCTGCTGTGTATAATTATCATTTCTATTTTACTGATAAAGAACCTGAGGCACAGAGACGCTAAGTAATTCGTCTAAGGTCACACAGGTGGCAAATGAAAGAAACCAGGGCAAAAAAAAATTAGGGATGGAATATAAATCTGAATATGTGATCTTGGCCCTTTGCATAAAAGGAAAGATTTTAGTCTAGAAGAGAGATCTATAAGCAATCCTTAATAATATTAATGCTAAAAAATGAAGTAAAATTGAAATGTGAAAAAAAGATTTGGCAGTATCTCACAGTGAATAGTCAACTGTTAGGCTGCTGCAAAGGTAATTGCGGCTTTTGCCATTCCTTTTAATAGCAAAAACCACAATTAATTTTGCATAAACCTAATATTAAAATAAAGGTTTCCCTTTCATGTCAAACAACTCTTCCTGCAGGAAATATGTCTTTAACCCTTCCTATGTATATTAATGGCTGCGACATGTAAGAAGGATGCCTAGAAGAGGAAGGTACGTTCCCTGCCACGTGTACAGAGGGTCTACCATGCACTGGGCTGACTCCCAAAGAAGGAGAAACTGTATCCATTGCTCACCAGAAGCTTATGCTTTTTAAAAAAACAGTGTGCACATGAAACAAACTTTTCTAAATTAATTTTTAAAAGAAAGTATGTTTTATTGTTGTACTCTGTCTTCTTATCATAGACATTATCATTGTGATCTGAGGTAAGCACTTTTTTGGTTTACGTTAGCGTATTCTGGCTGCAAATAGCCCCTGACTTTATAGATAGTAAAAAGTTTATGTTTTATTTACATTAGAGGATTCTGGCTGCAAATAGCCCCTATCTCTGTGTCCTCATTCTTAGGGGTAACATTTTCCCTTTTGAGGCTATAAAGAAAGTGCCCTACTTAAGTTACATTAACAAGATTTTGTGTATTATAGCTAACATCTTTTAAATATTATACACAATATTAATTATAGGTATTTCCATTCTAAGATGTACTCTTAGGGCTCGGTGTACTGTAATAACCCTAATCACAAAACATTAGGAGGATACTATGAGTGATCCAGAATATGGAATTAATGCTAAATTTTGCCCACTGAAGTTTCCCCCTTTGATCTGAATCTAGATTAAAAGCCACAGATTTGTCTCCCTCCCTCAGGCATACCAACCACTTATACTTTCCCAAAGATACGCACAGCCTTCTTAGAGAACACACAGCGTCTCAACATGAATACCAATCAGATCACAGTCATGGTTATAACCTGAGACTCAAGAGTCTGTATCTCCAAGGTCAAGAGTGTAACAAGACGGCTTCGAAAGCAACTCCAACGTGCTTTCCACACTGGCAGATGTCCAAGTCTAGGTTCAATTCTAAAATATTCAAACTGAGAGAAGTCCAGTTTTCCAATCCACTAAAAATGAGACAAGTAGATTTAGGCAATTCTGAGATCAGCACAAATAACCTAAAAATATTTCACAAAAACCTATCATGAGCAGAGCGGTCCCTGTCATAATATACCTGTGCGGGTCTCACAGATAAAAAAAATATATATGGGGCGATATTGATGGGCGTAGCCTCATGTGCTTATTTCCCAGCATACACCGCTTCAGTCATCCTAGTAAAATCAGTCTATAGACACACTGCAATTATGAAAGCTATATTTCTGGCAAATACCTTAAGTGCATGCTGTTATTGTTTGATTGTATTGAAACAAAATGAAATTGCTTGACGACTATAAGAGGCTACTATTAAAGAAACCATGAAATAAGTTAGTACAACCTTCTACACTTTGAAAGGCATAATTTATTTCGGTACTCGTGTTTGTGCTCTGATTTTTTTCGGTGCATATTGTGGGCATTATCTAGTATTCCATCAAAAAGAACAATGGCTAGTGTTATATTATCTCCACCTCTTTAGGAGTTTTCCTCCTTTGGCAAGGCTGTCCTCCTTTTAAATATATCTCATTTTAGCATAGAGAGTCAAATCTCATAAAAGTAAGAATGTCAGACTTGATAAATCTGCTCAAAGCCTTTTACTGAAGTGGGAATTCTCTGTTTCTGAGAAATTGAAAGATTTAATGAATATATTCTTGTCATATTATGACATCTCATTTTTCCCTTTCATAAATACTTGTCAGGTTTATGATTTCCCGCCCATTGGCCGGGAATGGCGTTGCACTTGCTGCAATGGTGGGTGCTCATACCAAGTTTAATTTCTCTCACAAGGAGAGTTGACAAAAGATCACAGCCACTAAGCCCTGGAATTACCCTAGATATTGCCCTCTGTGCTCTGCAAATGAAATCCTACAGAAGACCCTTTGGAAAAGAAGAACATGATGGTTAACACTCAGAAATCCATTTTGCACAGGGCAGCATTCGTACACACAGAAGTGCGGAATGACAGGCAGAGCTGCCAGTTCCTCGATGAGAAAAGTCAGATGCTTAGCACTACACACACAAACGCACACACACACACACAGAGCCTCGCAGATGCATGCACCCCTCCCCCTGCAGCTTAGAGTCCCCAGCTCTCCTCTCCCACACATCCACCTCTCCCTTATTCCCCCTCTCTCATGCCCTTGATTGACTACCAGGTCAGATAAGAAATTAAGACCAGTGAAATCAGAACCAGACCGCACCTGTCCCTTCTGCAGCCAGAAGAGAACTGAAATAAAGCACTTATGAAACTGCTGTGATCATAACCTTCAAAACACTGAACTCCTCCCAGCTGTCGGCTTTTCCAACCCAAAGGTTCCACAATAGAGACGCTGGCACCAAGTCCCTAATATCTATTTGTAACAGAATGCTGTCATTTTGGGACGGGTCAAAGTGTTGCAAACTGTAAAGGTCCCTTTATAGCTACAAAGATTCTGAAAATAGATGTTGTTCTACTGATTTAGACTTGCTAATAGGAGGATCAGTTTGCTTCTATTTAAAATGATTCATTTGCTCGGAGAGAAAAATGATAGTAAGCAGTGATAAATACTTTGAAATGTGAACAACGATTACTATCTGTCTTCATTTGACAGAGATTGACATTTTTTTCTATTTCTTACAACCTAACTATTGACTTTTGTAAACAGCTACTGGATGACCTGCAATAAAGTTGAGCTCTTAGCTAGAACTGTCAGTTACTCATTACTAACAGCAAACAAATAAAAAAGGGAACAATTTATTTGCACAATTACCCATCTTATATGTCTGAGTGCTATATTGCTAGCTATATTTAGCAAGGAAACCTTCAGTGAAAACTTTCAGTACTTCGTTAAATAATAAAGATTTCATTTTTTAAACTAAGCTATGTATACTTAGTCCAAACTATAATATAAAGTAACAAACTACTAATTCAGATAGAGAAAGATCTCTACTCTGGGGGTATCAAATGAGAATTTTAAAGATATGGAAGGATGTCTAACCACATTATTTCACTAATGTGAACGTTATTATCATTCTCAATAACATTTTATTTCCAAGCCATGACTGGCAACAATTAAAATAGAACACAACTGAGATGTGGCATATTAATTAGATGTAAGGATCCCTGCAAAGATACACATTTCTGTATTCATCATACTTGCCCTATTTTAGCTTAGAAAAAGTTCTGCATTGTTACATTGCTACAACAATTGCGTATGGAAATTAGGCATTTGTTAAAATCACACAAGAGACCAAAGGTAAAAACATTCAAAAGCTATTTTTGCCTGATGTTAAATCCTCTTACATTTTCACATGATGTTGCAAATATACATATACACAAGAGTGGAGCCAAGAAATAGGAAAAGTTTGTAAATATTTATACACAGAGAATATACACTATGTTCATATACATACTACCTCTAATCTCCTTCGTCTAATGATTTATTTTATACTCTCTCAATAGACACAATTTTTCAACTGTGCTATTTTTCTTTTGAAATAGTAGATTGTTTGCACTAGTGCTTCAAAGATATTTATGTAATTAGGGTTCTATTTCTACGTTGGCTTTTAAATCCAAGTTCCTCTTGTTTTGGAATGTCATGTGCCCACAAATAAGCATAGCCATGCCACACTGCGAGTCAAGCCTTCCACAGGGGCAGGGAGGGTGGTGGTTAGGTGCACAGACACTCGAACCACATTGTCTGGTTTTGAATTCTGGCTCCTTCGCCTCCCAGTTGAGTGACCTCACCTACCAGCATCTCTCTTCCTCAATTTACTCATCTTGAAATGAAGAAAATAATGGCACTTACTTCCTAGGCTTGTGAAGATAATATTTTTAAAGTGGTTAAAAATAATGCCTAGCACATAGTAAATGCTATCTAAATGTTTGTTTCAATTAAAATAAAATGAATATTCTTAACTATTACTGTGTAAGTTTTAGCATGTGAATTCTGGCATATATCTAATAGGAAGGCTTTCCAGTATACAGTTATGTGTGTCATTTATTTTCTGTTTCTGCATAATTGCAAATTGATACAACAATAACAAGAATAATAATTTAAAACAATATCAGCAACATATATTGTGCTGACTATAGCCAGGCACAGTTCTAAGCATTGTCTCATATAATCTTCCCTACTAATTTGTGAGATAGATACTGTCATTACTATTTTATAGATGAAAAAAACTGAAATTTAGGAGAAATTACATAATCTGCCCAAGTCCCAAAATTTGTAAGTAGCAAACTAGGACCTGAAACAAAGCCTGTGTGACTGTAAAACAAGTGGCCAGAACAGCTGGGCACTCCTGCCTCCTTCAATACATGTTTATTCAACACCTTAGTCTTCTTGGCCTGTCATTTCTTTGTACTGTAGTGACTCAGCTAGCTATCTGGAACCCTTCTTATATATAGTCATGGTTTACACTGGTTCAATAATTTTACTAAAAAGTAAAATATTTGGTGCCAGGCCCCTGAGGATGATTTCTAGGCTTTTAGCCACACTTGAATTTGTCTCAAGCTGGGATAGAAGGAATGCAGGACTGAGGATCACAAAATCAGGATCCCAGCCCTGATTTCACCAGTAAGTCCCTGTGTGATTAAACAAGAAACAATGAATCTGGCTTATGAAGGGTTACTGTGACATAGTTAGCTGTGTTTTAGCACTTGGCTAGTACTTATGGCATAAATTTAAATGGAAGATGAGGTTTTTCTTTAAAAATACATATTTCCTTGAGCCTAATACTATAAAACTAAAATTATTTGGTTTCTCCATATATTAAGATCATTTTAAAACTTAATTTTTTAACACAAGCCTAAACTTGATACTCTTTAAAACACAATGAAATTCATAGCACTTAGCTTCTCATAATTTAAAAGGATACCAGTTAACATCCAAAACATATTATTACAAGAGTATCTTTTCCTGGTTTGTTTTTTCAAGGAAGAAGAAGAAAAGTTTGACATTTTAAATTTAACATTACGAGAAGTTTAGTGGCATTCAACCAGGTTAAATTAACCAAAGGTATGTCTGTGTGTGTTTATGTGTGTGTGTTTGTGTGTGTGTGTTGTGGGTGTGTATATATACATATTGCTTTCTCTCCTTTCCAAGCAGTTTTGCTCTCAATGTGCTTGAGTACTTCTCTGATACTAAGAAAAGGGGACCAAATGACATTGGAGAAAGAAAGGCCAAGGTAGTAAATAGTGACTTAACTCCTGTGTTCTGCTTCTGAAGAGCCACAGAACCATCGGCTGGACATCCCATAGAAGTCCAAATGGGAGTCACAGGAGATAAGGCAGCAGAGCGGGATGTGGACAGAAAATAAAGTCCAGAGCTCCTCAGCTTTATTAGCATGAGTGGAGTGAGGCAAATGTCTAGGGCCTGGAAAGAATGAGACAACAAGACCTTATGCCACTGTGGTGTGTGTCCGAGGACGTTCGTGTGAGTGCTCACCTCTCTATAGATGGCCAATGCTCATCATGCCATCAGTCTGAAAACATCCTTAGCGACAATAAAATCACGTTTATATTAAAGAAGCAGACAACAAAGATAATTCACTGAGTTTTGCAAGAATAAAGACAGGCTCAAGAAGGATAAAGTCAGCCAATGAAACTGTGAAGTCCAAGCAAATTCTCTGAACATATCTATTAACAACAGCCACACAGCGCCTGCCAACTTCAGTGGGTGGCAGAAAAAACAGGCTGGAAGATCATATTTGGCTTTATATATTAAATCTTTCACATCCAAGGGACAAGGATTTTTAAATTGTCATATAGTACATAGGATATATATAGTGCTAATATATTAAATACCCTCAGGTATAATTTTTAAAGTGCCGTTTATGCTTACCTAAATAGTTACCACCCAGAAGATGAGCTTTTCAAGTCCCCAAAAGACCCTGCAAATATACTCAAAAATGTAAAGTTTTACAAAATTTGAAATATTCTTTTAATGCCATAAATGTTCTTATTTGTCTTGACAAAATCTTGAATTAGAAACCATACTTTAAACTCACAGACTGTGAGTTGGGGATTGGCATCTCTCTGGCGGTGTTAGGTCTCCAACACTTGTAAGAAATAGTTGGGTGACAATCAAATGTAAATTGTCATTCGGCAACAATTCCACACATTTGTAAATTGCTTTGAAATTGTGAAACTCATTAAAAAAACACAATGGTAATTCTGAGAAGCAGAGATCTCTATGATTCCTAAATCTCTCTATAAAACAGTGACTCTCTAAAATGGATGTTTTTCTTTTCTCCCAAAAAAAATTATAACTGAATTTTAATACAAAATATAATAGAGGATTTATAAACCACTTTATAGCTGCTCTCAAAAATTATGTTAACTGGAATCTATATTAATCACATTTTTTCCATTGGTGATTTTTATTGTAAATAATACAATTTAGGTAAAATATAAACTGCAACGTTTAGTGCAAGAAACTTTCACTTTTTTTCTTGAAATTCCAGAAACGCTGAGGTGAAAAAATACATATACTATCTATTATCTCACATTAAATGTATGCTGAAATTACTGCTACACTATAAACCACATACCAATGATTTCATTTCTACTTACAAAAACACATACATTTGTGTCCTTTATATTAGAAAGGTACACTCACCTTTCCTTGCTAAAATGCCTATTGTCTGTAGAATTTATAACCAAGTAAATCTGTATTTAGACATGTAATGGCTGGTCTCCTAATAAATATATTCTTTATAACAATCAATATTGGAGCCCTAAAATTGGTTATATGAAAAAATGACCACTTCTTTCCTTGCAGCCTAAAATATCTCACATCCCCTGCGAGCTGCCTCACAGGTAAGTCAATAGGAGCTTCACGTGAGACCTGAGAGAAGAATTTTGCCCTGTAAGTGTAATCCATTTATTGGTTTATGGACCAAAAAACCTCTCGGGAGTGTTACAAACTCATATGCTTTCCTTGAGTGATGGGTTTTGCACTTGGATTTCTTATTTAATTGAAAGATGTGTAAAAACTTATGTATAAATAGAGTTCCCCATTGGTTACACATTTCAAGAGTATCTCAAGAGTATAAATTATTCCATCAAGGGGTTAGAATAAATTATACTCAATAATTGGAATCAATTTTCCCCAGAGTAAGCACAAAAAAATTCCCATTAACATGGATAGAGGTTGCATATAAAACATGAGATGAAAATATAATATCACCTACAAATTAGCTTTGTATTCCTGCATAGACAGAGAAGTAACAGAGTGAGATAAGCCTACTCATCTTGAACTATATCCTTTCTGGGTAAAGTCCCCACTGCATTTTGGATATGGCACAATGTCAGTGGATCAATAGCAGAAAAGAAAATTCGCAAGCCTAAGTGCGGAATCACTGTGTTTTTTTAGCTGTCTGCTATTAAATGACAGTAGCATTGCCTGGTTCACACACATCTTATAGTCATTCTGTGTAGAATGAAAAGTCATTATATTAAAAGTACATCCTACTTCTTCAAAGAAAGAAAGGTTAAGCAAGCCAACCTTGACATCACTAGCAGCAGTGATCATGTACCGGGAACTTAACCCAGGCGCTGTGTTCAGCATTTTACTTGTACCATCCTGTTTACAAGGGAATGTAGCAAATGGCTAAGCACACACACTTTGGACCCAGATTTCATGGAGTTCAAATGTCAGTCATATTTCCTTCTAGCTGAATAATCATGTGCAACTTGCTTAACCTCTGTGACTCAATTTCCCCACCTGTAAAATTGTGATAATAAAACTACCTACTTCATAGGATTGTTGTGAACATTAAATGTGTTAGTTTATATACACCACTTAGGAGAGTGCCTAGCATAGAACAAGTGTTTTTCATTAACACTGCAATTATTGTTATTAATTAAGAGGGAAATAACAAGGCTGTATATAACCCATGTGATCTGGAAGCACTGAAAATTAAACGTTACTGCTTTTTTCACTTGCTCATATCGTAAAGGGATTCTTTCAGCTGCCAGTTTTGAATAATGTATCACCCAGAGTGATGTTATCTGTGACAGTTACCAGCTTTAAGCTGAGCCATTTTATGAATATGAAATAAATAGTACTTTCTGTGCTTTAAAAAAAAAAAGTGCATTTGTGGCAAGAGTCCCAAAAAGAGTCTATCCTGTACAATGACCACCAGAGCAAGCACAGCTCAAGTCGGAAGCCAAATTTGAGCAACTGCATAAAAAGGTCTTTATAGGCCTCCCAAAAAGAATGTCGATTGGAGCTGATGACTAGTTACCTCACCTGGGATTCTTGACCACATAATGGGGGAAAGTTAAAAAAAAAAAAAAAAAAAAAAAGGTCATCCTTTAGCCTCTGTTGCAGAATGCATCACTCTTCACCAATACCTGGTTTCTCTCCCTGCTGGAGGATTCTACCTCCTCATTATGCTGAAGTCATGTTTGTTCATCTGACTTCCTTAGACCAATGAAGTGTGAGAAGTAATATAGTATCACTTCTGGGCAGGAGCTTTAAAAGCCTACATGTGTTGCACCAAGTTATTTTTTCCCTCTTCCATAGTTCTGGGCAATGTTCTCGGCTGGTGTTTTAGAAGGAGAAAAAATGAGGCTGAGAAAGAGAGCCCTTAGGTGACTCCTGATGGGCATATAACACAAGCAAGAGATGCATTCTTTTTGTTGTAAGCTTCTGACACTTTGAGATTGTTTGTTACTTCAACACAACCTAGCCAATCGTGACTGATGCAACCTCCAAGACAATGTCCCAAGTGAGGAAAGGGACTCCCCCTGAAGTGATGAGAGCCAGTCTGCTTTAGTGAGAAGTATCTGCTGCAGGGGTGTGACCTGGTCAACGCACCAGATTTGGGAGTGGCCAAGCCAATATCATGCCTGAAACAAAGAATATTTTCTAAAGGTGGCCACAAACCTCAACAAGTAGAAAACAATTAGGACCCCATATTTACACGGAGAATCAGAGAAGACAGAGATCCTGGGACAGAAAGATTGTCTATTCAGAGGAAACGGTATATCTCCCCTTGTCTCTTCCAATTGGAAACAGAAATATGAGGAGCAAGTACTCCACAGATTCCTCCAGTGGAGGCTCAGGCCACTTTCATTCCTACTTCTAATATAATTCAAGCCTTTTCCTCCGCACTATCCTCCTGATCCCTGAGCCTTAAGAAGCTGAGTTGCATACAGAACAAACATCTAAAAAGACATCAAGAAAATAATTAGGCAACAAATATATACTGAGCACCTGCTGGTCACGAGGCACTATGGGAGGTGGTACAGATACAAAAAGAACTGCCAAGATCCATCCGCGCCTTCAAAGAATACCAGTAATTATTGAGGGTTTTCTATGTACTAAGCGTTTTGTTAGGGACCTTACATGATTTATGGCCTGAATCCTCAAAATGACAGAAGAGGGTTCTACTGGGGCCAGGCACGGTGGCTCACGCCGGTAATCCCAGCACTCTGGGAGGCTGAAGCGGGTGGATCCCGAGGTCGGGAGATGAAGACCATCCTGGCTAACATGGTGAAACCCTGTCTCTACTAAAAATACAAAAAATTAGCCAGGCGTGGTTGCAGGCACCTGTAGTCCCAGCTACTCGGGAGGCTGAGTCAGGAGAATGACGTGAACCCGGGAGGCGGAGCTTGCAGTGAGCTGAGATCACGCCACTGTACTCCAGCCTGGGCGACAGAGAGAGACTCTGTCTCAAAAAAAAAAAAAAAAAAAAAAAAAGAGGGTTCTACTATAGTCCCCATCCCCATTTTAGAGATGAGAAAGTTAGGCTTGCAGGGGTGGGTGGGATTACATTCCTGAGGTCCTACAACAAAAAGATATATGATTCATTTGCTCTTTGAAATTTTGACTCCAAAAGGTGAAGTCATAATCACCTCCTCATGCTCTTACAAAGAACCTTTATTTTTGTTGAGGGACAAAAGTATAGAAAACGATAAAATTCAGCTGCAATGACAACCATATGAGAGAAGATGATTAATTGCCAAATGATTGGCAGAAGAAAATGAAGAGTTGGATTCACACAAAGAAGATAATCAGTCATTTTTGTTGCTGAAGGGGCTTCATATGGGAAAAGGACTCTGAAAAATTCATTAGGGAGGGGTAAAAATTAGGTAGCAAAGAGGGTACTGCCTGAAGACCATTCCAGAAAAAGAAATAAAAAATAAAAACCCCTAGTAACCAGGTACCACTGAGGAAAAGACCACCAAAAAATCACTACTAATAAAAGGCAGATCGAGTCTTTCATCTCAGCTTCAAATACGATTCCACTGCTAGCATACTTCAAATATTTCTTGATTCTAAAGCTGAGAAAAGGAGAGCAAAAACTTCAAAAGGACCTTTTTGACATTTATTTCCTTGATCTAAACACAGCTATACTATTATCAAGATTTCATTCTTAAAGAGACTAATCTCTGGCATAGGCACCACTAGTTGGGTAGTCAAAGTGCTCTTATATTTATCTCCCTGTTTAAAAGGCAGCTATGCCTTTTAGAAAGCCACTTTTTTGGAAATATTTCCAATTTTGCTCACTTGCCACACCAGTGAGGAAACCGAGGTCCAGAGAAGCAAAGAAATCTCCTAAGGTCACATAGCTAGAGCAGCCTCTCTTAGAAATCTCCAAATTCCTAAAGAGAGTGGTGGCTAGTGCTGCAGTGACAATGGATTTGTGGACACCTCAGAGAAGCAGGACAGCTAATGGCACTGAAAGAAACAGACTATAATATAGAGACTAAAAGGGTCTGGAAAATAAATTTAAAAATACAAAATGTTTTTGACACCATGTATACTATGCACTGAACTTCAAGAATTTCCAGGAATTTTCAAACTTGCATCTTACACATTGTATGAGATTAAACCGCCTGCATAGCTTAGAGCATTTCACTCCACATCAGAAGAGAATACTAGATTCTCCCTAAATCATATAAAAAGATAGTAGCCTTCATAAGATTTCCATCAATCTTATAAATTAACATTAATCTTTTGTTCACCACAGACACATATCTCTTAATGCCACATGAACCGCAAATTCATATTATTCCTCTTAGTTAGTTCAAAAAACAAATTTTTAAAGATATTCAGGTGTGGCTGGGCACGGTGGCTCACACCTGTAATCCCAGCACTTTGGGATGCCGAGGCCGGTGGATCAACAGGTCAGGAGATCAAGACCATCCTGGCCAACATGGTGGAACCCCATCTCTACTAAAATACAAAAAATTAGCCAGTCATGGTGGTGTGCACCTGTAGTCCCAGCTACTCAGGAGGCAAAGGCAGGGGAATCGCTTGAATCCGAGAGGCAGAGGTTGCAGTGAGCCAAGATCGTGCTACTGCACTCCAAACTGAAGACGGAAAAAAAAAAAAAAAAAAAGATATTCAAGTGCAAATAAAACTTCCTTAGAAAGTACGTTATTGTGGACCAGTTAACAGTGCATTTTGGCTTTTGTTTTAGAACCACCATGCACCAAAATAAATATACATCTAGAAACATGTTGAGTTGATGTGCTGGGCTGTGCCTGAAGAGCTCTTGGAAAACTCTGAAATTATGAGTGCAGCAAGCAACTTCCAGGGCCTACTCTGTTACAGAATTCTGCTTAGCAGAATAATTTCTGGTTAGAATAATGCTGAAAACAAAATTTATTCCCAAAGCAAAGGCAAAACTGTGGAGTCAGAAAGGCTTTCCAGAGATATTGTAAAATTCCACTTTTAAAAAAATTAATGTTTTTATTGCTCTCTCAGCACACACAAGAGTGGCAGGAAGGGAAGAAATTTACCTCTGCTTAACAGATGATTATATTTAATTTAAAAAAAACTGTTCAAATAGAGTGATCCATTGAGTTCAGATGATTTAGATGTGGTAATAGGATTGCTATACTATCTTTCAGTTTTGATTACTTAAAAAAAAAAGAAAAAAGTTCTACTTACTATCCAGAATCTAAGTTCTCTTTTGCTGAATTCTCTAACCACCATAGCCTCAAGCAAACAAAAGATAAGAAGATGAGGAGAAAAGATGTAAAGAAAATTATTTTTGTTCCATATTTCATGAATCTTATCTCCAATTTGGGGTCCCACCAACAGAAGCCGAATCAAATGAAATAAATAAAAGTACAACTGGCTCATCATTTAGAAGAAAGTCTCTGAATCATAGAAAACATTCCCAATTTATGATCCATGAAGCCTTACTAGACTATTCTAATTACTATGAACCATTTAAATATAATAATTGTTGAAGTATTATAGCATAAAATCTCTCCATTAAAAGCGTGCTAGGATTATCTAATAGTCTAACAACCATAGGAAACTCCATATTTCTGCCTTGGTTGTTAACAGTGTGGCGCTTCCTCAGAGCTATAACACAATTCAAAACATTTCAAAACCTTTTTTATTGCATTGTTAACCATAAAATCCATTTTAAAAATTGAAGTTAAAAAAGATATAAATCCTATGTTTTTCTTTGAATATTGCAAATTTTATTGCATCAGTCAAAAAATGTGACTCGGGTAGTAAAATGTTACTGTTGCTCAGTGTAATGGTATGTGTTTGAAATACAACCCATTTGCTCTTCATTCATTTTGCCTTAGTAGTTGGCAACATTACAAGATTTTTTCTATAAAATATTCTTTGTTGTGCTGTTATCATATCCATATAATTTCTTTATTTTATCTTTCTTGATAAAATATTTTCCACTCATGTCTGCTTTTTATCACTTTACAACTTACTGCCACATGCCCTTTTCTCTTGGCAAGGTTTATGAAGTATCTTGGCTAAGAAAATGCTTGAACTGGCTTATCAGCGAGCGATTGTCGCCTAAGACTTGAATGACCACAACACATTATCTGAGGGTCGATACTGGACCATCCTCCCTTTTTCTCTAGCATCACGTAATAGGACTGCCTTCAGAAAATGAGCCAGATATTTTTCATAATTTACAACATAACAACTGAATGCATACTTCATTTTTTTCTTTGTCGTCCATGTGTAGATTTTCCATAAATCACAAACACGTAGGGCGTTCCTTGGTACTCTCTGTGCCAGTGCCTTGGTGGGTGGGGAGGGCACTGTGGCAGCTGAGCAAGTTGAGAATTTAAATACCCTACTCATCCCTGGTTTTGGCTTCTTTGCATTCATCTAGCTGTTTATGGACACCCAAAAGCTCCAAAAGCTGTTTTCCTTGGCTGTGAATTGGACTCTATAAAGTGTGTCTTAGTAAGAGTATTGTATTCCTGTCCTTTAAAACCTAGCCAGGTACTTTTCAGCTTTGGCAGCTTTTCTGTTGCCTGCATTGGCAGGGCTTTATTCCTTTACAATTACTAACAACACACAGCTCCTACCACTCTGCTTGACAAAGTCATCTTTGCACTTTGTAACATGACTTTAAAAAACAATCATGATCCTCCCAAACAATAGGTTATGCTTCTTTAGCATTAAAATGCAGCTAATTATGTCTTCTGTTGATAAGGAAAATATTGAGACATAAGTCAGTTCACTCATTTAGAAAAACAAAAAGGTCTTCATTAGACCTTCACAAAAATGAATTACCCTAACATGGTTATGGTAGGCACTACCCTAGGAAGTTTGTAGAACACTAAAGAGAAATTGTATGATCTCTGTCATTAAAGAGCATTGTTAGAAAACTCCAAACATGTGTCTCTAAAATAACTGGAGAATATTTATAAAGCAGTTAGTGAGAATAAGCAACACACTATCAACTAAATATGTAACTGTGAAAAAAGAAATTCTTTTCAGTTTAGAGAAAAAGGTGCATGTCTTTTAAACTGAAAGAATATTTCAGGGGAAAAAATTAGTAAACATCTCATCACAAGGAAAGAAACTACACGTATCAAAAAATACAAATAAGCATTATGTTTGTTTCAAAATGGATTTCCCAGACCAGGGTAGTCCTCTAATATTAATATTCAGGACAATATATGGTTGTTCGTATAAATTAAAAAAGAGTCTTAAAAGAAAGGACCTGAAATTTAAAGAGCCTTTAAAAAGGAAATCTAGGGTAGACCAGAAAATAAGTTTACAAACTTCACCCTGGAACTCTTCTTCATACTAATGAGCCAATGTAAAAGAGGAGGTATATTGGTTCTCACATAGTATTCACCATTGTAGACTTCTTAGTTAGTATTAACCACCAGGATTTTTCTTGGTTTTACCACTTTGGTAGTTCATGCATAAATGCACATGACACTCTAAGACAGATAGTTAATTTTGCAGGGGGAACATTCCACTTAAGAACTTCACTAAAAATATTTTTTACCAGTGTGGTATCTGCTGCGGAGGGCTTGCGACCATGGTGAATAATGGTTTCTGGCCTGCTTTGAGTAAAAATACTCTAAGTCAAATATAAGTTATCACTTCTAAGGTACTGTTGAAAGTTTCCTATTAGACATAAATTGTATCTAGGTCTATACAGTATTAGATAAGTACATCCTTTGTTTTATGACTTTGTATTGTCTTCCGAAAGTGACCACAGAGTTTGGAAAAGGAAATTTTACCTGTATTTATTTTCCTTGACATTGGCAATTACTAACCTATTAGTCTTAGTTTACAATAAAACAAAATATTCAGCACATATTTGGAGCCAACCACTGAATGAAACACCTTACATTCTGTCAGAAAGCAGAGGCTGAGGCAAAAGTTTATGGACCGCTATTGTATTAAGGAGTACAATCCCAAAGAGCAACAGTGAGGGACAAAGGCAATTAGGAAGCAAGGAGGGAAAGCCCTGTACGAGGATGCAGAGGATGCATTACCGGCTGGTCACCTCGAAGTGTAACTAATTGCCTAATCTCACTGCATTCTCCTTCCAGAAGCTTTGTAACTGCATCTCAGCACAGTCTGTATAGGAAGAGGAAAGAGAAGATTGTATCCTCCACCCCATCTTCCAATTGCCGGAGTTCACCATAGAGCTCATTACTGCCCCCACGTTTCTGGGCATTCATGTGTGAGCCCTGAGCAGTATCCCACCGCATCCCCTCCCCAGTATCAAAAAGAAACGCCCAGGGCAAACAGCCAAATGCATTTGGCATAGGCCCTAGGGTGAAGGGCTGTGAAGTTGTGCTTTTGTAAAGTTGATTCCCTTCCAGCTGCTGCACCTGCACAGAACTGATCACAGCTGGAACAGGAAGAAGGTGAGCTGGGGGATCTGAAGTGGTTTGTCGAGGTGTCTGATCACATCCATCACTTCATTTAATCTTCCCAGTAATAATATGTATAGGTGCACTTACATCTCCACTTTACACATGAGGAAATAGAGGTTCAGGGAATCTAAGAAGCTTGCTTAAAAGCACTTAGCCATTAACAACATGTCGTTTAGAAATTTTAAATCCATTCCATTGTCATCAATTGGTCAGTTAATCCAAGACAATATATTGTGTTTTCCATAAAAATAAGCATAAAATTATAAACATATGATCCCAAATAGTAAAAGGAGAAATTCTTAACTTGACCTTCCTAAATGTCACACCTAAAAGTAACAATGACGCTGAGCAGATGTCAGCCTTCTTGTCCCCACCCCCACCCTACCTCTAGTAATCTAGGATAGACATAAATTCTCAGGAGTGTGTCTCTCCAAGAGTGAGGAAACACAAAGAACCTCACAGCAGATGATACTCTGTGTTCTGTGTCCTAAACCCCACAGAAGTGATTATGTGAAATCAAGCAGCACAGCCTCAAGACAGAAGCACCCGAGGCCATACGGCCAATGCTAAAATCATAATTGGAATTAGTACATTTCCTCATTTCCACTTGTCACTGTAAATTAAGTTGTGAGTTACTGCAAAGCAGGAACCATGTCTCTTTCATCCTCATAGCCCCATTTCCCAATCAAGTACCAGGCACCTTGTTGATGCTCATTCATTTATTCTTTCATTCAATAAATATTAAGGCTCTCCTATGTTATCAGGCACTATTCTTTGAGCTGAAACGTAGCATTAAGCAGAGCTGACAAATTTCTTGCCTTTCTGAAGCTTATATTCAAATGGTCTTCAAGTTTCTAAATTATGTTCAAACTACTAAAAATACAATTTTATTGAGCGATAAGTGCTAATAAGAAAATGAAGTAAATACTTGGTGGGCTAAATTGGACTTAAAGAGTTAAGGGAGAAGGAGGAATAGAATTATCTGGACGAAATACCAAGAGAAAAAACCTTAAAATGCTGACTAGTGTATATGTTTTAAGACATAACCAAAAAAGGAAACAAATTGTTCAACTTCTCTGAGCTCTTATCTGTAAAATGAGGATAAAATCAACTTTATAAGATCACTGAAGATTAAAGAGACACTATATGTGGAATGATTTTCTAAAATGCAAAAACCCTCAACAAATATTAGCTGTTGAATGGCACCAGTATTTGGTATCCATCTTTCATTCTTAGAACACTAATTCATCAGTTTTTAGATTTGTAAAAACTGCCACAGTATACACACATGTACACACACACATCTTTTTCAGATAAATATTTCCTCATTTCACAAAATAATTTTTCTCTCATCATTGGTCAATTTGACAAATTTAAAAAAAGAGAGAACAAATGAATATTTCTTAAAAGGAATATAATCAGCAAACAAAGCTTTGTTGATTAAGAAAGTTATTTCATCATATTTTTGCATCATTTGAAAGATGAAATTCAATGTTACACAAGCAATAAGGCTTTTTGAGACCTTTTTGAGAGCTTGATGAAATTTTTCAATTGTCTTCAAAGGGCAGTTATATTGTTTTATTCATGTGGCTCAATAAAACAGACATGAATATAAATCTATAAATTACAAATATTTCTATAATTATTTCTTAAAGGTTTGTACATTGTCTAAGAGAGAAGAGGATATACCAAAAGCAAAAGGTTTGGTTTTGCAGACATTTCACGGTAACTGTCTAGAGAGGAAAAGAAAAGTTGAATTAAAATCTGTGATTGCAAAACAATGTTTTGCTTTATGTAGTCCCTTTAGTAGACAAATTACTGCATTAATATTCAAAACACAGCAACCTCTGTTGAAAATATGACTCCTACTTTACAGCTGAAGTTTTCTAAGGGAGGTGGAATACATTCAAGTTGCAATTTAACAGTGTGGAAATTTGCTGGTAATGGACCCTCTTAATCTAGGGTCCTTAATCCTACTTAAACTGTTTTTATCATGAGAAGTGATTAAGTACAGAATACTCATTACATTCACAACAGAGTTATTATTTGAATCCAAGTCTCTAAAACTGAAATTTATATATTGAAGGATGGCACCAAGTTTACAACTTAAAAATGCCATACATATTTGCATGGTACACAGTAATTCAACAAAATGTTGCCCTATCCTTTATTTTTCAGGCCCATCTTAAACATGAAAAGGAAATTTGACCTGCACTTAGTGACCAAATCTGTTAACAGTTTTGTCATAGTACCTGCATCCTAGTTTGCCCCAAATGGAATACTTCACCAGTACCAGATGTCACAGTCTTAGTTTTCTTAGTGTGAAAAGTCATACGTGGCAGTTGTTAACAGAGGCTGTTTAAAGAACTGTATTTGTGTAGCATATTAAAACTCTCTGTTGTACTCCACAAAATATTTGAAGAGGAGCTAATATATATTAAAACAATCAAAATATTCAACCTATGTGAAAACGTCTCCATTTTCTTATATAGTCAATAGGGGATGATTTATGCTTCCCAAGAGTATTTGCTAGGAAAAACTACAATTAGATGCCATTATTAGATTATCCTTTTACTCATTTCTTTGTATGATTTACTCATTTGATTTCTGAGAGCTTAAGCACCTAATTTGACAATCATATTTAAATAATTTCCATATACATTTGTCAGAGTTTTCTGTGGATAATAGCAAAGAGTTAACAATAAGCTGACCACTACCACCCACCTCTACCTGACACCACTCTAAGAACTTGGAAACAAGTTTCCATTCTGGGAACACAGTGCATACTAAATATAAAATGGATCATAGAGAAGATGGCCAAAAGACTTAATTGTAACCAGTTGATGTGTTACATATAAGTGGAAAAAAACGGTCAGTTATATAGGAGTTAGGTCAGTCCCTGAAGCCTAAGATCAAAAGATGTACAGATGGAGATGTATGTCTATTGTAGGATTATAACATTAACCCTTGGTGCTTTCTATTTGTCAACTAACATGACCATCCTGAGAAAAGATTATGAGTGGGTATTCAGTGATAACCAGTTCATTTGACCTTCATTCACTGTGAAATAACATACCAGTATGCTGCTTTTATGTATTTAGTCCTTAGAGAGCTTTGTTAGCATGAATCAGAATGGCTGAACTTGTCCTGGTCTAGACGAGTGAAGTTTCTCAGCCAGCTAAGAGGGTGATAGCCCAAGACCACACCTCTCGTGTTGGATGCTGGGAAAGTCCGTTGTTCTTTCTTGGTGAAAATCCCTTAATTTTTCATTCAAACTTCTACAATGCCTTACTTTTAAGAAGAAGCAAAAGCCTCAAGAAATGTCTTTTATTTCCTATTTACTAATCTCAGTTTATTTTCAGCAAAATTGATTGTTTCACAAACTGAGTTTCCCAGCAGGGAGGGTTGTTGAAATAACAACTAGGGTCTTGTCACTAGACCTAAAACCCCCCAGCACAGCATTGTGACTATGCATCAAGAAAAAAAAAAGTGATATTTTGGATTTCTCTAAAATCAATCCATGTCTCTGCACAAAGTTTTGCTTTTCCTATATTGCATGCTGCTATAAAGACAATAATAGCAACAATAGTGACAAGAATAGACTATTATGTAAAATATTTCTGTTACCTTGAAATTTCCTCCTTCAGAATTGTCTATTAAATTTCAAAAATATTAACTATACAAACTTGCACATGAGAATAATGTTTACTCTGATCCCTTTTTTTTTCAGACTGAAGGAACTTTCTCTCTTTAGGTGCTCTATCGGCAGCCTCCTCTAAATGATTCCTAGATCTTTGATAAGCTTCCTCTGTTCTTACAGGTCTGGCAGTGACAACAGCAAGCAGCACTGCACAAGCAGACAAATCTGATTTTGAGCAATGTGTTGTTTTTACCATGAAAAATGTGAGAATGAGAAAACCTGCGGGTATAGGGATTATTTTCTTAAATATTTATAAGGTCATCAATAGATAAGACAGATTAGATTTGCTTTGCAGATTACCAGAGAATAACAATATCTAAAAATAGCTGTTAGAGGGAAGATTTGTTTCAGACAAAAATCAGAAAATTCCTTGTAATAAAGTTTTCTGAGAGTCCAGTGGAGTTTGCTCCAAGACAGAGAGCTGGAGATCACTGGGCAGAGTTAGAGGGCTTCTTTGTACAAATGTTGGGATCATGAGGCTATACTGTCCCATGACAATATTCCAACATTCCATAATTCTTTTTGATGACATGTATATATGCATATATATATTATAGATGGAGTCTTGCTCTGTCATCCAGGCTGGAATGCAGTGGCGGGATCTTGGCTCACTACAAGCTCTGCCTCCCAGATTCATGCTATTCTCCTGCCTCAGCCTCCCAAGTAGCTGGGACTACAGGTGCCCGCCACCACGCCTGGCTAATTTTTTTGTATTTCTAGTAGAGACGGGGTTTCACCGTGTTAGCCAGGGTGGTCTCGATCTTCCGACCTAGTGACCCACCCGCCTCAGCCTCCCAAAGTGCTGGAATTACAGGCATGAGCCACCGTGCCCAGCCATTTTTAAATATTTTTATTATAACTACTACACCTTTTTGAAAAAAGCTGGTCTAAGAAATGATTTTTCTTAAACTTAAATAATAGAGCTAACTTCAATTACACAAAACAATTATTCTTCTGATTCAGTCTATATTGATTAGCGTTGTGGATAAGGACCAGGTTTTTAAAAAAATGCAATCTGTCAATTATTGTTGAATGTTTATGCTATTGCTTTATACTAGCTAATGTTAATATCTGAGGATAAAAGAATTAGGGACAAAACACTGTCCTTGGTAAGGAAGAGGGAAAACTATACCAAAGTTGGCAGGTGCAAAAATAAAGGTCTGCGTAAAGTTTGAAGAGACCAAAAGAGTAAATAATGTCTTCTTATTGACTTAATGTGGTAAAATAAGACTAACATGAAAATTAAGCCAATTATTGTTACTGCTTTCTTTTTTATTGAGATCCTGCCTCCTCTTTCTTCTTCTCAACACCTATATTATAGGTCCTAACTTCATTAATCTTATCTTGCCCTATATAATAATAGATTGTGAAAATGATTTTTACATGTTTGTAAAGTTTTTTCTTCCCCCTTTAAGTATTTACTCATTAGACTCATTTTTTATTTTGAATTCAGATATATTTCCAATTTTATTATATAATAAAGATGTTCAAGCTCTCTACTCCCAAGAATTGAGGTATTATTTTTAAATGTACTATTGTCATGCACACAATAACAATGATCCTCCGACAAGATGGCACAAGCTTAAAGTTGGAATTATTTGGAGTATCAAAAGGTTATAGGTTTTCCTGCACATTTCTGTTGACTTATCTATGTTTATTGGGTATTTCATTTCCTCCTCTTTACCTTTGACAAATCAGAGATAAAAGTATAATTCAAAACAATGGGGCAGAAGGCAACTGGCCGTCAACCACATAATCAGTATGTTCTAATCAACAAAGCTGACCAAATTCAAGAGTGGATCAGAATAGACTTTATCATAATGAGTATTTCCAATTTTTAGACCAAATAACAAAATTATCTGAGAATACCGAGTTGTTATGTTTATCAAGCATATCTGATTAGAAGAACCATTTGATGGCATTCAATTGGTAGACCTCTCTCCTAAAGAGTCAAATTAAGTAGATCATTGGTGAAATCCAAGAATTCTTTCTTTTTGCAAAAACCTAAAATTACTTTAACAATCAGGAACATTTAAGACAGATTTAACATATCATCATAAGTCACTGTCATCTACATATTTAATTAACTTGCAAACTTTATGATATAATTCACTAAAGACTTAATCCAATCCATGCCTCTTCCTAACAGTGAATACTCAGTGTACTAAAGGCTTTCTAAAATAAATGATGTGTACCTTTCTATATGTTCTCTTTTAAGAAAAATCGTTATTGGATAACATAAACAAGGAAGAGTTACTTACACCAGTTTATACAAATCTGAAGAAAGGAATGGAAACATTATACCAAAAAAATGAAAAGAAATAACAATTACGCATTAACCACAAACTTTAAATCCAACACTAATTAGACTCAAAGAGTTATACTCTCCTTTCCTGACCAACACTTATGGTCTGTTGTTTGTAGCTACAACAATTCAGGCTCTTGTAGTTGCTGAGCATATAAACATTCAAATTTCCTATATGTTTACATGCATCTAGGGTGCCTCATTCTCAAATCAGTATTCCTCAATTTTTTCCCAAATCAATACATTCCTAGATCTTCCACTCTCTTATATTTGGGAACCCTGTTCCCTACTACACCAAACATACTAAGATGATGTCTCAATCATATTAAATATAATTTCAAGATTTTAATAATTTGCCTTTTGATATTACTTGACCACAAAGAACTAATTTAAGTTACAGCTGGTCATGATTTCTCAGCAATTATCATGCATATTTGCTAATCCTTCCAAAGGAGAAAAGAATCTAACCTACAAATTGCTAATGTAAAAGCCTTTATAAATAATAAAATTAAAAATTAATGAATGGCAGATATTATATTGAATATTAATCTCTATTTTGTAATTTATTCTATTTAGAATCAAATGAAGGGTATTCTTTTTCTTTTTTATTGCTCTATAGTAGTTGTATATATTTTGGGGATATGTGTGATATTTTGGTACATGTATACAATGTGTAAGGATTATGTCAGGGCAATTGGGATATCCATCACCTCAAACATTCATCTTTGTGTTGGGAACATTCCAATTTTTCTAGCTATTTTGAAATATACAATAAATTATTGTTAACTATAGTCTCTCTATACTATCAAATGAAGGTTTTTTTAAACATCAATCAATAAGCCTCTGAAAAACTGGAGGCCCTGTATGCTGTTCCAGTAGTGCCCAATGGCCCTGCCCCATTCACGCTTTGAAATAAATCAACTCATCTTGATGTTTCTTCTTTCACTGTTCCATAACCCTTCCAGCAATTCTTCACCTTTGGAATAGACAAAATATTGCTTGTGGGGTAATCAGATTTGGTCATCTAAGAACAGGTTTAAGAGAAGATGTTTAGGCTGTTATTTATGTCTAGAAATTTTAGCAAATTCTCATAGTTTCATTTGACAGTTTGTTACTTTTTTCTGAACTTTACAAAATTATTCTAGATGGTTATTCTCCCTGCTGTTGCCATCTGTCATGATGTGTCAGTTGCATTGCAAAGAAACTACTATTAGGAGGTGACAAAGGCCAATCAGTATGATTACAATGAGTCACCTAACTTAACTTGCTAACTTAACCTCCACAAATGAAAGATACTTAGGAACCTGTTAGACTCTGTTTCTTTGTGCTTATATACACAATTAACTTCTTAAAAGAAGTCATCGACTGTTTCTCAAACACGTTATCTAAGGACAACAATTCATTGTCAATATGAGCTAAGTTAACTACCACCTTGGGGGACTAGGAATGAACTGAGTCTCAAATCCTGGTCTCAAATGTTACTTTTTCATTTTTAGTTTGACAATGGAAACTAGATATAGAAATAACAGAGTGCCAGAAACAGTCTTCTTTCTTAATATTTGTGTCTGAGTTGGCAGCTAAATGCTGACAATCTCACATGCAGTCCTGCTCTGCTAAGATTTGCAAACTTAACTGTGTTAGCTAGTTCAGATAAGCTTTACATAAGCATCTGAATTTCTGGGTGCTTATGGAAAATGAACCAAATTCCTCTCCTTTTAAGATGTACTTATGTCTGATGCTAACACATTCATGTAAAAATAATAGGTCTTGCTTTACATACCTAAGCTTACCATTAATATTAAACAATGAATTTAATGTTGTTAGCCACGTGGTACTTCATTCATTTCAATGAGCAGGGATCTTTTGTGTTTATTTTCTTTGCAGCCAGTAAAATACATCATTTTCTTTTTTCTAAAACAATGGCTATTGTTCTGAGGAATAAAGGCATTCCATGGTAAAGTGCAATCATGATTCCAAAAGACTGCAGGATATAAAAACCATAAAATTGTACATAGTGCTAAGATATAGTAATATAACACCTGAGGAGGATAATGATGACAGGCATTGTTTCCCTGGTCTGGTTAAAATTCAGTTACCGCTTCTATTTATTTATATATTGGATTCCTGTTAACATTGATTATATGATGTCACTGTCCTTTACCAAAATAAATTCACTAAAAGTTAAAAAGTTGAACACTACTAAGGACCTCTATTCCCTATAATTGATTTGCTTGCAATTAGGATAAACTGTCACCTACTTGTGAAGCATATGTAGTTGATGGGTCCAAAGGTTTCAAAATATGATGCTTTCTGAGTCCTTGGGAAAAGTTACAAATATATGGTTTCTTTTCTAAAAATCAAAAAAAAAAGTAAGGTTTCTGACACAGTCAAGCCTAGCAAAAGCATATAATAGTTTCAGACAGATTTTAGAACCAGATGATATTTAAACCTGAATATAGTTTTAGGTCTAACATTTAAGTCTTTAATCCATCTTGAATTAATTTTTGTATAAGGTGTAAGGAAGGGATCCAGTTTCAGCTTTCTACATATGGCTAGCCAGTTTTCCCAGCACCATTTATTAAATAGGGAATCCTTTCCCCATTTCTTGTTTTTGTCAGGTTTGTCAAAGATCAGATGGTTGTAGATGTGTGGTATTATTTCTGAGGGCTGTATTTTGTTCCATTGGTCTATATCTCTGTTTTGGTACCAGTACCATGCTGTTTTGGTTACTATAGCCTTGTAGTATAGTTTGAAGTCAGCTAGTGTGATGTCTCCAGCTTTGTTCTTTTGGCTTAGGATTGACTTTGCAATACGGACTCTTTTTTGGTTCCATATGAACTTTAAAGTAGTTTTTTCCAATTCTGTGAAGAAACTCATTGGTAGCTTGATGGGGATGGCATTGAATCTATAAATTACCTTGGTAAGTATGGCCATTTTCACTATATTGATTCTTCCTATTCATGAGCATGGAATGTTCTTCCATTTGTTTGTGTCCTGTTTTATTTTATTGAGCAGTGGTTTGTAGTTCTCCTTGAAGAGGTCCTTCACATCCCTTGTAAGTTGGATTCCTAGGTATTTTATTCTCTTTGAAGCAGTTGTGAATGGGAATTCACTCATGATTTGGCTCTCTGTTTGTCTGTTATTGGTGTATAAGAATGCTTGTGATTTTTGCACATTGATTTTGTATCCTGAGACTTTGCTGAAGTTGCTTACCAGCCTAAGAAGATTTTGGGCTGAGACTATGGGGTTTCCTAGATATACAATCATGTCATCTGCAAACAGGGACAACTTGACTTCCTCATTTCCTAATTGAATGTCCTTTATTTCTTTCTCCTGCCTGATTGCCCTGGCCAGAATTTCCAACACTATGTTGAATAGGAGTGGTGAGAGAGGGCATCCCTGTCTTGTGCCAGTTTTCAAAGGGAATGCTTCCAGTTTTTTGCACATTCAGTATGATATTGGCTGTGGGTTTGTCTTATTAAATATTAGACCTAAAATAAAAACCCTAGAAGAAAACCTAGGCAATACCATTCAGAACATAGGCACGGCCAAGGACTTCATGTCTAAAACACCAAAAGCAATGGCAACAAAAGCCAAAATTGACAAATGGGATCTAAGTAAACTAAAGAGCTTCTGCACAGCAAAAGAAACTACCATCAGAGTGAACAGGCAACCTGCAGAATGGGAGAAAATTTTTGCAATCTACCCATCTGACAAAGGGCTAATATCCAGAATCTACAAAGAACTCAAACAAATTTACAAAAAAAAAACCAAACAACCCCATCACAAAGTGGGCGAAGGATAGGAACAGACACTTTTCAAAAGAAGACAATTATGCAGCCAACAGACACAAGAAAAAATGCTCATCATCACTGGCCATGAGAGAAATGCAAATCAAAACCACAATGAGATACCATCTCACACCAGTTAGAATGGCCATCATTAAAAAGTCAGGAAACAACAGGTGCTGGAGAGGATGTGGAGAAATAGGAACACTTTTACACTGTTGGTGGGACTGTAAACTAGTTCAACCATTGTGGAAGTCAGTGTGGTGATTCCTCAGGGATCTAGAACTAGAAATACCATTTGACCCAGCCATCCCATTACTGGGTATATACCCAAAGGATTATAAATCATGCTGCTATAAAGACACATGCACACGAATGTTTCTTGCAGCACTATTCACAATAGCAAAGACTTGGAACCAACCCAAATGTCCATCAATGATAGACTGTATTAAGAAAATGTGGCACATATATACCATGGAATACAATGCAGCCATAAAAAATGATGAGTTCATCTCCTTTGTAGGGACATGGATGAAGGTGGAAACCATCATTCTGAGCAAACTATTGCAAGGACAAAAAACCAAACACCACATGTTCTCACTCATAGGTAGGAATTGAACAATGAGAACACTTGAACACAGGAAGGGGAACATCACACACTGGGGCCTGTTGTGGGGTGCGGGGAGAGGAGAGGGATAGCATTAGGAGATATACCTAATGTAAATGACGAGTTAATGGGTGCAGCACATCAACATGGTACATGTATACATATGTAACAAACCTGCATGTTGTGCACATGTACCCTAGAACTTAAAGTATAATAAAAAAAATAAAATAAAATGCATTTGTTCTACCATGTCAAAAAAAAAAAAAACCTAAATACAAGTTTAACCCTGAAAATAAATAAATAAAACCCATTGACTTACGTTTTAGCCTTCCACTGTCTTCTAGGCATGGCGTTGCATGCTTCTGCCCCACTGCTTCATTCCATTCTCACAGCAGCTTTTTGAAAAAAATAGTATGCCGCCTCTTTTTATAGGTGAGGAAATTCAGGTACGAAGTGGTTAGGTAACCCACCCAAGATCACTTAAGTATTAAACAATTGGACTAGGATTTGAATCCGTTGTCTATAACTTAAAGACATTGTTCATTTACTAGTACGAGTTCAATATAATATGATCCATAAACTTGTTTATTATGAACACACTTCCCAGCTTCTGCAGCTCCACCTGGTGTCAAAGTTCGCAAAGTTTTTCTTTCTATAATCAAAGTGAATGTCCTCATCTATAAAATGGGGCCATGTGCACCCACTTCAGGGGGTCATGACCAGGAGTACATGAGATGACATATGGGGGGAGCCTTGCCAACTATGTGATGTATATTCAAAACTCATTCTTCCCATCATCCCTACAACTCTATCTGCCCCACACCAAACAAAGCAAAGTTCTAGTTGGCTTTTCTAATTTTTCTTTTTTCAGTGTCTTCTCAACAATGAAATGGGGAAAGAACAGTTGTATCCTACTACAAAGTGATGTCGTAGAAATGTATGAAACTTCAGCTCCTTGTACTAAATTGAAGATTTCCAGATGCTTAATTAACTAATAACTATTCTTATTAATAGCTTAATTCTGTAAGAAAAAGTATCCCTAGCATATAAACAACCTATTTATAAGTTATTTTTTAAATATCTCAGTTTATCTCTAAAACTATGTATTCAAAAATAACTAGTTTTAAAACATTTTATCTGTGAACTATATAAGAGAAATAAAATGTTTAAAGCACAAATGGGAAGGATTTGCTAACTATTTCTGTTTAATACATAATTCCCACCCACAATTACGGGAATTATGGGAGCTACGATTCAAGATGAGATTTAGGTGGGGACACAGCCAAACCCTATTACCCATTAACGTCTATTATGCCTCCCAGCTGAATACCAAACTCAAATCTATTATCTGTGTAAAGGAATGAGTGCACCTGAAGAAATCAGACCAGAGTAATTTGTTGCCACTCACTCACTGTTTTCGTATCTTGCTCTAGCAAAGCCTGAAACACCAGCTACCAACACTTTTACTTCACTATAAGCATCATCATCATCTTATTTTCTTCATGCACAGCAGATAAGGAGTCCCACTAAGACTCTGGAATCATACCTGCCCCCTCGGACCTGACTTCATGAGTCATCGTGAGCACGCCCAAGCCGCTCTCAGCCTGAAGATAGAGAATGGAGAGAGAGAAAAGGAGATACATCACTTGATTTCCAGTTCCCTTCAGAGTACAATCTTTCACATGTTTACAACTTAACTTTTAAGTTGTAGCCACAGTTTTATGTTCACACCTAAAATTTTCTTTACTAAAATTTATGCTTAAAAGATTTCTGTTTAATACATGAATTTAAATTTACTGCTTAATCAACTAGTCAAGCAAATGCTACAACTTATGCCAGAACTTCAAGTTTAGAGAGAACAACAAAACTTTGCTATTTTCAACATCCTTAGGTAGGAATAAAATAACTACATCAATTAAGTCTTGCCTAGCACTTAATGATATAAAAAACAAACAAAAACAAGCACTTGCACATACATTTGATCACCACTAACTACCCTATGAATAGATATTATCTCTTTTATATAGATTAGAAATAGGCCTACAGTAAGTGACTGGCTTTAGGTCACACCACCAGCAGATAATAGAAATGGGAATTAAGTAGTTTTTCTGATTCTATATTCCTCACTATTTCCAGCACATATCCTAAAAGTAAAACAAAAAGCTGTGACATTAATACTATGAAACATTAATATTGTTTCAAAGTGAAACATTAATATTATCATTGACATCAAATAGTCGTAATATGATTTTTTAAAATTTTGCAACCCAAAATATAAAGAAAAGTAATGACCTCTCTCTTTCCTTAACACTTTCTTTCTCAAAATTTTATCTTGGGTGCTGGTAAGATTGTGGAGAAAAGGGAATGCTTATACACTGTGGGTGGGAATGTAAATTAGTTCAGCCACTACGAAAAGCAGTTTGAAGATTTTTCAAAGAACTTAAAACAGAGCTACTCTTTGATGTATTATTGGGTATATACCCAAAGGAAAATAAATTGTTCCACCAAAGGACACATGCACTTGCATCACTGCAGCATTATGCACAATAGCAAAGACATAACTTAGGTGCCCATCAACTGTGGATTGGATAAAGAAAATGTGGTACATAGACATCATAGAATACTAAACAGCCACAAAAAAGAATGAAATCATGTCCTTTGCAGCAACATAGATGCAGGTGAAGGCCATTATTCTAAGTGAATTAACACAGAAACAGAAAACTGAATATTGCATATTTTCACTTGTGAGTAGAAGCTAAACACTGGGTACATATAGACACAAAGATCAAAACAATACATACCTGGGGCTACTGGCGGGTAGAGAGAGGAGGGAGTAAGGGCTGAAAAACTACCTATTGAGTACTATACTCACTACCTGGGTGACAGGATCATCCATACCACAAACACATAACATACCCGTGTAATATGCTTGCACACATACCCCCTAAATCTAAAGAGAAGTTGAAATTATCTTTTTTAAATGTATCTTGGGAAGTCTAGAATTTTTTATTCTCCGAGGTTTCTAAACCTTGTTAAATTGAATAAATTTCACTTTCAACCAATTTCAACCATAGACTTCAAAACACCTCAGCTAGATTCTCAATTTTGTTATCATGGCACATCATTACATCTCTGCAATCGTAAACTCTCAAAACTAACCCCATGTTCTACCACCCCAGCTCCCTCAGATCCTTTCTTTATTCACCCCTCTCCATTAACTTATCAAAGTCCTGACCTTTTCAAGTTCTTCTGAGATTGTCGACTATCTCTTGGTTTCTCTCTCAATCCTCATTGTTGATTTGCTAACTATTCTTTAACCTCTAGAACAGGGGTCCCCAACCCCCAGACCACAGACCAGTACCAGTCTGTGGCCCGTTAGGGGGCCACACAGCAGGAGGTGGGCAGCCAGTAAGTGAGTGAAGCTTCATCTGTATTTACAGCTGCTCCCCATCATTTGCATTACCACCTGAGTTCCACCTCCTATCAGATCAGCCACGGCATTAGATTTTCACAGGAGCATACACCCTATTGTGAACCGCACATGTGAGGGGTCTCTGCTGCATGCTCTTTATGAGAATCTAATGCCTGATGCTCTGTCACTGTCTCCCATCACCCCCAGATGGGACCATCTAATTGCAGGAAACAAGCTCCAGGCTCCCACTGATTCTACATTATGGTGAGTTGTATAATTATCTCCTTATATATTACAGTGTAATAATAATAGAAATATAGTGCACAATAAATATAATGCACTTGAATCATCCCAAAACTATAACCCCCATCCATGGAAAAATTGTCTTTCATGAAACCAGACCCTGGTGCCAAAAAGGTTGGGGACCACTGCTCTAGGCCATTCCATTTATTGTACCCATTGTATTAGTCTGTTCTCATGCTGCTAATAAAGACTTACGTGAGACTGGGTATTTATAAAGGAAAAGGCTTAATTGACTCACAGTTCACATGGCTAGGGAGGCCTCACAATCATGGCAGAAGGCAAGGAGAAGCAAAGTCACGTCTTACGTGGCAGCAGGCAAGAAGAGAGCATGTGCAAGGGAACTCCCCTTCATTTATATATAAAAAAAGAACCAAGCAAAAGGAGTTTCCCCTTATAAACCATCAGATCTCGTAAGACTTATTCACTACCACGAGAACAGTAGGGGGAAACCACCTGGATGATTCAATTATCTCCCACCTGGTCCCACCCACAATTACGGGAATTATGGGAGCTACGATTCAAGATGAGATTTAGGTGGGGACACAGCCAAACCCTATTACCCATTAAAGTCTATTATGCCTCCCAGCTGAATACCAAACTCAAATCTATTATCTGTGTAAAGGAATGAGTGCACCTGAAGAAATCAGACCAGAGTAATTTGTTGCCACTCACTCACTGTTTTCGTATCTTGCTCTAGCAAAGCCTGAAACACCAGCTACCAACACTTTTACTTCACTATAAGCATCATCATCATCTTATTTTCTTCATGCACAGCAGATAACGAGTCCCACTAAGACTCTGGAATCATACCTGCCCCCTCGGACCTGACTTCGTGAGTCATCGTGACCATGCCCAAGCCGCTCTCAGCCTGAAGATAGAGAATGGAGAGAGAGAAAAGGAGATACCTCACTTGATTTCCAGTTCCCTTCAGAGTACAATCTTTCACGTGTTTACAACTTAACGTTTAAGAGTAACTGTATTCTTCAAGAAAGATATCGTCTCCATTGCTCATTTCCAAGTCACTTCTCATCCCACTGAAAGCTGCTTTCCATTCCCTCTTAAACTCCAGAAAATCTCCAATGACTTCCTAGTTACCAAATGGCACTTTTTAATTATCATTGCTTTATTGACACTGTCAATTATTCCCTCATTTAAAAAACTGCCCTTCTATGATTTTTAAGATTTTGAGTAAATTCTCACTTTGCTGTGTCCTTCCTATTGTCCTCTTCCTCTGTTCGTTACTGAAGCATTTGTGTTTCTCAGGTTTCTGTCATCAGCTCTCTGGTGTACTCATTTTAGATGCTTTTCCTGATTGACTTCATTCATTCTGGCAGTTTCAACTGTATACTGATAACTCCCAAATACATATTTGGGCTCAAAAAGATATGCATATATATATATATAAATGCAGATGCAAATACACATAGTTATTCGTGTGTGTGAATGTATGTCAGTACACACACAGACACACGCACACATTCATAGATATCCCCAGCCAGCCCAGCTGTCTCCCCCAAGCTTCAGAATCACACTCTTAACTGACTGCTAGATGTCTCTACTTGCATATCCTATGCAGATATAAACTCAACACAATTAACACTGGATGTAATTTATAAGACCTCAAAATTAGAAATTGCAAACTCTTCCTTGAACTTTTCCACTATGCATTTCTAATGAAACACTAAGTCTTGCCAATTTTACTCAATAAATATTTTTTCTACACTGCCTTGGTTCAAAACCACATTTTTACTCTGTGGGATTGTTAAAAGAATCTCCAATATGTCTATTGTCTCCAAATGGCCCATCATGTGGAAAATACCCAATGCATAAACACCCAGGTCACTTCCCTGACTAAATCTCATGGCTCTGTGGCCTGCAGAGAATCAAGGCTAGTTCTCTGCAATTTCTCTAGCCTCATCTTTCCAAGATATATTGAACTCAGAGTTGAATCCACTTTGGGTGAGATCTGAGGCACCTATAATTTAGGAGAGAATTCTACTGAAGAAAAAGGATACAAAATTAGATACAAAAGTAAATATTTGTCTAGAACAAAAAAAGAAATCACAACAAATACCGGGACTTAAAAATATGGGTCTCTTTCTTCGAAATCTCCTTAGGCAATTAAATAGAAACGTTTACACAGAAATGATTCCAGATTGCAACCTGGCATCCCCTTTCTACCTAAAACCCTTACAACCCCTAGAAATCCTCAGAACTCATCAGGGACTGTTCAAGTGAGAAAACCTAAAGGTGGAAGCTCCCTAGCTTTCTAGTAAACTCTGCTCTACTTGCATTTTAAGGCCCAAACACACTTCAGGCAATTTGCTGCCTTTTTGCCTTGGCTCATGCATTAAATGCCGTTGTCAATCCATGTCCTGCCCTGCCTTGCCCTGACATTTTCTCTCATCTTCGATCTATTTATCTTGCCTAAATAATTCTCAATTAACCATTGCTTAATATCTAGCTCAAGTGTTGCCTGATTCAGACAAGCTGGGTGACTCCACTCCTCAGGACTCTCTTAAGTCCAGGTGCAGCCCTCCCTTGACATTTTCAGGGTCTAGGGCAACAGTACAAATGGAAGCTCACTTATTATATACTCATATATTTAAAAGTTATAAATCAAGCTGACAAACTGTTAAATAAAATGTATTATCTCCTCCTGCCCTGCGAAATATTTCTTCTAGACGGTTAGGTTCAAAGTTAGAATTCTCAAACTTCTTGTACTTCTCTGAGCCACAACTTGCCACACTGGGAGATCTACCCTTCAATCCGAGAACATAAGCTTCTCTTCTGAACCAGTCCTGCCACCTCTATCTTCATTCCACACTACAATAGCTTCACATGTGTACACATAGATATCTCAGCCCTGTCCACGTTCCATCCATTGTCCCTGCAAACAGCTAGGTATTTGGACGATCCCTTGGGCTTAGGTGTGTGCAAACCAGTGGCAGAGTCCAAGGAATGGACTCAGGAAAGAGTCACAGCCCAGGGGCTACAGCAGCAGATAATCCTATCATCTAGGAGAGGTAAACTGCAGGTGATTACATTATTTCGTCTCTCCAAATTCCTACTCCCATGGGAAGGGGCACAGCCAAATGGCAGACCAGAGGGAAGCTTTCTAAAGCACACAGGCCAAGGCAGGGCCTCTTCTTGCCTGGGCCTAAGGGTGATGCTGTTTTTAGGAATGATGTGTATGTCTCCCTGCTAGACTGTGAGCTCCTATTTGCCAAGACTGCTCCTTATCCATTGTTGCCAGCAAATTATAAACGCCTGAAGAATGGATGAGTAAATAAATGAATAGATAAGGAAAAGAAAAAGAAAAGCATAATTCTGGAGGTGGAAAGCCTATAAAGTTATGATTCTTGGGATGCTTCTGTTCCAAACAATCCTCCCACCAGGATCCCCAACTGGTCTCTAGATTCTGTTCGTGGAAAAGATGCCTTTCCATCAAGAGGGAAGCCTTCTTTACGTGTAGTAAACTGGGATGCTATTTGAAATGTAGTGATTGAAAATACTTAGGTGGTGCTTAAAAATATGCCTTTTTACAAGTTCACTAGTGATTCTGATATACACTACCTGAAGATTTAAAAATACTAATACAGTTTAGGTAGCAAGAGGAATCACCTTCAAAATGAGGTACAGTTATTTCTCGGTCAGTAAATACTATTGTTCGGTAGCAGATTCTTCCCTGATTCAGTGGTGTGAGAGGAAGACGGCCTGATGTAGGTGGGGAGGGGGGAGAATAATTTTTCAAATGGCAAAACCAGAAAATAATAAAGCTACACTACTTTTTAAAAAATGAATACACAGTATCTAACTGGCATACTAGCTGGCACAAAATAACAACTGAATATATGGTAGATTAAAATTGGAAAATCACTTTCAGAAGTCTCTCAGCTATGGTCACAGTTGGCCCTGTTTCTCTTCAGCTGAGCAATGACAAATAGAAACAGTGCAGTGAGGTATTTTTATCATTCACAGCTGCATTATCTGCTATCGCACTTCAGAAAATTCAAGGAGGATTTTTAAAAACATTTTATTATTATAAAAGAATTTTTTTACCAGAATTCATTATCAAAGCAGCACTAAGAAGACCTAACTACCAAAGAATCTGTAGATGAGTTTTGTACAAGGTCTGTGACGTTTCCTTCATTACATTTAGAGAAAAGCAATCTGCAACCACTGTGTGATGTGATAGAAAGAAAAAAGATATTGGAGTTAAAATCCTGTCTTTGAGCACAACCTTAGCACCTTGGAAAAATTACTTAAGTTGTCTTTGCTTTAATTTCCTCACCTCTAAGACGAAGTTGAGAATAAAATTGCCAAATCCATAGGGCTGCTCTTTGAGGTTTAACTATGGTGGTTTAAATGAGGCACGTCCACAGCACCTTAGAGTGAAGGTGTCTGATAAATGTTTGATAGACCCATTCACTTTATCTAAAATGCAATCATTATACATATGGCACATCACACAGAATAAAGATACATTAGAAACAACCACTGCCGATTTGACTTTCTGGCAGATGACCAGCTAGGTTTCCTTGTACTGGTGTAAACATTCTTCACACATCGTATACTCATTTAATCAGGATGTATTTCTTACTAAGTCTTACTCTGACAGTCCATAAAACCCTGAGTCTCTCATATAAAATTGGGTACATTTACCAGAAGCTCATCTATCAGACTGCTTCAATTAATTGACATACATTATCACGTTGAATTTTACTTACCAAAAGCAATAAGTAAAGCTTTGCTTGCATTGAACATAATTTGGGTTCTAACTTTGATTCACCTTACTTAGTTCACTAATTTCAGCATTGTCTACTAGATTCCTATTAGATACGAGAATAAATCTGTTCTTTTGGGTTTGATTTTAATGGAAGAATATTAAGTAAGTCCAGTAGTTTGAATACCAATCCAGTAACTAAATGGTCCTATATTCTTTTAAAATAATTCTCAAACCAAGAACTAAAATGCCAGACATGAGAAACCTTATACAACTATATTTTCAAAAATTAAAAATTTGTCACAGTCATTCTTACACATAAAATGATTTTTATAGTGCCAGTGTCACCATTCATGACAATGGGTATCAGTGTCCTCAATGAATTTAGTATCAGAGCTCTTGGTTGACTTTTACAATTCTTTTTCAAGTCCTTATTTACATTCCATATAATGTCTCCTCATTTTCTTCAGCTTCTAAACCTGCAAACGTCTTCTAATTTCTCTGTGTGTCATAAAGTGCGCCTAACTTGGAACTTAAGAGGATAATGAACTAGAAATCTAGAAGCACAGGCCGGCTCTTAGATTGACCACTACCCACAAGTGAATTAATTTAACCCTAACTGACAATACTTTAAAGGTATAATATTAAAATTGTAATCATTTACATTTTTATAACAATATTTCACACCTCATATTTTAATAGTTAACACATCACATTCAAAAAACAAACAAATCCATGAGTAAAGCAATGGGAATTTCTATGTTTTCAAGAAGCGCTAACAATAACACTAACAAGAGGTCTTCCTAATTGGGTACACAAGCTTTAATTTATACCTCATGTAATTGTCATTGTGCTTCATTTGGTAGATTCCTAGGAGGCTAAATTTTTACCTCAACTGGAAAAGTTGTTCTGTGGGTGTTCACCCTGAGACTGTCTAGGCTGCTCAGTGCTATTTCTCAGTCATGTCAAATTGTTGGAAACTATGAAATCGAATGGTGCTTAAGTGTTTTCAAATTATTTAGACAATGAGCTCTACACAAATATGAAACATCATCAATTTTTAACTTCTTAAAAGCATCTCCATGAGCAAAAATAAGAGAAATACTTTCTATTTTAATCTCCTATAAGATTAAAGAGTGAATGTAGCTGGAAATGTCTCATAGCCCTCCTCCACTCTTTCTACCATAAATGTGTCAAAAGCAAAGACGGAGATGGTTCCTTTGGTGTCCATGCTCTGTGTCTGCTAAAGATCTACAAATTGTGCTCTTTCAATTAAAAATTCTTTTTGTTGTTATTGTTGTATCCCCAAAATACTATTATCTGTAAGCAACATATAGTGTAGTATTTCTACGAAGAGAATCAGGGAATCCTGACTACAGAGTCCAGGAAATACTAGGTTAAATTATCCTGGTCCATTAGTAGCCATGTTGTGTAGTAAAAGCAGCATTGCTTTTGAGTTCCATTGCCCCACTCACTGTTATGTTACCTTCATCACAGTACTTCCTTACCTCACACCTCTATTTCTTTGTCCACATAGTAAAGAGACTGGACTATAAGATCTTTAACATTGTAATACCTAATCACTGTTTTTTCTAAGAAACAAAATAAGAAGTTGATATCTGAGTTTATTAGCTATTCTGGTTTGATCTCATTAGTTTGAAATCCTAACATAAACTTAAAGCCTCTGGTTTGAAATTTTAACAAGATATACAGCTAATTTAATGTCAGCCATCCAACTTAAGCTTATAAACTAATCTAACATTTCTCTGAGCATGTCAGTAACCAGACTGATATTCAAATAACGTAGCAATTAACAATTCCTGTCTGGATTATGGTTCTATGCTTGTGGAAAAAAATATAAAAGAATTTTTGTAGCACATAGAAACAATTTATAAAGAATGATAAAATCACACTGAAAGAATTTTTAACTGTTGTATTTAACCAAGAGTGTACTATTGGCATAGATTTCTAATTTACATACTATTGATTTTTTAAATACTATATATTTTACAGTATTGAATTATAATTTACTTAATAGAACTTAAGCTGACTTCTCCCATTATTCTGATAGCACATACAGTCAAATGCAGGTAGTTTTAAGTAACAACTATCTCATAACAGAGATTCACAAGAAAATGCTGTTTGCCTCTTCACAATTCTCTAAACCAAACCACAAGTTATAACAATAAGAATTAAGTGTGTTTCCTCCCATTTCGCATATATGGTCTTCAAACATAGACATCAAAGAAAACCTACTCAAAAAGAAGCTGAATATCCATTATGAAATGATAGTGTTATGACATGAAGTTATAGAACATTAGCTTTTACACTTCCATGTACTTCAATATAATTCTGTATTAATTATGTAGAAGAAAACAAATAGACTTCATATGTTGAGTTTTGTTTTGAATAGTAATATTTTTTAAAAGCCCTAAAATAAAATGTCAAGACTATTGTTTCTATTTTGTTCCCATCCTTTTATGTCTGGAGTTTTTATTTCTTCTTTTAACATTGGGTAATGTGAACCTCACCATAGGCTTTTATTTAAAGTTTTGAAAAACTCTGGATTCTTTCTTTATCAGCAAATAAAGATAAGAGTAGCATGCTAAAAATGCCAATTTTGCTTCTTGTCCTGAAAGGTGATAATGTGCTTTCCAAAGCAAATTTTCTTTCTAAATCCAAAGACCCAGTAATATCACCTTAATAATCTTTTCATCTTGAATAGCACGGTTCTTTGAAAATATTAATTACTGAACCATTCACGATATCATTTTGAAACTATGTTATACTACTTGTAACACCTTAGCAAATTCAAAATGTTGTACAAAGAGAAATCAATATTATTAGAGGGCTGTTGACCAAGAAGATTTTTCAGAAATGCCACTGTTCTAAGCTTAAGTGTGTACAATAAGCTTGAACATTAATTAGGTACTGAAAACAACAAGCTTTTTTTGGGTGGAGAAACATGTCATTAGTCATAGGTCCTATGAGTGGAAAAATTTTAAGATACTTGAATCGTGATCTTTAAAAATAAATGCAGCCATCTATAATAAGTTCTACATTCTAATCAGTTTTTTCTACACTTAATTGATACAATCTTGTAGCAAATAACTATGTAATGAAAAGAGGTGGTTGAAAATGAGTTGCATGCTTATTTTAAAACCCAACCATTTTTATTGATGTGATAGGGATAACAAATCTGAAAGCATGAATGTTATATTGTAAATAATATAAGGTTTTTGACTTTTCATTTATGCTTCAGAATCCTAAACACATTGTCTTACTTATTTGTAATCCATCAACCCAGGTGACAAATTGTCTTCTATATTTACCCACCCAGAATATACAAGAAGCATACTGTATTAGCAGCTGAAACTACAAACGCTACTGTCAATCAAACAGTCTGGCAGAGTACCATATTTCTTGTCACCAAGAGGCTTAAAGCAAAGAATCTGTGCCTAATTCTTTTAAACCTTATAGGTCAAAAGGTTTTAAAATTATTTTTGACACCATTTCTTTGCTTTGTCAACAGGCCTGAGTACTTTTTCGCTTGTAAAGGATATAAAAAATGACTCATTCTAACCTTGCAAATTTATGGGTTTAAGACATCACTTTTCACAGTAACATAATTCTTCAGGCAGATTAGATGATTGCTATGCCTCAAAAATATTTTGATCTGCTTTTGAAAACTGTGTCCCAAAAGCTTGGCTACACAGTACCTAGAACTGGGCCAGATGGCCAATGGGCACTTGGAGGTGTTTTGGGCTGTGATAATGGTTATAGTCCTAGGGTAAAGGGTCCTTACTCAATTGAGCTGATTACAACTTCTAGGAACATTATCAATTCCCCATGGCCTACACTGGATCACAAGGAACACATTTTTAACACTTCTTTTAAATTAATTCCTCAAAGATCAAATCATATGAATGCACAGATTTTGATAAAAATTCCCTCTATGTATAAGGAATATTTCAGTACACGTTTTCCCCTTGAGTTTTTGTTCCTCTCTTACTTGTTTCATATTCAACCTACTTCAGTGTACATCCTGACATTTCTAACCCCTGTCCCAACTTTCTTCACACCTCAAATATCTCTTCTCAATCCTATGAGCTAGACAATATCAGCTGACTCTCTCCCACTCAAGTACACTTCTCTCTATTTGATTCTTGACACTTTTGCTGCGGTTATTTTTCTGCTCATCAATCTCTTTTGCTTGCATTAGCTCATAAAAACATAACATTGTGTTTTTATATGCCACTCCCAGGAAGCAAATCTACCCTTTGCCTTCCTTATTTAATCTTCTTACTCTAATAATAATAAGCCATCTTCATGACCACATACCTTACACCTAACATACTCTTTCTCTGCAAATTTAGTGACTTCACTCCCTTCTTAAAAATCTCTGTCTCCACGAAGTTTTTCTAGACATACTGAAAGCCATTGACAAGTTCCTCCTGGCCTCACCCTGAATAAACATGAAACAGTTTTCACAGCCTCTCAGTTACCACCCAATAGTGATACACCAGGCTACTGTGTAGGTTTTTATTGTTTCTTTTATTTTCTTAGTGTGTGCTTATGCTGTCGGGTGTATATCTTTTATGTCAGTCTGTGTGGATGTGGTTGGTGAGCAACTATAGAGTTCTAGAAGTTATAAGTGAGGCAGCAATGCATCACATGCAATCGCCACGAAGGTTTCTCCAAATTCCACACTGACTTTATGTGTATTATTCCTCCTTTTTTCCATTTATTAGGAGGCCCAGAGGTACCCACCATCTATTCAGTAAAGAGAAAATGATTCAGAAAAGAGTGACTATAATATTCATTCATTTATATACACATAAGAAAGAGAAGCATATATATATATAATCACACAATAATTAAAATAAATATATAATTGTATAATAAAAGTAAACCAAAAACAACTACGTAAGTATATAATTTCCAGAGAGGAGGAAACATCATTTAGATGTCTTCAAATACTCTCTCTCTCAGCCCAAACTCTCAACAGTTAGAAAAACAATCACTATTAAAGTAATGGTTGCTTAACTATGAATTTTTTAATGCTATCTTCAATAAAAATTGAGCTAACTGAATCCATTGCGTAAAAATTCCCCAACACTTTTATTTTTTTTTTCCCAGAGGTGGCAGTGGTATGTACTAAGCCGTAGCTTAGGTTTATACTTACTGTGAATGTGTTATAAAGCTAAGGATTTTGTGGTTTTTAAAATTTACCATATTATATCCAAATGGCATTTTGCAAGCAACACATGTATAAATTTGGGCTGTAATTGAAATTGTACATGAATAATAAGTAATAAACATATTGTCCTGAAATGTTTTTCAATTAGGATAACTTTACATGTGCTTGATTTTTTTTATAAGAAAAGAATGTTACAATTACCAATATGCATATTATGATGATGTGGGGTGCGATTGTAAATCTCAGCTTTGTCAGTAAGCTATTTTTAATAATTTTGTTTCTACAATTTTATTTGTACAGCCTAAAATCTTAAATAATTTTCATTTTCTTAGCCTTTGTCTCCTTATTTACTTTCCTAGATATGTTTTTTTTAAAGGGAAAAAAAGTACCCTATGCCAGAAAATCTTAAAGTAACCTCCCTTCTTAAATCCACGGTAAAATCTATGGCTTCCACATTTGCAAATGATTTTATAATAGACCCTTCTATCACATTACTTGGAACTAAACAAAACTGGGACTTTAGCAGAGAAGGTCTGTAGATATTTTGTACATAGAAATATAAAGCCATTGTCTTATAAAATTAACCTGCTCTTAAATTTCTTCAGTAACAATATTTCACATGTTATATACAGACATTTTAGTGGCACGCATGTATATACTAAAAAAGAGAAAAAAGATCTAAAGTTTAGAGTTAATCTATAAATCTGTGGGAGGGCTTCCTGATTTCAGGGATATTTTATATCTCACAGATATAAAAAAATGGTGTTTTGATAGAGTTTTAGTGGTAATCTTTACAAGTCATATCTTGTGCTAAATTACACTTTAGAGGGAATAGTGTTATAATAAAGTTCCAGTGTATCATTTCCCCTTTTACATGACACATATAAATTATATTTTCCAAGTCAAGCCAATAGAAAGCTCATTGCTGGGTAAAGTTTGAGCTGTGTTTGAGCCATGGTGAACCAGCTTTTCCCACTCCCTTTCACCTTTCAGCTCTCAATTTCTCTGCTTTAGAAAAAAAAAAAGACAGGCACTAGAGATAAATTTGACTTTAATGACATTAAATATTAATATTAAATATTCAGGATTTCCTTTTGAAGATTATTATATAGTACTCATATATTTCACAATAATGTGACTGAGATGTTTGCCTATTTGAAAAAATAAATGTCTATTATACCTTGTGCATAGAGGGAATTCAATAAATATGGAGTTTGTTAAAGGGAACTCAGCCTGCAACTGTGAAATCATAAGTTAATAAATAAAATACAATGATGATTTACCATAATCAAATTAGCCAGTAACATATATATATGTTACAAGTCAGCTCTCATAAAAAGGCCTTTGCTACTTTTTCTGACACAACAACTGCATGATTCTTTTTATTCAGTGTACATTTATGTGATAAACTCTCGAGTCTAAAAAGTTTGATATTCCCCTTATAAAACATACAGAAGAAGAACTCATTAAAGTAATGGATTTATTTAACAATTGTTTTTTTCTTCAACTTTTATTTTATTGTCATCTAGTTGTAGGCTGATCCAAGTCAAATAAAAAAGTTTCTTCTGAGAACCAGAAATGGCAGCTCTGACTGTCATGGAGTATAGAGGTATAGTTGCTATATACATACTTTACTGGATAGACTATCCCTTAACCTATAGCCGATGAAATACTATGTGCAGTGAGATTCCGTTCCCTTTCCATAGATTACACTGTGTTGATTCTGTTTTGCTTTTGGTCAAATGCCAGAGCAATATATTTAGCAACAAGAAAGCAGTGCCGCTAATTAAAACAACATATTCCATCCCAACATATGCAAAAGAAAATAAATATTTAAATAAACATGGATTCGATAAAGACTGTCATGATTAAAATTATACAAAACAAAATGATAGCCTAAGTATAGGGCGTTCTCTCCCCCAAACCTTCCATCTTAACCGGATTGCAAAAGTATTCAAATCAAAGAACGTTTAAAGATAGATAGGATAGTAAATCTAAAATTAAAAAGAAACACAATTAAAAGAGAGAAATCCATATTATGAAATATTTGTTTCAAAATAAGTTTCACTGATATATTTTTTAAGTTTTTCCATAAAATTTTGAAGAAGTATGAATTTTTTAATTACATTAAATTATGTAGTTACCTATTTAGACCACACATTTCTAAATTCCTGCATTAATTTATTCGACATATATTTACTGAGCACCAGCTAGGTGCAGGTCACTGTGCCAGCTGATAGTATTAAAAGGATGAATAATATAGATATATCCCATTACCTTAATAGTTCAATGAAGTTAATAGTGCAATGAGGGGAACAGAAAGAAAACAAATAAATAGATACAAAAGATAATACCAAGTATGATTGAAGAAAGTAAACGGAGATTGAGATAAACTAAAAAACTTTAGACAGAGTGGTAGGAGAAGTTCCTCTAAAGAAGAGACATCAAAGCTGAGACCTGAAGGATGAGAAGGAAATGGGCATGCAAAAGAGAGAAGACCAAGGGGCAGTCAGAGAGACCACCAGATGCAGGGGTCATGAGCAAGAAGCGTTTATAGAGGTCTAGGGACTGGAAGAACATCAGTGGGATCAACCTGGGAGGAATAACCTCAGTGGGGCTAGAGAAGGAAAAGAAGTTGGATTATAAACTCTGGAAGGAATTATGACCAGAAGAATGGATGCTGTTAATATCTATTATAGAGGTAGAATCAAGAGGACAGGACTGTGCTGTTAAAACTTAAGATAACTTGGGCAGTGAGACCCAGAAATGTTAAACACTTTGGACAAAGTTATCCATTTAATGGCAGTGAGGGCACTAAATCTCAGGTATCCCAAATTATAAATCTAAAGGCCTTATAGTACAGCAACTGTTATAGTGTGTCACATCATGTCCCACATTTACAGTGTATGTCTTGCAATATCATCCCTGAGAATTTATTCAAAATATATTTATGAATATGTGTATATATAAGTATATTAATTGAGTATAAAGTTATAATCTTTGGAAATCACAAGCTTTTTCCCAAAAACTCAGTGAGAATAGATATTTTCTTAGTGTCTCCTGGTCACAGTTAATGTTTGATAATACGGTTGTACATCTCATGTTTCTCAACGAGGCCTCTGTGGTGAGACTGGAGGTTACCCTCCAAAAACCCCTTCTCCTCTTCATCTAGAACACATGGCTGTGCAGTTAGAGTACCTACCATTCTCAGCCTCTCTCCACTGAAGAGCAGCCATGAACTAGGTCCCCACCAGTGGAACTGAAGGGAAGTGGTCTTTACCACTTCTGACACTGGCCTGTAGGCTTGCCTCCTAGCATCAGGCTTGCCATTTTCACTTTCTTATTCCTCCTTCCACCAGCCTGAACACAGACATGGTGGTGACCCAGCACAGACCATGCAAATGATGACAGTTCCCTAGGAAATGTCAGAAAAATGACTTTGAGCAAAACTGAGTCCTTAAATGTACACAAGGAACATGGTTTCCCTGTCATGTTGGAACTCTAATGTGAAAAAGAAATAAAATTCCTTGTTTTTAAGCCACACTCTTTTTTTTTTCTTTTAATTATACTTTAAGTTCTAGGGTACATGTGCACAACGTGCAGGTTTGTTATATATGTATGCATGCGCCATGTTGGTGTGCTGCACCCATTAACTCGTCATTTACATTAGGTATATCTCCTAATGCTATCCCTCCCCCTTCCCCCACCCTACAACAGGTCCTGGTGTGTGATGTTCCCCCTCCCATGTCCAAGTGTTCTCATTCCTCAATTCCCACCTATGAGTGAGAAGATACGGTGTTCGTTTTTTTGTCCTTGTGATAGTTTGCTCAGAATTGTGGTTTCCACCTTCATCCATGTCCCTACAAAGGACATGAACTCATCATTTTTCATGGCTGCATTGTATTCCATGGTGTATATGTGCCACATTTTCTTAATCCAGTCTATCACTGATGGACATTTGGGTTGGTTCCAAGTCTTTGCTATTGTGAATAGTGCTGCAATAAACATATGTGTGCATGTGTCTTTATAGCAGCATGATTTATAATCCTTTGGGTATACACCCAGTAATGGGATGGCTGGGTCAAATGGTATTTCTAGTTCTAGATCCTTGAGGAATTGCCCCACTGACTTCCACAATGGTTGAATTAGTTTACAGTCCCACCAACAGTGTAAAAGTGTTCCTATTTCTCCACATCCTCTCCAGCACCTGTTGTTTCCTGACTTTTTAATGATCACCATTCTAACTGGTGTGAGATGGTATCTCATTGTGGTTTTGATTTGCATTTCTCTGACGGCCAGTGATGATGAGCATTTTTTCATGTGTCTGTTGGCTGCATAAATGTCTTCTTTTGAGAAGTATCTGTTCATATCCTTTGCCCACTTTTTGATGGGGTGTTTGTTTTTTTCTTGTAAATTTGTTTGAGTTCTTTGTAGATTCTGGATATTAGCCCTTTGTCAGATGAGTAGATTGCAAAAATTTTCTCCCATTCTGCAGGTTGCCTGTTCACTCTGATGGTAGTTTCTTTTGCTGTGCAGAAGCTCTTTAGTTTAATTAGATCCCATTTGTCAATTTTGGCTTTTGTTGCCATTGCTTTTGGTGTTTTAGACATGAAGTCCTTGGGCATGCCTATGTTCTGAATGGTATTGCCTAGGTTTTCTTCTAGGATTTTTATGGTTTTAGGTCTAACGTTGAAGTCTTTAATCCATCTTGAATTAATTTTTGTATAAGGTGTAAGGAAGGGATCCAGTTTCAGCTTTCTACGTATGGCTAGCCACTTTTCCCAGCAGCATTTATTAAATAGGGAATCCTTTCCCTATTCCTTGTTCTTGTCAGGTTTGTCAAAGATCAAATGGTTGTAGATGTGTGGTATTATTTCTGAGGGCTCTGTTCTGTTCCATTGGTCTATATCTCTGTTTTGGTACCAGCACCATGCTGTTTTGGTTACTGTAGCCTTGTAGTGTAGTTTGAAGTCAGGTAGCGTGATGCCTCCAGCTTTGTTCTTTTAAGCCACACTCTTATAGGATCTCGATATTTCAGTGGCCTAGCTATATACTAAACAATAAAGACTCCAAAATCTTTACCTGTCTGTGCAATTATACTTCCCAAGTTACGAATAATCTTGAACCTTAATAAGGGGAAATATAAAAGTCGTAATTGAATAAATCACTGGCTTACCCACGTGGTATTTTCAGGATGTCTTGTTGGGAGTGAAGGTAATTCTGACACATTAATTCCCATTCCATCCCATGTGCACATACACAAGCACTGAGATCCATTGTTATACATGGCTTTCCTAGAGGAAATGACAGCTCTCAAATAGAAGGCAAATAATCCCCCCTTGAGAGTGACGGTCAGTCACTCTCAAGTCTGCAGGCACAACTGCAAAACATATTATTAAGGCAATGCCTGTGGGTTAAATCATTAAACTGCATGGGTAGGCTATGGGATATTCTGGGTGTAGGTGACTGTGAGGAAGGCATAGACTAGTTTCAGTTCAGTACTGGAACCGTGACTCATGAGCACAAAGGTGGAATGAGTATCATAAATAATTACCCAGCCACATGGTGCCCAAGGGGAGCCAGTCACTGGTGCTATAACTGTGAATAGACTTCAATCTCTCCGAGGTTGGCAAAAGTTCTACTATTCAAAAGTATGTCAACATGATAACTCAGAATCATTGGTTGTAGGTATCAACTGCCAGTTCAATCAGTTGTGGGCAGGACAGTAGAGTCACATGACAACTTTTACCATAGGTAACATTTACGGCTGTATTCCTCAGAAGGGTGATTTGGAAGTCAATGTTGAGTAATTCATCCACTATCTGATAGTGGTAGCAGTCATAGTACTGTCGTCATTACCATAGTAACAAACAGTTTTTGAATACTTACCAAGTTCCAGGCACTATGCCAAATGCTTTATATATACTATCTAATTTAATCTTTATATAACCTTATTATTATCCCCATTTTATAGCTAAAGAAACTGAAGCGTAGAGACATTAAGTGGGACAACAAATACCCAAACTCAGGCAGTATAACTTCAAAGCTTCATGCTCAATAATTGTATTGTATTATGACTTTTCTGTAGCTAGAGCCCATCATATTCGTATTTATGTTCCCAAAGCATCTAACCTATAGTTACCTGCATGCAACAAGTGACAAAAACACAACTGGGAGACCCACGTTTAATTAACTAAAACAATGTAGTTAGGGTTTCCATTGTCCATTCTTACTATTGCTGTAATTAAAAATAATTTGCAAGGAGTAAGTGTCAACATAATAAAGCTTTAGTGCAGCATCCTAGAGATATTTGCAGATTAACACCTTGTTTGCTAATTGTGTCAGTGCTCAACTTATGTTGCAAAATATGAATGTAAAGAGTATGAGAGTCTTGCAGATGGGATTGTTAAAGCAAACATCTCCACACATGTTTCAGCTTCAGCTCATAGAAATAAGACTTCTACTGTCTCTCCATATGGAAAATCGTTGAAGAGAGCATTTTTGTCCCCTCTCTTGCTGGCCTGCTTTTCACTCCTATCTACTCCCAGAAAAATGAGTTCCTGATCCAATTGACAAGAGCTGGGTTCATTTACTAATAATGGGCAGGGCTACTGTGCCTCAAAAGCAGGAACTAGGCTAGCACTGCCATTTCTTTAACTTACTGGATTCAGGGGCAGATCTTCGCTATCTCTCACTCCCAGAGTTTAGACACTGGAGCCACCTTGTCCTTCACATCACTCTGAGGTAAGAAAATCTGTTTTGGTGGACTCACCTTTGTCTCTCTGCTCCGCTTTGACAGAGATAGGATTTTAGCTTTCCAGCAACTGGCTCAATTCATGGATTCAGAGTTGGTCTTAAAGGCTGGAAAAGCTCTACAGGCAATCTAAAATATGTGGATCCCAGGTCAAGACAGGAAGTCCCAAATGTGGGATCCCAGGTTAACACAGGAAGTCCCAAATCCAGCATTTGTAAGAGAGCACTAGATGGAGAGGTATAGCACACTTGAACATATACTCAAAAGAGCTGCTTTATACATATGTGTATATACATATTATATATAATATATAATACATATATACATATAACATATACATATTATATATTATAATATAACATATTATATAATACATATTATATATTTTATGTAATATACAATGTATATTATATATATAATTTTTCTGGTTATAGGAGTAGATAGGAGTGAAAAGTGTGCCAACAAGAGAGGGGACAAAAATGCTCTCTTCAATGATTTTCCATATGAAGAGACAGTAGAAGCCTTGTTTCTAGAGCTGAAGCTGATACATATGTGGAGATGTTTGCTTTAACAATCCCATCTGCAAGACTGTCATACTCTACATTCATATTTTGCAACATAAGTTGAGCACTGACACAATTAGCAAACAAGGTGTTAATCTGCAAATATCTCTAGGATGCTGCAATAAAGCTTTATTATGTTGACACTTACTCCTTGCAAATTGTTATCATATATATAATATATACAACATATAATACATATTTATATTATATAATATAATACATATTATATATTATAATATAATACATATTATATTATATAATATATAATATGTATTATATTATATAATACATATTATATATTATATAATATAATACATATATATTATATAATACATATCATATTATATAATACATATTATATTATATAATATATAATACATACTATATATTATATATAATATGTATATACACACACATATACTTTTCTTTAAACATGGGTTCTATCAGTCAGATCCCTTAAGGGAGATAAGTGCCACACAAAACCCACAACAACCTCTTTGATCATCAAGAAGCAAGACTTAGAAAGTTTTTCAAACTTAAAACAGAAAAACTGCTGGAATCCATTGCCACATTAATTTAGGCCATTGTATCATGCTCAGAATAAATCCACATCTTACTGCTGACTATGGTTGAGATTTCAATTACAAATTAGATACCTCCTTTAGGTAAATTAATATTGAAAATTTATCACAAATAAAAGAGATAAAAGAATAGAAGTAAACAAAATCAGTTCAATTCATAGGTCAAATGTGTAAAAGTAGGAGACAGATAAAGGCAGACATGAAGATTTCATCTTCACATCAATCCCAACATTGCTTAATACAACGATACGGCAGGGAGAGGTGATGTATGTGTTCTGTTGTTTTCAGAAAACACATACAAATCGAAAATGAAAATTCCAAAAGAACACTAGCTTCCATACCACAATGTTTTTTAAGGTATTTTAGAAAAAATTTAGATTTTAAGTTTCAAGCTTTCAAATGTGCTTTGTGTACAGAAAATGTTTGATATATTTGCTAAATATTGAAGAAATGAACATCTTATGGGCTTTGTTCTTACACTTAAAGCTGTGTTAAACAGTGCTGTGTGTATTTATATACATATATAATAATTGACCTCTTCCCATATTTTATTGCTATATAATATATATCTGTGAATTGCACATTCTTGTGCTATGCCATATATATATATGTGTGTGTGTGTGTGTGTGCGTATGTGATTTTTTTCCCAAATTTTACCATTGCTTATGTGTACTATTCCTTACATTCCCACCAACACTGCATAAGAGTATAAATTGATAAATTGCCCCTCAAACTTACTAAGACAAAGAAGTTTTTAAAGCGACGCATAAGAAATTTAATTAAATACAAATCTTAAATTCCTATATGTCAAAAGGTACAAGAACAAAGTTAAAAGACATCCAAAAACTAAAAAAGGTATCTTCAACATTTAAAGCAAAGATTAATATTTTACATTTCAGACAGATTATCCATATGAAAAACAGTCATAGCATAGGATTGTGAGATTCACAGACTATATGTGTATATATATATACACACACACACACACATAGCAATAAACATATGAAAAGAAGTTCAATTTCATCAATAGTTTAAAAAATACTTATTAAAGCCATAATAATTTTATCGCTATTCAAAATGAAAAAAATTTAACAAGTCGATACAACCCATTGGTAAAGGGTATAAGAAAACTTAACTCCTATATACTATTCCTGGAAGTATAAATGGCAATTTTGTATTGTAGAGTAATTTGCACTGTTTATAAAAGTTTTAAATATGCAATATTCTACAACTGAGCAACCCCACTTTCAAAAATTTATACCAAAGAAGTAACATAGAGTAGGTACTTAAGAATGATCAGGGCAGCATTGTTTTTAATAATAAAAAAAATATGGGGAGGAAGAGCCACTTCAAGTTCCAATATGAGGAGGGGCTAAATAAATGAGAATATAACAATATAATAGAATATTATTTGGAAGCTGCAAATATAAATGCTTCAGATCACTAAGCAGATATGATAATAAAGAGTTGAGTGAAATTAATAGGAATCAGAAGGTCTGTCATCAAAAGGGATGCAAATTCCATTTTTTCAAACACATTAAATGGCTCAAACCAAGCAAAATTTATGTGCAGTCCCTTTCCCCAGCAGACCTCCAGACTGTGACATCTGAGATAGAATTAGATAGAAAGAATTAGATAGATAGAAAGCTAGCCATAGATATAAAGAAAAACAAAGTTAAATTACAGGACCAATGAATAGCAGAGTCAGTTGTTTGGTAGATATGTATACATAGGACTGCCTACAAACACATAAAAATTGAAAAACGTAGGTTAAGTGGGTTACCACTGTGTTGTAGAATTAGTGAAGCAGGGGCAGTGCATAGGGATGGTTCTCACTTGTACATCTGTGTTGTTTCCTAAATTGTTTTCTAAGTTTTTGCATTTTGGGTTTTTCAGCATTTTTCAAATAAATTTTTTAACAAAATAGAAGGAATACAGAAATTCACAGATATAATTTCAGGAAAAAGAATAGAATTGTATTTAGAGTACAGAGATAAAGCATATCTTCCTTGAATGTCATAAACTTCGGTTATTTTTAATTTGGGCCATATCTTTTATAATTAGTCAATCATTCAACCAAATATTTTTTCCAAAGAGAAAATGTAATGAAAACTTAAATTAGCATAAATATTTAAATGCTGAATTTGCACCAAATAAAGACTTCAGGAAGAGAAAAAATAGTTTGGAAACTTTTGACAAGACTTTTCAATATTTGAGACATTTTAACTCAACTTATACCAAAACTAGCATATTTTCAATGATGTTACCAATTCACAGAATTGCATGTGTTGAAGAAAGTTATTTGAATATACCAAGGGAGGGCACAGTTGAATTCTATTTCTGTTTACTCTGTATAGCTTTAACTTTGTGGTAGAAGATTACTTAAGTGAGCATTTTGGGTTAAAGAAAAAAACCTTGCAGGGCATTTTAAGCTGAAAGCAGTTGATTTTTTTATTTTAATTTTTTTCCAAATTATAGTTTTTAGCATATTGAGGCTTGTGTTTAGAAATTGTTGTTACTAATTCTTACTAATTGTATGTGTGTGTGTGTGTATGTGTGTGCACACTTCCTTTATTTGGCACATCATCATCCATTTTTACAGTCAGGTTGAATTTGAGGAAAGCATTACTATAAGTATAGAAGGTTTTCTCAAGGATATAGAAAACAGGCTTGATTTTGTTCTTGCAGAAACTCTAGAATCTTCAGGCCCAAGCAATTTAAACCGTTTGTTAATTGATTACCTTCCAGCCCTATCAGTGGTACTTAGTGTATCATCTATGGTCACTTAAACTGACTCCTAGAATCAAAAGCAGAACCAGCATCTCTTATATGACAATATAGAGAACATAATGAGGTATTCTCCTAAAAGAGACATAAACCTCTAAGTAGCAAGGAATACATGCCTTAAAATCTGTTATTAAATTAATTATTCTAAAAATTAAATGTTGAAAAATGAAACTTTATGGCTAATCATTTATCTCCAGCTTTTTAGGGCAACTCTCATTCAGATTAAGTCCAAAGAGCTTTGTAAACAACAAGAAACATATGTGCATAGGAGCCCCAGACATCCTGAGATCCACCTCTGAGGTAGTCATTGAAGGACTCTTAAGTGCTGAAATAGTCTGGGCTCACACAGGACACAGTAAGTGAAAGCTCATTTGCTGCTATCAACAAACAAATTAATAGTACAGAGTAATAATGCCAGAGAATTCTTGTTGTAGTTGGGCTGTTTAGAGATTCTCAAGCATACTCACAAGTGAAAAGGAATAGATTTCTTTCTCCTCTGTAGCTCAGCCTCAGATTTTTGTTTCCAGGATTCCCCCAGGTGAAAGTAATCTCTCACCTCTAGAATTCCATTTCTGCACTTCCATTTCATCTCCCTTGTAGTACACAGTTTGTGTACTTTTTAAACATATATCAAATCACATGGCCGGGTGCAGTGGCTCACACCTGTAATTCCAGCACTTTGGGAGGCAGAAGCGGGCAGATCACTTGAGGTTAGGAGTTGAGACCAGCCTGGCCAACACAGTGAAACCCCCGTCTCTACTAAAAATTCAAAAGTTAGCCAGGGTGTGGTGTTGCATGCCTGTAATCCCAGCTACTTGGGAGGCTGAGGCAGGAGAATCTCTTGAACCTGGGAGGCCAATGTTGCAGTGAGCTGAGATGGCACCACTGCACAGGGCAACAGAGTAAGTGAGACTCTGTCTCAAAAAAAAAAAAAATCACAACACTCTTCTATTCAAAACCCTGCCATGGTTCCCCCATCTTGTGCAAGGAAAAAGCCATGGTCCCTAGTTGGCTCTCTGACTTCATCTGAACTAACCTCCTCCCTCTGCCCCACCTTCTTCATGTTTCTGCAGTCACTCAGACCCCTGGCTATTCCTCAAACACCCCCAGCCTTTGCTCTTACTCTCTGGAGAATTTACTAAGAGAGCTACAAAGAAATAAAGTTATGTGTTTTAAGAAGAGGTGCCCTCATATGAATAGAATTTTGAACATTTAGTGCCACCTCTGCTTGTTCGAACAGAGGCAGCCAAATCTATTTGACATTTTCTCTCTATGTACATTGCAGAAAAGTCTAATAATTCTCAAAAAACTGTGTTGATTCAGTAATACATCCTAATTAGTGTAGCAGACATTGCTTTAATTAGTAAACCTAGTCATTTGGCAATAAATCCATTTTTTACAACTTTTAAAATTTCATTATTAATTGTGAATTAATTAATTACATATCACATAACATTTACCATCTTGATTATTTTAAATATACAGTTCAGGAGAACTAAGTACATTCACATTGCTGTGTAACTGCCACCACCATCCATCTCCATAACATCTTTCATCTTTCCAGATAGAAACTTCAGAACCATAAAACAGTAATTCCCATTCCCTCCTCACTCCAGCCCCTGGCAATCATCATTTTATTTTCTGTCTTTGTAAATTTGTCTATTCTAGGTACCTCATATAAAAGGAATCCTACAGTATTTGTCCTTTGTGACTGGCTTATTTCACTTAGCATAATGTCCTCAAGGATTATCCATGCTGATGATGTGTCAGAATTCCCTCCTTTGTAAGACTGGATAATAGTTTGTCGTATATATAGACCACATTTTGTTTATCCACTCACCAGTCAATGGACACTTGGGTTGCCTCCACATTTTGGCTGGATATGAGTAAGACTTCAGGAAGGGAAAAGTTAATAGCTTGGAAAGTTTTGACAAGACGTTTCAATATTTAAGAAATTTTAACTCAAGTTTTCCACCAAAACTAGCATATTTTAAGACTATGAGCATGGGTATATAAATATCTCTTCAATTATGTGGGATACATATGCAGAGGTAGAATTGCTAGATAATTATGATTATGGTAATCCTATTTTTAATTTTTTGAGAAACTACCGTGCTGTTTTCCACAGAAGCTGGAATGTTACTTTCTTACCAACAGTGCACAAGGGTTCCAATTTCTCTACGTCTTTGCCGACACTTGTTACTTTCTGGCTTTTTTAATAGCAGCCATCCTAATTGGTGTGAGATAGTGGTAAGAAATCAATTTTTATAGCACAGAAAGTTTGCAAATTGATCATCTTTGCCATTACCTAAATACCCCAGCTGACCATGTCTCTGCAGACAGCAGAACAAAATTCGTGTTTTGCAAAGATTAGATATTTTAGCACTTAGCTGAATGTTCCATTTCCTCACATGTAAAGCAGCATAACTGTTTTTTAAATTAATAGGAAAACTATCTAGAGTAAAATGCTAAGGACAAGTAAAAGGGAAGTGGAAAGGATGATGAAAAAATAAACTTAGATATCTTTAGGTGGCTTGAGACTGATGAAAAACTTAATTAAAATTCTAAAGCTCCAAGCATTTTGGGGTTTTTTTGATGGGGAAAGGATGAAAATTTAGTAATTTTATATCACATGTTTTTTTTCTTTTGCATTTTTCTTTTGCAACAACTTTATTTAGTACTGTTACTCAATTGTGATAATTTCAATGTTCCTGCTATTTTGAGGATTATTGTTAATATTTTAGTGGATGGTTATTTTCCTTTAAACATGTATTTTCAAAAATGTTGCATACTTGAGAGTGATCTTATTACATTCTAGGATCAGCTTTTTTTCCCCAGAGTAATAGTCAATAATTGCATAATGCTAGTCAACAGAAAAACAGGATTCACTTAAGAGAATTTGTTTTTCAGCTAGCTTTGCAGGGACACACTTATTCCACTGAGAATAGGATACCTGCACTGACATCCACTCAGAGAAGTAATAACTTGCCAAATCCTACTTATCAACGTGTATCCTTTTCTCAATTAATTCAAGATTTCCAGTTTGTTTACTTTCATCTCCAAAATAGCAACAACTTCCTTTAATATTTCAGACAGTCTGGCATTTAAGTAACTGATTGATGAATGTTCAATTGCACTCAGAAAGCAACAGCCGTTTTCATCATCCGTAATTCATTAGCATATAATGGAAATGTCATGCCAATCAAATTAAAGTTGCATGTGATAAGAGCTCTTTGTTATTGATTGAAATTTTCTTCTCAGCAACTGTTGTAACTGCATTTGATAGAAATAGGTTCTCTGCCTGTATCCAAGTTGTTTTTATTCTTTTTTCCTCCTCTAGGATGTCATATTCTCTTTCTGTGCCTAGGCAGCAACGAGCATCATTTCTCCACCAGTCTTGCTTTCAGCTGCCATGTTTTTGTTTTCCCCTCTTCATCTCTTTGCATTGTTCATCGCTGGGCTACAGCAAAATATTGGAATGCGTAGCATATTGCAACAGAAGGAGAAGAACATATCTTCACAGAATTTATGTTGTATACATTTAAAACTTTCTGCTTTCAGAAACTGCCATACCAAAATAAAGCTATTTGCATACACACTAACCACTCTTTAACCTATGGCATGATGCCACTACATAGAAGATCATCACCAAAAATCCATGTCCGTGTTTTCAGAAAGACATAAAAATATGATTTATATACATTTTTTGTTGTGCTTTTTTAAACAAGGGTTAAGTAACAAAATAAAACATGTCACATTTTGTTTATTCTTTTAGGCCTCACAGCCGAGGATGTCTTTAGTCTGCAAACATTTAAAATTTTTAACTTCAACATTTCACCACAGAAGACATCTGAAGGTTATCCTCTTCCCTTTACTCTAATAAATTCTATAACTCAGAGCTTGATGAAAGCACTTCTTTGACTCTAACAACGTAAAAAAAGAAAATTTTAAATTGAAGTCATTTAGAATTCCTCAGTAGTTAAAATGTTTTTCATAGACACAATCAAACCTTCTTTAAAGTTGCAATTAATTCTTAGTTAGGGGAAAAATACCATATGGAATAAAATTCTCTTTGGAAATCACGTGTTTGCATTCCTGCTGTATGATTATTCTTACCACACCAGAAACTTTTTAATTAATTGCACTCTTCATGGCTACACTAAAACAGATGTAAATAAGTGCTTTTTATAACCATTAACTTTCACAACAGGCTTTTCCTCAAGAACTGTATGGTTGAATTGTCGAGAGGCAGTTTGAGGGTGTGGGCTGCTGAAGGCTGGCACCCTCTCATTTACATAGGCAGTTTTTTATTCTAAATCCAACAAATGGGCAGAAACACATTTCCAAATGCAAAGGCTCAAGAGTTGCCCGTGTTTGAAAACAAATTGGACTTGGTGTGTTGACTTTTGAGTGGTGATTATACAATTAGTGCTGTGAGTTGGAGGAAACCCGCCCCAGTGCTAACTTGGTTTTATTTGTTTGTTTTTAAGTTGGCAAGAAAGCAAGACTGCTGAGAGCTTAAACCAATGAAAAATGCAACAGTGAGAGAAATTAGAATAGTAAGAACTAATAAAAACAAAATACGAACAAGGTCTTGTAAGGAGTCCAAAAGAAGTCGACCTGGCCTGACGCCAATCATCACTGATTTCAGGGATGGAATTTATTAAGGAGGGAGCATGTCGTGTCTTCTAGGAACTGCAGCGTGCAGCATGGTGGAAAAGAAGGGAGTGAGCCCGTCCGCGTACACTTTAATAGCAGAGTATTAATTTCAACTAGTCTTGTTAACTTACTTTTTTGTTGTTGTTTTTGAGATTGCTTGGGGAAAAAAAATAGCAAAAAATGTTACAACTACACAAATCTATTGTGCCCAACTCTAGTAGGCACGTTTGCCTCTTTGCATTAGGATTTTCGTCATAAATTGGCTTTTAAATTAGAAGATTACCCTCTGATCTGAGTGAATCTGAATGAATCTTTGAGGGGAAACTTCTTCGATTAAGCCAGGGAGATTCTCCCAAAACAAGAAAAAGAAGTTTTCATTTCAGGGTAACAGGTGATCAGATCCAAATCAAACTTGAAGCATGTGCTCTTGTGATAAATCCAGGTAAATTTCATTCCAGAGATAAGATTCTCTCATGGGAAAAGGAAGAATATCAAAGTGCAAACCATCATGCACCAACGAGAGCTACCTCATAAAGTTTAATCTGTGACAATTCATCCATAATTCCTCTCACAGACTTAAGTAGCATGTGTTTTCAGAAGAGAGGACCCCATAATGATCTCACATGAGCTATCCGATTGTGATTTCTGAGGCCTTTGCAATCAAACAGTAATATCAATAATAACAGCTACCGATTATTAAGTGCCAAACACTGTGTACTTTACTAATCATCCCTGTGTACTTTTATAATCATCCCTAATTCCCAAAACAATTCTGTAATCTGGATATTATCTCCATTTTTACAAATAAAATTTGGGGTCAGAGAGGTTAAGTAACATGTCCAAAGTCACAAAGCTGGTCAGTGGAGAGCCAGGATCCAAAGTCAGAGCTGCTGCACCCCAAAGCCCAAGCTCTTTTTATTACCCCTTGCTTTGAAGAGACACCCTCATTCCATTCCCTAGATAACAAGAGCAAATGCAGGATGTCTCCCGGGTACCTACCATCATACCCTCTCAACATCCTTTCCCAAATTTCTATTTTGCAAAGATTTCTTGTTTTTCCTTAGGCAAGGCTGAAAGACAGTCTTTCTCTTTATTTATAGCTACCCATAAAATAAGATTAATTAGCTTCACAGAATTTACAACTGATTTAAGAGACGGGGCCAAAGTCCAAATACAGATGTGGAAATGATTATTCTTACACCTATTATATATAAGGAGATCTCTGCATGATCACACAAAGTGAAGTTTCTGTCTGTCTCTGTGACTTAAGCCATCCCATCTTTTATGTATGTCTTCCCGGTTTACAACCACAATTCCTGGTTTTAAGGTATATTTGTTACACACACACACACACACAAACACACACACACACACTTCTTAAGTTTATCTACTGGTCCTTTTTTCTTACAAATATATGACACTGGAGGATTTAAAATATTTGTGATGCTCAATAACTATTTATTATCATTAATTAGCCAATTGCCTCAAGAAAGCCTAATGAAAAAGGAAAAGAGTGTGGTTTAAGAAAACATATGATTAGACCTCCCTGAGGACACCCCCTTTCTCATCAGAGAATTTGCCATTTGGATTCACTGAGTAACTGCCTTTTCATAGCTATGATTCCTTTATCCAAACTGATCTCTATGTAAAGGATCAAGACAATTACAAGAAATTAGTATAAATTAGAATTAAACTGAAATTCCCCACGTTGTGTCAAATTGAAACCTTGTTACTTAATCTTTACATTGTCTTCCTTGGGGGTTTTCTCCTTCCTACATTGTTTAGGCAGTAATTTCTCTCAGGCCTTTTAGTTAGCCATCTTCAGCTTACTCAGGAAAGTGAGGGCTGTTAAGAGCTGTTCTGGTGTCCTGGGACTTGTATGTAGAAGATTCTCTTTCACTATTTGATAGCCTCAGAGCTGAAACGGCTGTTATGCACCACTCATCACCAACAGTGTCAGAAGTTGTATCAGCATCTTCAAAAAGAAAGTCAGTACATCTTCAGTTAAAAATAGCCATAGTCTAAGCTTACCTATGTTCCCTGCGCAACTTTTTTTAAGTTGAAATGAAAATACCTTTGAACCTGTCCTCGACATGTTCAATAATTTCTATCAGGTGTAAAACACCTTTGTTTTATTTCCAGAATCCAACAGCTCCCTAGCATCAGTCAAACCTAAAAAGTCTTAAGGTTTGACTTGGCTAGCATCCCAAAATGTTATTCTAGTCTCCAATAGACATTTCATTAAGAGAATATGTATCAAGTCACATTTATTTTAGTTCGGTGGCTATTTCATTCACTTAAAATCACAGTTTTCCCACTTATGTAATAAAGGGCAGCGGAAGAAAAACGCCAACACTGAGAATAATTATAGTTAGAATAATTATAGTTAATATAAAGATAGTTTTCTGGCATGAATTTTATATGATGCTGGTGCCTTTTCTAGATCTAATAGTGGAGGGTGGATAGGGAGATTAGAGAGATACTTCTGATATGTTCTTTAGGCTATAAAAATTACATATAGGGCCACTGTGAATTGGCTTGATTTTCGAAGATCTAAAGAACAGAGGAAGAAGTGATGATGGCCTTTTGTTGATAGAAGCAAACTTCTAGTACTAAATGTATAGGGGGTAGAGCAAAGTATGGTTTTAATTCTTTCCTGGATCAAACCCTCAATAAAATGACATAGCTCAATCAGCCTGCCAGCACATTCTTCTGCTCAGATAGTCCACCAAGTCTGGATCAGAAAAGGCTTTGACTCTAGACTTCTAAACAAGCTGATGTAGATGAAATGTATCAAATGTCTTACATAAATTAACCTGATCATGATCTGACTATAAGAAGTCACCTAGAATATCTTTTGTTCTAATTTTTCTTTCCCATTTTCTTGGTTTTACGTAGTTTATTTCAAAGAAACATGTGAGATGACTCTGTAGTTTTGCACACTGAGCACTGAACACTGAAGGGCTCTCACTTATTTGTGTATTGCACAAACGTAAAATAAATTTCAACTCCTTGGGAAATTTCACACTGATTTACAAGAAATAGAGTATTATTCGGAAACTGTTTATAAATTCTATTTATAATTATTCTATCGAACTAACAGACCTCAGCAAACAAATCATGCCATCATCACTGACGACTTTAAGAGTGAGCATTTCAAGTGGATTTGGATTAAGTTGTTAATGAGAACTAGGGCACAGGCTCAGTTCACTGGATTTTCACTTCTTGAGACATGGAATCATGTACTGAATAAATCAAGTGCAACTGGCTTCACCTTAGCCTCAACGACCAGCACCATAAAGTCACTGTGTATTTAACACCATCAGCAGGCTCCAATCCTGAAACCTAGGAGTCCCGAGTAGAAGGAGGGCTACCAGCCAGCTTTGAAGGGCATCCATATGAAAAGAATTCAGGATGCAAAGAAGGCATCAGGAGAGAGAAGATCTAGTCACATTTTCGGGCCAGACTTACTGGGCCAGTTACCACCCGTCTCAACATTGTCTCCCTCAGGAGAAAGAGTCTATGATATTTTCTGCTATTCCTACAGGGCCTTATTAGAATTTACAGATTGTAGGAAGGGCACAAATATGACACAGACAGGTAGCTTCTGTCTTCCTGACATTTATAATTCCAGAGGAGTAGGCAAAAACATCAGAACTCTCTCAAAACCCCAAAAAAGAAGGAATGAGACAGCTCATCTAACAACCCCACCACAGTGAAATACAGTCAGGCAGTGTAACTTGCTCAAGTTCTTCCTCAAAGCGGGCCCAAGTCAGAATAAAACATGGTTATCATTTAAGAACAATAATATTTGAAGGTAAAAAAAGAAACCTTTGTACCCAACTGACTTTTCATTCACTTGACATCATTACTATGATCAAACATGCTTATTAAAAATAAATGAAATAAAATGACAAAACTTGTAAAGGGCTCAGTGCCTAGCACATAATAAGCACTCAATAAAGGTTTGGCTCTGAGGTCTTATCACTAAGAAGATCAGAGTGAGTACTGTAACAGAAGGCTAGGGTTTTAGGCAAAGAGAGGGCATACACATTTTCAACACATGTAAAATTAAATTATAGCACAATTGGACCAAATTGAGAACCTCCTGCAGAAGTATGGAGTCCTGAAAATACCTTTACAGCATAACAGGGACTTGTTGGGACTTTATAAGAAAGGATTAGGAACATTTGTTTATTTTTGAAAAGACTGCCCTATGGGAACCTAGAGTAAGATATGAGGCTTACAGACTTGGGCTGATCCTCCCCAAATTTGGGGGTTGTTTAATGTAAGTCATCTGGGGTTTTAAGCTGGCTATTCCGGACTATTCCCTTAACTAAAACAAGACGGCCCCCTACCTTCGCTGAGAGATCTCAGAATCCCCGAAGTCTGGCAGCCTCCACTAAGCCAGCTGCTGTTTGCAGGAGTCTGATGATCTGGGACTTCCCAGGTGTCAGAAGCAAACAATAGATCACAGCTGGCATTAATTGGCAGCACCCTGGTTGGCAGTCTCAGCAGAGAGAGGCCAAACACTGAACAGGCCACAGAGAGAGGACTCCCCTCACTCAGCTAATATTAATTGAAATGTCTTCATGGAATGCTGTTTTGCACATTGCAATGAAAACAGTTTGTTTTTAGGATTTAAACATCCCTCCGCTGTGTTTGCAATCTGAACACTACAGCATGTGTTAAAACATAAGATCCAGGGAGGCAAACTGACTATAAACAGAGTAGTTTAGGAGCTGGGGGGTGGGGAAGCTGTGTCTTTCTTTTGCAATTTTCAAGCTCAGTGAAGTGCACAGGAGTGATAATCCAGCACAAGCAAGAGAAGAGAAAGAGATATTTAAACTTCAGAGGATTTTTTTTTTTTTTTTTTTTTACTGGGTGTGTTGTTGGTAAGAACCCTGGAAAAGGAAAAATGATTTAAATCCATGACTTTCCCCTCGATACTGCCCTTTTAAAATCCTAGGCCACCATGCTAAATATTATCCTGGCTATTTGGGGCAATAGTCTCAATCCATCCAGGTAAAAGATACCAAGGAATGTGGTTCGCGGCCAGTAATATAGATTAGTATGCTAATGTTGTTCTAAGGGTAGCATTGTTAAATAAGCCTGAGATATCCCTGGAATCAAACTGAGCACACTATGCCAACCCATGTGTATCATTTAGGATTATACACGGACTGTTAAGAATACAGAACAATTGCTTCACATTTCTCTGTGCTGGTGTCATCTCCCTTTCGTATCTGGGAACAACACCCATATCTCGTCTTCAGCTACTGACATTTGTCATAAATTTCAACTGACCTTTTGCCAGAAGAGCTTCAGTATGATTTTCTTTTTATCTTTCCACAGTCTTCAGCTTGTCATGATTCATTCCGGAAGTATTTGGGGCCCAGCACTGTGCTCAATGTTATAGGAGATGAACAAAAAGCAGGAAAATCAGTTCCTACTTGGGGAGTCGAAACACATATTTATGACACAACTAGACAATCTGGAAGACAATGATAACTTGTTGATATGAACTGAATACATCAGGGTCAAAGAGGTGAGAAATAAGGCAAAGATATTTATGCATTTGGTTTATCCATCAACGTTTTCATGGAGAATATAAGTTTGGAGCTGTATTAAGAAGAAAATACAGAATTTGGATAAAGAAATGTATTCTAGATTTTTAAAAAAGCAGAAAGGAAAAAAATGATAAATAAGAAGGCCATAAGAAGAGAAACAAAAAAAGGGTACTGCCAGCTCTTTTATACAACAAAGAAGTGCTGAAGCTGTGGTTATACTGGTCCATCTCCCAAGTTTTAGACTATTCCAGATTTTATACATAGATATGTTGACACAAAACAGTTAAATAATTCTCCAAAAAGTATGAATCCAGCCAGTGCTGGATACGCCATAATAATAAAATTGAAAAGATAATAAAAGCTAGCCCTGGAGTAGTATTCACTGAAGTCCTGGTCCTGCCTGAAATGTTTGCTTAAAATGATTTAAATCTTTTCCTTTTCCTCTAGATCCTGAAGTAGGAACACTTCTCCAGTTTGTTTTCAGCACCTTTAAATCATTGTTTTCTCAGCGGGTGTAAATACCTCTTTAGTTCTCCTTATTCATCTGTGTACCTTTCTTCATTTCCTCTCTCCTATTTTTCTCCCGCTTTCCCCTTTCCCACTCATATTCAAAGGATGAGTGGAAAATACACCCACATATTCAGAACGTTTTTTATATCTCAAAGCAATCCTGCTTCGAATTTGCCATGTAAACATAAGCCTGCTAATATCTTGGACTCAGTTTACACAACTATAACACCTAACAGTCAGCGTGCTGTGAGGAACAAATTTTATATAACTAAAAACATTTTACTCAATTTCAATGGACAGAATGTCATGAAAAGAATAAAATCATTACCTTAAAAATATAAGCAAATGCCTTCATTGCCATACACATAACTTAATGTAGGAATGCAATTTATGTCTTAGATTGAAAAAAAAAAGTCCCATTTAACTTCCAGGACAAAAGAAACTTTGTTCACTTCTTATCCCAAGAAAAACTATGTTATTTAGGACAACCCATTGTCTAGCCAATCATTCCCCTGTGATAATCCTTCCCACCTACTGAGTATCAGTCACAAGGATGAGGGAATTTAAGAAGAATTTTAAAGTTAGGAGTGCTAATGCAAATTATACTAATAAATTTAAATGCAATCTCTGAGGAATCAACTTACCGTTATAAATAGTTGATTCATTTATCACAGTTACAATATCTAGTGGTAGAAATAAACTCACACATCACTCTCTATTAATGTGCTTAGAACCTATCAATCCAGTTGTTTACAAATGGGATTCATAAGGAAAGGATTCATTTATTACACTTGGAAAATGTTTCGTAATCTCTTGAAGAAAAGACAGACATGCAAAATTCTACATTTTCATAGGTAACATGTTCTCCTGAATTTAAATACTGCAATGAGAAAATAGGAAAGCCCGAATTTTTTTTCACTCTATCTACAACCCTGATAAGCTACTAATGTGAACTTGAACAGGTTCTTAAGCATTCAGAGCTCATTACTTAGGACCTAATAAACAAAAAGGTGTGAAAACCAGAGTAAAAATTGAAGCTTCACGTCAACCTGAGAGATTTTGCTCTGGAACAGATCAGATTAAGGCAAGCTCTCACCAAACAAAGATAATGCAGAAAGAAAAATCATACAATTATAGAATTTTAAAGCCAGAAACAACCTCAGAGCACATAGATTCCCCCCTGCTCATTGGGCAGATGATGGACATGAAATCCGGAAAGAATAAATAAGGCACCTAAGGCCTTGCAGCTAAGTTGTGCAACCATGAAAACAACCTGGGAACTGAAGCACGTGAGTACATGCACACACACACACACACACACACACAGATGTTTAGAAAGAATAATTTCATATATAATATTTGTGCAACAAGAAAGTTACTGGCAAAGAAAGATAAACTATATTGAAGGCTTTTTCGCTCTTGATTTCTCTTTTCTAGATGTGTTACTGCAAAAGTGGTTCCAGACCCCAAGGCAAGACAAATAAGGCTTGTACCAAATGGTATGTGTGTCCCCTGCACCCGTGCTGGTTATGAAGAAGCAAAAGAAAAGATTAAAGACAGAAGCTAAAAAAGAAAAAAGAAAATCATCACTACTAATACAGTCACCCAGCCCACAGGCAAAATCATATCAACAGGACTTTCCTGTATTGTAGATTAAACATATTTCCTAATGTACTAATTTTGTCTAGTAACAATTAATAGTTAGATGATAGACATGAAATAAGCAACACCTATACTTGTTGCAATTATTCAATATGTTGCTGCTATAATTTATATTTTCATACTCTCCTTCATAATTAATATCTGTATTTTGAGCTCTTAGTAAAGAAAAGATTCTGAGCCAGCCTAAAGCTCTATATTTATCTGGAAACACTGGCACTTCCATATCAGTCCACCATGTTTACTAGTCTCTTATGTCCTAAAATAAGCAATCTCTCTATTCTTTTTGCCTCTTTCTCCTCTTCTATCTTTTCCTAACCAACCCCTTAAAGAAGTAATCTAGATTCGCAATCTCCACTTTTTCTTGTTTATTCTTCCACCTCCTGCTGTGTCACTTTCATGTCACTCTTCAATAGCTGTCTATTGAATCTGTTTCACAATAATCCCCAGATCACCAAATCCAAAGGCCTCTTCTCATTTCTCATTCTCCTGGATAGTATTTGATACCCAACCACCTTCTTTGAAGAACTCAGCCTTTTTGTGCTGTCTTGATGCCACTTTCTCCCAATCTTTATGAACACTTAACAGATCCTCCTTCACCACTTGCCCTCCACTTAGTCAATAATAATCTCATCTACTCGCCAGGTTTCATTTATACCTGTGGTTCTCAATGGGGGATGATTTTGCCACCAAGAGACATTAGGCAATGTCTGAAGACATTTTTGGTTGTCATCACTGCAGAGGGTATTGGCTGCTGGCATCTAGTGGATAGAGAGCTGGAACGCCAATAAATAGCCTAAAAGCACAGGATAGCCCTCTAAAATGAAGAATTAGCAGACCCAAAATGTCAACAGGGAGAGGATGAGAAATGGTCTACATCTACCTGTTTATAGATGTGGCTATATAGTTATCCACAACCTACATCTCTCAACTAAGCTCTAGACCTGTTTTTAATGCACTCCCTATACATGTCCAGTAATTACCATTATTTGCCTCCAAGCCTTCTCTTTTTATAGTCCCTCTCCCAAGTAGTTTTCATTCACTCTGAGCTCAAGTTAGAAACCTTGGAATCATTTTCTATTCCCTTTCGATCACCACACACAACCTCTGTGTCACCATGTTCTATTTTATTTTATAATCCCATAACCTCCTGCATGATGTGGTTAACTTCAGCCTCTCCCCATTCCATTTCATTGTTTAAATTACAGCAGTCATCATTCTATAACGAAAGTTTCTCCTGTCCCTCTTTTACTGAAATATTGTCAGTGGCACTCACTGCCCAGAGAATGAATTCTTAACCTGGATTCCAGGATTTGGGGGAGAAAATGGAAAGGGACCAGAGGGAATTTCCACCTACCACCTAGAATTATGTTTAAAATTCAACATGCGGTACATGTTCTGGAAAAACTATCAGCTTCATTAGATTCTCTATGACAGTGACTCTCCAAGTTTAGCATACATCAAAACCTCCTGGAGAGCTTTTTTAAACACAAATTGCTGGGCCCCATCATAGTTTCAAATTCACCAGGTCTGAATTTTGGTCTGGGAATTTGCATTTTTACTAAGTTCTTAGCTGATACTAATGCTGCTCATCTTGGGACCACACTTTGAGAAGCACTATTTTACACTGAAAGCATCTGGAGACTTTTAAATTTTTGAGTCCTGGATCTCATTCCCAGAGGCTCTGTGGGATGTGGCCTAGGTTTCTGAACGATTTTTTAAATCTCCGTAGGTGATTCTAATATGCAATGAATTTTGCAAACCACTGCTCTAAGAGGTCCATGACCCAAAATAGGTAAGGAGCCTAGAGGATAGAGGAAAAAAATGCTGAGAATAGAACTTCCTCATCTGGCCTCCACCTACCTTCCAGGTCCCCATGCTACCCACTCCTCTCTCACTCCCTTCATCGCCTCACACTTGACTCTCTACATGTCCACACCAGTTAGAATCTCACACTGTGAATGCTCCTGCCACTGCATTTATTCACAGGCTTCCCTCTACCAGGAATTACATTCCCCAAACTTTCTGGAAAATTTTACTCATTCTTCAAAACTACCTTAAATATTACCTGTTCTAATTTTCTCTGATCAAAATCAAAACCCAAGTACCGCCAAGGCAGAATTACTACTCCCTAGTTAGTTTATGTCCCCATAGCATTTCATTAATACTTCTGTTTTTTCACATCGTATAAAAAGTAGCTGTTTACATTGCTACATCTCATTAGACTGTGAGAACCTGGAGGGCTGCTAGTATCTGGGGCCTCAAGCAGAACCTGACACAGAGCAGGCAGTCAGTATGATGCACTAGTTCATTCATTCATCCACCCAAGCAGGCAAAGGGAAGTCTTTGCCTAAACTTTTTCTATTTTATGACTTTTCTGTATTTTAAAAAGCAGACAAATTCTTAGTGAAAGTTCTCTGAATGAGCTGGAGTCTTCTGCATGTTTATGAAAGTCAGAAAGGGAGTGGTACGTACAAGACAGAACTCAACAGCTTTATTTACTTAACTATCATAACTGAATATTTAATTTAACATATTCAAATACTTAAAAATTATCATTGGTTAGCCTGCAAATAACTACTTAAAAGAGTGTGTGTGGTGGGGGAAATGACTATAAAAATGTTAAGTTAGGAAAGCACGGATCTGTTTCTCTGGGTCTAATTATTGTCCTGTGTAATTCAATGGGAATTCTCACAGTGAATTACCTAGACGTGAATCCAGCCCAGATGTGCTCCTCAACTCTTCTCAGCTTGGTTTCTAATACACTTTTTAAAATGATTTCTCTTCTCTACCCTTCTAGAATAATCACAGATAAGTAAGTTGCATTCTATACTTTAAGTCATCAAAAAATATACTATACAGTATAAATCAAGTTTCTATAATTTTGTGGTTCAAAAGGATGATAAGTAAGTTGCATTCTATACTTTAAGCCATCAAAAAATATACTACACAGTATAAATCAAGTTTCTATAATTTTGTGGTTCAAAAGGATGAATGGTGGGGATTATCATAATCTTAAATTTCTACAAAACCCTAGCAAAGATACTAACTGGTGTGATTTTTTTCTTTTTTGTATCATACTGTACATATGTGAATCCACCAAGAAGCATTTTTAAAGAGTAACAAAGCCCTGAGTGACTTTGATGGAATGTGACACATTCTGTTGTCACTTTCTTTGTTATAGTCACAACTGAAAGCCACAAATTTCTTAGAATTTTTGGTAGTTGGACAACCATTACTTTTCACTGTAAAATTGTTAGGAAGAAAGAATTTGTCATTTTCCTGACTAAATATTTATTATATTGAACAATATGCGTTTTTGAAAACAAACGATTAAAAATCTACAGAAGATTTAAAACTATGTGATTTAGTCATCATCTGGAATAGTTTGTTTTTACTCAGAAATTCCATCAAAGGACAAACACTATACATTCTGCCTTTTCATTTCCCACGTTCCTGAAGTATAGGAATTAAGCAATTCTCATTTGACAGAGAAAAGTTTTAAGCATAATTTTTTTCTAGGTTTAAAAATAGGAGTCTATTTTTCAGTTTATACTTCATCACCTCATGAAGCTATTTTATTTTTACCTGTTTACTTGTTAGAGATAAACAGGACACAAATTATCAAACAGCATTTTTATGAAAACTTTTCGTGTGTGTGTGTGTGTGTGTGTGTGTGTATTCTCAAGAATCGTCAATTTGGGCTGGTAGTATCATCAGTTTATAAGAATAACTCAATGCAACTATAGATAACTGGTAACATAATTTTTATGCGAGTGCCTCCAAGGCAGCTTCATACAATGTCTTTTTCTTTGTTATTGACAACCTAAATGAACCTTCAGTGAGAATGAGTCTTCTCTGACAGTTTTCCTGAATTGCAAAAGTCCATCGGCTAAATCTATGACCTGTAGTTAAAACATCATTAATCAGACTTAAAAATAACCACCAAAATTTACTGTGCCCTTTTTTCTCCATGTCCTTAACTCCTCCTCATCACCCCAAGGCAACATGAGGAATAAATCTAATTATTTAATTTAACAAATTAAATTACCTCACTGGAAAGTTGCTATGCCACTGTCCTCAGGCACCCTGTCTACCAAGACCCCGCATACATATAGGTGAAATGTTTTCAAGTGAGATTCTTCTCTAGTATTAACTCTCAGTAAATTTTGTTGGACAAGGTCCAAAATGAACTCAGCTTACCCTGAATTCCTGGCAAAAGTAATTTAGCTAATTTTGTAGCAGGGATTCCACACACTGCCACAATTCTCAGTGAGTAAGTGGGTGGGCAGTGTGATGTGTTCTTTCAAGTTAAAAATAAATTTTAGTTAGAAAGAGGGTTTGAATTATATTTCTTATCTATGACAGCTCTATAGATAAAAGATTCCTCCTCTGGGGTGACATTTGAATACTAAACAAACCCACTCAGGAATAATTTAGTGTTATAACTATAATTAGTGATCCACATTTAAATTCAAGAATTATATAGACCTCCTCCCAAAATTGTAGGTGGAACATCATGCTAACATCTTCTTGGCTTTGGGAAATCTAAATCTAAACTTAGTTTAGTGACGGAAATATTTTCAAGCAGTCAAAAATTATCCATTTCATAGTGCATAATAATTTCAAGTGAAAAATCTTAATGTACGACAGAATATTTTAAATACTTTTTGTTCAACATTATGGCCCTAGTTGGTTTTTGCAAATTATTTTGATAACCAGTAAAATGTTCATATGAAATTCATTACTGCCAAAATCAAAATCTTCAAAATACATTTCAAGGAAAAATAAATCTGAATAATTAAGGCAGCCCTTCAATTGCTTTCTCCCAATAGAAAATTTTGACTATGAAAGACCACGATATTGGAATGTTGGAGGAGAAAAGGAAAAATACATCACAATAATGGATACCTAGGGGTGTTTCTATTAGGTATAACAGAGATACTCTGTGGACCAGGAGTCAATGATGAGAGAATTTATAACTCTGTAGGAAGCAGGGCCAAGATGGCAACACCTAATAATGAAACATATTTGCAGGTATTTATAATATTCACCAATTGGCTAAAGTCCACCTAAGTTCATTGAATGGCTATGTTGACATTTCTTATAATGATGACTATGAAACCCCTTAAAATTGTTTTGTTAAACCTGGAAAAGTAATAAATTTGGCTTTGTTTAATCTTTTTTTTAACTCTGAAAGTTGGTTTTTCTATAGTATTGAATATCATAGTAACATAGAGGACTAGTATTCCAACATATTAACTAATGTGCTTTCTCTTCAGTGATTCCTTCTTAACCTGTGTCTCTTCCCTGTCAAAGACTTTGAGATGTCTCTTGCTTTAGGGTAGGGTTGATACTTTAGTGAAGAGAACAAAAGAATTAAATCCTTGCCTTTGGATTGCCAAAGGCTGATATCCAGGCATAGGACAAAAAGATCTTTAATGATAAGTTTCTCAGAACCAGTTTTTCCTACCCACCCATCCCCAGACAGAGCTGAAGTTTGCCACTGGAAGGGAAAGAAGAGGAGCATGCAAAAGGTAAAAATGGGGTTTGAGCTGCTCTGGGTGTCTGAACAAGAGGACGGTTGATAAGACTGGAGCCTCCAGATAACTTTAGTGGATCTGAGAAGGGAGAGATACCATGGGCGGAGGTCAGAGAGGTGGTAAGCCTCGCAGAATATCCCCAGACACCAGCCTGCCACAGGGAACACTGTAATAAAGATGGCTGCATGGAAATTCTGGGCAATAGGGGTCTGAGATAACTGCACAAAGTTCCCCATAGTCCCACCCAGAAAGATGCAGAAGAACAGAGAAATATGTCCTGCACAAGAGGTGGGGTTCAGAAGTAGCTGAGAGAATGAGAGCTGAGAGTATCTGAGAGAATGAAGATTATTCAGGGCTTGGAAAGAGATCTAAGTAGATCATCAACCAGAAACCTGATGAAATATGGGGATTTCAGTGGATACCAATAGGAAGAGATGACAGCCACCATGACCTGACACCCTGTAAACCTCCTAATTAGCAGGTTCAACCAGGGAATGCAGGTGGAGATCCTTCATAGTGAAGTATAATGCATGTGGTGCCAAGGGCTTCAGTTAAGATATTGTGACTCTACATTATTAAGCCTATATTAAATCTAACAAAAGGACATTAACACCAAGGTTTGAATTTAGTTATTTCTGATTCCAAAATCTGAGCCATACACTTTATTAGAGTAATAATGAGTCATTAACATCTTATTCAATAAATAATATGGTGACAACTGCTTCATCATTTTGAAAAGGAAATGACTCCTTATGCCAAAATAAATTCCAGAAGGATCAGAAATTTTGAATTACAAAATGAAACTATAAATGTATCAAAAGAAAACATGGGGAAATATGTCTTTAATTTTGTAATATGAAAGGCCTTCCTAAACATGACACAAAACCAAGAAACTATTAAGAAAAATGCCAAAAAATAGAAAGTTAAAAGATCAATAACAAAAATGAAAAGACTGGCATCATATTTTGACAGTTGAGAGCTAATTTTCTAATTTATACAATGCTTGTACAAATTAGTTAGAAAAGGACCAGAAAAAAGGTAATAAAAAACTGATCAGTTAATATAAATAAGCAATTCAAAGAAATGAAAATAAAATGACAAGTAATCAGCAAAAGGTATCAATCTGAATCAAAAGTAAAAAAATGCAAATCACATATAAGTTTTCACCTTTCAGATTGGTAAAATTTAGTAATGATCAAAATCAACAATGAATAAACATTCTTTGACTCAGCGATTCCCTTGTTAGAAATTGAGTCTACTGAACAGATAATATTCCCACTGACTAGAATGTTCTTTACAGAATTATTTATAATAAAAATAATCAGGAAAATAATCCAAAGACTTGTTGATAAGACTAAAATAAAATATTTTGTGATACTGTCATAAAAAAGGACATTGTACAACCATTAAAAAACAGTATATTTCTAGAGACTCAAACAGATGGTCACTTAGCCTTCTGATTAAGTGAAAGAGACAGGCATATATCAGTATTTATAATACAACCCCATTTGTGAAGACTTCGAATGCACACACACACACACAGACACACACACACACAGATGTATGATATCCATGCTAAATTTTCTGTAAAAATTACTAAGAATCTAAGTGGTTACCCTTGAAGAGATCACTGGGGACAAGGAGTGGTGGCCTGAAGAAAAAGGTGAGTTTTAGTTCTCATATTAAACTTTCTGTACTCTTTATGCATATATTGCTTTCATTTTGACTTGTTAAATAACTTTTTCTTTTGAAAAATCAAATACATTGGAGAAGTTTTGTTTTTTTTTGGTTTAAAATTAAAAACCACATTTCAGTAAGTAAGATGCATCTCTAGGGACCCAGACAGCTGCAGCTGCCAGCAAGGAAAGACTTTTGTCAGGCTTAACATATTTCTGAATTACTGCTTTCGTTATTACAAATACCTGATTGCATAGGCCGGGCGCAGTAGCTCATGCCTGTAATCCCAGCACTTTGGGAGGCCAAGGCGGGTGGATCACAAGGTCAGGAGATCAAGACCATCCTGGCTAACACGGTGAGACCCCATCTCTACGACAAATACAAAAAAATTAAATTAGCCAGGCGTGGTGGCGGGCGCCTGTAGTTCCAGCTACTCGGGAGGCTGAGGCAGGAGAATGGCGTGAACCCGGGAGGCAGAGCTTGCAGTGAGCCGAGATCGCGCCACCGCACTCCAGCCTGGGTGACAGAGCGAGACTCCGTCTCAAAAAAAAAAAAAAAAAAAACCTGGTTGCATTTTCACATCCCAAATGACTTCCATGAACCCTAACTCAAAATAACTCAAACCCTAACCAAAAGTGAGTGGTCTGGAGGATTCACTACTTAATGGTTAGTCCCCAGTTAAGTCAATTGGTGAGAAAGTGTCTGTATATATTCCTAAGCCCCATTTCCTAGTGTGATGGCAAAAGAGATATGGAGAATAACAAGAGCAATGGAAGATATGTCACCTGCATTTGATCAGGCAAATACATGATAACTGTACTCATTCATCCACAGCCATAAGGCCACATACCACAAGCCCTCCAGTCTCAGCTCTGACACCACTTTCTCACAGAGGCATTCCCTGAGCACCTAAGGGGCCTCTCACCAATACCCTCCTTATTCTCTACCTTGGCTGCTTTATTCTCTACCTTGGTTTCTATCTTAGCTCTTATGAATTGCAGTTATTTTTTATTTGTTTATGAAGTTGGTTTTGGTTCGTCATCCTCATTGGAATGTATGCTCTGTGAGAGAAGGACCAAAGTAAACTTGTCTACTGCTATATTTCTATTGCTCACCTAGTAAAATCATGGAACATAATTAATATTCAATAAACCTATGTAGTATAAATTAAAAATCATAGTTATGTGTGTGCATATATATAGAAAGAGAGAAAGAATATTAACAATTGCTAGGTTTATTGAGTGTATACATTGTGTATAATACTCTAGGTACCTATACATCATATTCATGCCATGTCCAAAACTTTATGAGATAAATTCTATTCTTATTCTTATTTTACACATGAGGAAGCCGAGACAAAAAATGATTAAATAACTTGATCAGAGTCATACCCAACTAATGAGGAAAAAAGGAAATATATATTATTAACATAATATGTAATAAAATTATATTGTATATATAAAAATATTGTTAATATCAGCTACATATGTAATATGTATAATTTTCATTTATATATAAAATACAAAATAGAGATTTGCTATTTTAATTCCACCTCCAAGGTTGATACAAAATCAGAAAGAAATGGAAATTCTATCCCCAAAAAACCATCCAAAGAATCACTAAATTAAAACACCCAATTCTACTTCTCCTTTGACATGAAGGAGGAAGCACATTTCTGGTGACTAATAAGAAAGGATATCCTTCTCCCACCATTCTTTGGAAAAGTACATCATTTTTTTTCCAAAAATCCTGTAAGTAGCTTCACACTTCTGTATGAACACAGAGGACTCCAGTGAAGCCAAAAGCAATGGTGATACATTCTATTGTATGTGGTATAATTGTCACTTCACTATTTATATCTGGCATGAGGCTACATAGTGTAACCATTGTCATCAGCAGAAGCAACAAAAATAATTCTGAAGCATAGTGCCCAGTGTTTTCAAAGATAGCATGAAAACTGATTCCCTTTACTTTATGGATTTTTCAATAAAAGAAGGTAGTATGGATGATAATACAAAAATACAGGATATTTTCTATGAAAGTTTAATAAGAATGAATTGAAACAAAAGGGTTAAAGCAAAAGGAAGATTAATTTACCTTGAAAAAAATATCCTACAATTCATTGCTGAATTCTCATTCCTAAAGTCTTTCTTTTGTCTTCAACACACATGGGCAAAGCTCTGTAAACTGATATGCAGCCTAAAACAGACACACTAATTATAACAGTGCATATGTGTTTCTTTCTATTACCCAGTGGCTTCACTCACATCAGCCATGAAAATCATGCTAGCCACCCCCATTTGTAAAAACAGTAGTTATTCACATGACTCTGTGAAATCACATCTCCATTAAAGTGTATTTATGGATGTGAAACAACCAAAGAAACAAACTTTCAGCAGGAAAAGTGAACTACTATTAGAAATTTTTAATATTAGTGAGTGGAATATTATTGCCAATCAGTCAAAACCACCGTAGGCCAGTGGTTTTCAACTGGGCACAATTTTGCCCCTGAGGAATACCTGTCAATACCTGGAGACAGGTTTTGTTATCACGACTTGGTGGTGAGGTGGAAATGCTACAGGCATCTAGTAGGCAGAGGCCAGGGATGTTGCTAAGCATCCTATAAGGCACAGGAGTACTCCCACAATAAATAATTATCTGATCCAAGATTATCTGGTTCTTCTGTTGAGAAACCCTGCATTCCATTTATAGTGTGAGAGAGGAAGAGCTCTGAATTCCAAATTTAGTTTGAACTCTAGCTTCAAGGATTACTAGTTTTGTCATCATGAACAAGGCCATTTATTTATTAAATATTTTTGAAGCTCTGTGTTCTAGGTACTGGGATACAGTAGCGAACAAAACTGATAACAAATCCTTGCCCTCATTGAAATTGCATTCTACTGGGAGATATTGACAATAAACAACAAACAAGTAAAAATATGTGTCCTGGGTTATTTTCTTCAGGGAGGAGACTGACATTTACTGAGAAGCACTCTCAGAGCCCATTCCTATGAAGTGCTGAGGGAGAAGTAAATGAAGCAGGAGTGGCAAAGGGAGAAGATGGGCTGTGATGAGTCTCCACAGGAGCCTTAGCAGGTCCCATGGGGAGCTCTGAAGCTAAAGTGGCTCTTCAGAGTTGCTCTTCATTGAAGCAAAATGGCCAGGCCTTTATTCGCCCACATCAACAGCCAGTAGATGTGTGCTGCCTCCAGAAAGGGGAAGTGAAGATGGGCAAGGCAACAGTCTTCCATCAAGGCTAAGAGTTTCGTGGCTAACAGGCCTCAGTGGGACATTCAGCTAAGAAGTACCACCAACACTCCAAGTAGCTGGAGGAATGAGTACTTCAGTTCTGAAGGGGAGAAATTTGTGTGGCACATCACAGCATCTACCACACACACATTAAGTAGCAATGAATGAAATAACACTGGGTAAGAACTGGAGAGTGATAGAGAGTAGAGTGAAGTTTTAGAAAGAATAGTCAAGAAAGCTCATTCTGACAATGTACCATCCAAGCAGAAGTTTTAAGAAAGTAAAGGAGTGAACCAAGTAGAAATTTGAAGGAGTATCAGGCAGAAAGAACTGCATTTGCAAAGGCCTTGATGCAGGAATATTTAAGGCACAACAAGAAGATCACTGGGAAGGGAATGGAGTGAGCAAGGAGGAGACAGGTAGGAGATGGGATTGGAGATACCCAGGTCTTACATGGTGTGGGATTCTTTGGTCATGGTAAGCCGTTAAGATGTCTTCCCCAGTGTGACAGAAAGCCAGTAGATGGTTTTGAAGCAGCTAGTGATATAAGCTGATGTATATACGGGTTACAAGGAAGCAAAAGTGGAAGCAGAGACACAGTTAGGGACAGGAGTAGTTTAAGTAAAAGATGATGTCGGCTTAAACCATGATAGTAGAAGTAGTTGGGTTTTTAAAGGTAGAGATGTTGGGATTTACATGTGGCATATATGTGGACTCCAACAGAAAGGAAGGAATTAATGGTAACTCCTAGATTTCTGAGCAATTGAGTGAATATTGGTGTGATTTACAAATATGAAGACATCCAAGTAACAGGCAGATTAACATAGGAAAATTAGGAGTTCTGTTTTGCCATGCCCAGTCTGAAATGATTAGGTTTAACTATAAGTTAGGTAGCTTAAATAAGAGTTTTTAATCTCTTCCCAATAAGAGCCTGGAGGAAGAAAATCATTCCAACTTTCTTCTCTATGAGATCTGGAGTGTGGACATCATCTCCTAGTTCAAGATTAAGTTCTAGTCCAAGCATCAGAATGGAGAAAGGTAGAAGAATGAGCAAAAGGTCTCAGAAGCTGTCCAACAGCACTCCCTTTTATCCTCTTAGGCAAAATTTTGTCACATAACTACACCAAACATCAGCAGTGAGGGTAGGGGTAAATCATAAGCTTTATTCTGAGTTACCATGTGTTCATTAAAAATTATAATACTGTAGAATACGATTGGATGTTGTGAGACAACTAAAAATCTCTGCCATAACATCCAATGGAAATCTCAAGTAGGCAATTGAATATATAGATCTAGAACTCAGGGCAGAAGTCAGGACTAGAGATACAGACTTGGAACTAATTAGTTTGTATATGGCAATTAATTAAATTTATGAGACTGAAAGAGATTACCTCAGATGTGAGTGCATATAAATACTTACATAAGCTCCATAGTACTTCACGTTTTCCAAAGATGGCTATAATAGTATTTCCCATCCCATATCTCATATACGATGTGACCTTGATACGTCTCCCTTTAAGAAGTGAAGTCTGCTCAAACTATAAAAATCCTAGAAGACAACCTAGGAAATACTCTTCTTGACATCAGCCTTAGCAAAGAATTTATGACTAGGTTCCCAAAAGTCATTGCAACAAAAACAAAAATCGACAAGTGGGGCCTAATTAAACTAAAGAGACTTCACACAGCAAAAGAAACCATCAACAAAGTAAACAGACAACCTACAGAATGGGAGAAAATATTCACAAACCATGCATCCAACAAAGGTCTAACATCCAGAGTCTATAAGGAACTTAAACAAATTATCAAGCAAAAAAACAAACAGCCCTATTTAAAGATGGGCAAAGGACATAAACAGATACTTCTCAAAAAGCAGCCAACAAACATATGGAAAACTGCTTCTCATCACTCATCATCAGAGAAATGCAAATCAAAACCACAATGATATACCATCTCACATGAGTCAGAATGGCTATTATTAAAAAGCCAAAAACACAACACATGTTGGCAAGGTTACAGAGAAAACAGAATGCTTATACCTTCTTAATGGGAATGTAAATTAGTTCAGCTACTGTGGAAAGCAGTTTGGAGATTTCTCAAAGAACTTAAAACAGAACTATCATTCAATCCAGCAATCCCATTATTGGGTATATATCCAAAGGAAAATAAGTTTTTAAAAAAAAAAGACATATGCACCCCTATGTTCATTGCTGCACAATAGTAAAGATATGGAATCAACCTAGGTGCCCATCAACAGTGGACTAGATAAAGAAAATGTGGCACATATACACCATGGGATACTATGCAGCTATAAAAAAGAATGAAATAATGTCCTTTGCAGCAACATGGATGCAGCTGGAGGCCATTATCCTAAATGAATTAATGCGGGAACAAAAAACCAAATACCATATGTTCTCATTTAAAACTAAGCATTGAGTATACATAGACATAAACATGGGAACAAGGAGCTAAGCACTGAGTACGTATAGACATAAACATGGGAACAATAGGCACTGTGGACTACTAAGGCAGGGAGGGAGAGAAGCACGAGTAGAAAAACTACCTATTGGGTACTGTGCTAACTACCTGGATGATGGGATCACCCATTCCCTAAACCTCAGCATTACACAATGCACCTGTGTAACAAACCTGCATATGTACGACCCTTGAATCTAAAAAGCTGAAGTTATTAAAAAAAGAAGAAGAAATCGAGCCTATATCCTAACCTCTTGAATCTGGGTGGGTTTTTGAGTCACAGCCAAAAGAATGTAGAGGAGATAACACAGCATGGCTACGTCAGAAAAGAAGATGCAGCTTCCTCATTATAATTTGGAACACTTGCACTTGGAGCCATGGGTAACAATGTGTAGGCTGTCCAGTTGGCAATTCCTGTTTTCATTGGCTGGTGATATGTGTGGATCTGAGCACTCCAGCTAAGGGGCATGAGTGAAGACGGGTCCAGCGTGATGGCCCTTGGATCCTGCATCCGGCTCTCAGCACCCTACTTAGTGACTAGCTTCAGCATCTAGGAGTACACCCAAGGGAAATTTATATTCCCTCTAATTATTCAGCTAATAATTAGGAAAAAATATTATTTAAAATGACTAGAGTTATCATCCATAACCCTAGTATCGTTTATCCTTGCCTGGTGTTGATGGGAACTTAGTTGCAACATGGACGGTATCTGGCTGATCTGCCTGAGTATTGAACTTCCTGTCTCCCCACTATGTTCTTCACCTTCCAAACATACACGCACACATGCACACACACACACACACACACACACACACACACCCGTAGGAAAACATATTCAACATCAATACCATGTTTTTCTGTTACCTACCTCTTTCATTTCCTGCCACTTTAAATTATAAAGTCTCAGATGCAAAACTTGTTTATCTGTTTATATACATTTCCACACCACCTAGAGTATTGTAGACTATCAGAACGTGCTTTTGATGCTCTGGAAAACTTTACATCTTTAAAATTGTTTCAGATTAGTTTATTTTTAGTATTATTGTAACCATAGTCCTCTACAAAGCTACTGAAATAAGATGAAAAATAAATTACATGGACCAAGAGAGTGCTTGTCCATCTAATTTTTGTTCTACAATATACAATACTAAATTATGAAAATCCCAACAGAAAGCTCAACGTAGTAACATAAATAACATATTAGTTGCTCAACCCTTAGAAGGCAGCATCCTAGAGTTTCATATTTTTATGTATTTTACTCTGTTCACTAAGTTCTTTGATTTGAAATAGTCATTTATGAAATATTTCCCTAAAATAGAAAGTAAACAATTTTAATAGGACTGTAAAATAATGTATGTCATTTATAAGATTACTCATGGTCCAATGGTATGATTGCAATGAAGTGTTTGTAAGTGAGAATGTAGAAAATACTGCCAAGGTGAGTTGACTCACATCTGTAAACCCAGCACTTTTGGAAGTTGAAGCAGGAGGATTGCTTGAGCCCAGGCGTTCAAGACCAGCCTGGGCAACATAGAGAGACCCCACTTGTACTAAAAATAAAAATAAAAATAAAAAATTAGCCGGGCATGGTAGTGCACACCTGTAGTCCCAGCTACTTGGGAAGCTGAGCTGAGAGAATCACTCGAGCCCAGGAGGCCAAGGCTGCAGTGAGCCATGCTCCAGCCACTGCACTCCAGCCTGGGCGACAGAGGGAGACCCTGTCTCAATAAAAATAAAAAACAAAAAAAAAAGAAAAAATTAACAGTACTCAAAGGATGAAGTTATTTCAGAAGTAATTACAAATCGCAAGCTATTATTTCTGCTTCCCTATAGAATAAATTTAGAAATAGCCATTGCTGGTCTTAACATTTTTATTTCCAGATTTATCAACAGAGACAATGTCAGTTTCAGAAAAAAAAATCATAACAGATAAAGAAAATAGAATAAATTTTCATTGAAAAGTAAACTCAAATTCAAGCAAAATTTAAGATTATTAAATAAAGAAAAGAGCTCAGGTTGATGTCAAGTATGTTTCTTTAACATATGATGACTACCAAGCTCTAGGCAAGTGTGATTTTGCAATTTTAAGGTGGCTAGTACACTTGAAGGATAAAAATGTTAAAGTCTTACCAGCTGCCCAAACCCTACACCTTCACCTGCTCTGCTGTTCCCAAAATAATTCCTATTCTTACCCACTCAACTTGTTTAAACAATATAAGATATAAAGTAAATAGTAGGAAAAGTCATAGGCAAGTAAAAATTTAATTTCACTACCCCTTATTTACATTTTACCTATTCTAAAAGTAATTTTCTCCAAGGTAACACAGGGAAATAAATGAAATCTCCTAATCACTTCAGAGGAAATATATTCTCTGGATATGGTATACACATACATTTTAATTTGACTAAAACACAAATAATAGAAGATTAAAATTTTTTAAAAAACAATTTAATTTTACAAAAACATTTCATTTCACATATATATTTTCAGCAGAAGTACAATTTGATGTTATTGTTCCATTCCTTTATGTGCAACATCAAAATATCAGTTCTTTGGTCCTCCAAGTCAATTTCAAATACATAAAAGAAATTTGGAGAGTTTGGATGGGAGTAGTTTTTATCTTGAATTACTGAAATACTTGCTTTCATTTCTTTTCAATCCAATTTATATGAAGAAAAAAATTTAATTTATTAGCAATATATCACACAATATATTTTTAAACCATAGCCTCAGCCATAAAGTAGAAAATATATAATCAGAATCTGGAAATGTTTATCATGGTGAAACATATTGTTTAAGGTATTATTTTGAAAAATATGTTACTAACATATGAATCCTAATAAAATATGAAAATATGTTATTAAGTAAATAATTCAAATATTTAGAGTGTTAAAACAACTTACATATATTTTATCTCATTTGATAGTTGGGAAAGCCCTTCACGTTAGGTAAAATATGTATTGTTATCTTCAGCTTTCAGGTGATGAAACTGACACAGAGGTAAAGGATCTTCCTGGAGAACATGTAGCTTTGGGTGGTAACTGACAAGAGAACCCAAATATTCTGACAACCAGTCAGTATCCTCGTCTCTGACTGATAGAAGCTGCCAATCGGCTAAGCTTGAGGTTAATTCTCCACTTTAATCAGCTTAGTGACATAAGTATAAATAATTAAAAATTAACCAAAAATAGAATCAATACACTCCTTTGAGCTTGATAAGAAGCTGATAACTAGAGAACAGTTTACTATACCAATTATGGACAGACACTGCTACAGAACAGGCCCAAAGTGACCAGGAAGAAAAAGTGTGCCTATATGTTTTAACTTTACAGGATCTTCAAGTTCTATTTTACAGAAACCTGTGCTCAAATAAAGTTTTAACATCTAGACTGACTACAGTGAAAACTCTTTTTCACATTTTTTCAAAGAAAGTCACTCTTGAAACACAAAGGGAAAACAGTAGATATGATCTCTCATGACTTTAGCAAGGTTTTGGATTTAGCCCTGCATGATAGAGTCATCAAAGAACTGGAAACACAGTATGGGTCACACAAATGATTGAGGGCTGCACAGCTATTGAGTGGTTATCACTGGCTCAGTGTCAACCGGGTGGGAAATGAATAGAAAATCCCAAATGTAAATTTGTTTAACATTTGCCATCAGTGACCTAGAGAAATGAGGAGCTTATTTAAGTTTGCAGCTGGATAAAATAAATGTCCTTTCTGGCACTAAAATTCTCAAAAATGAAGAGAAGAGATACAAAAGAATCAGAATTCTGCATATTATTAAGAAAATGTGTTCACAGAAATAATCAAGATCAATATCACATAGAACAGTACAGCATTTTTGAGAAATGTGATAAGAATATACAGAGTAAGAAATTACTAGCTGTTGTTTGACCTTTTGATTTCTGCCTCTGTAACCCAAGTTCACAAAGGGTGTGTGCATACACACACACACACACACACACACACACACAAGATATACCAAAAACAAGTATAATTCACATGAAAGAAATTGTAGTGAGTGTCTAGCATTTCATATAGAAACTTCATTTTCCTTTAATAAGACTCAGAAACCGCTAGTGAAAGAACACTTTTCCTTAAAGTGTTGTTGTTCTTGTGTGTGTATCCTCCAGTTTAACACAGGCTATATCCTTTGAAGTTGTGTACTGCCCTGGGTAACACAAAAGAACAGGAGGTGGAGGACAGAGGCTGGGAACGGGTATGAAGGTTGGTGAGAGGGGGATGAAGAGAGGTTCGTAAATGGATATAAACAGACAGAAGTACTAATACGTTCTAATGTTCTAAAGCAGAGTAGGGTGACTATAGTTAGCAATAATATATTGTGTATTTTAAGGTAGCTAGAAAAGAGGACTTGAATATTACTAAGACATAGAAATAAGAACTCAAGGTAAGTTACACCCCAGACACCCTGACTTGATTGTTACATATTCTGTGCAGGTAACAAATACTCACATGTATCTCATACATATGCAAAATACTATGCATTAATTTTAAAAAATTAAAAATAAAAAGATGTAAAGCAGCAAATAATTAGGATGAAATTATTCAGGAATTAAGCTCACAACAATATATTAAAAAGTCGTTTAATGCTATATGTACAATTTCCAAGTAGACAATTCTGCATGCTCTATTCAGCCTCATTCTAAGACAGATTTTTTTAAATAATGCAAAATGTTAACATATGACAAACCATGAAATAGAATAGATGCTAGAAGAAACGAATCAAATAAAAATTTTTGTCTCTAAATTTGCAAACTGAAGAGTATTTTATTGTCTATTGGCAAAACATCTTTTTCCTAAGAATTCCCACAAATATTTTATATGAAATATTCCTACAAGCCATATGGAGTATAAATTGAGACCAAGGCAATATCAAGCAGTTCTGGTAGAAAGGGCAAACAATAACATCTTTTATTTTTAAAAAATCAATTTTTGCTTATGAGTAGGATTTCACTCTTTGAAGAGGGAGGGCAAAAGGACAATACTTTTTTTAAATCTCTGTCATATAGTAGGAGAAATGTGACTTCTGTAAAACAGCATTCTCTTTGCTCCTTCATCCAACACCAAGACAGACAACTGTAAAATGTGTCAGAGTTTTAAGAAAATTAAAGAGTTGGCTGTCATTTTATGTAATATCTAGTAAGAAAAAGTTTACATTTGTATAGTTTCCATAGATTAGTCTACTTAAAAATTTGTCCACTTAATTTGGAGTGATCATATATAATCTGTGATAAAAGGTTCTGAGATCTGTAATCTTTTTTAGCCTTTCAAATCAAATATATTCACTTTAAAACAAACCTTATATAATACTTTGCGTCTGTGTGGAGATATATATATATATATATATATATATATATATATACATATTAATATAAACATGTATGTGAAAGATAGGGATACCTTTCACTAGAGTTCTGTTTTCTTTCTTGTAATTAGCCAACCTCTGAATCTAAATCCTCGGCTATTAGTCTAGAATTTAAATGTAAAGGGGTTTGGCTTTAAGTAAGAATTTAACTGGAGTTTTTATATTTTTCCTGTAGTTCCATAGAAGAAATTAAGTGGTTTAGGACAATTACAATTCAAGAAAATTGTAACAATTTTTAATGACTATTTTATGACAGATTTTAAAGAAAGGCAGCAATGAAAATGTATAAACATTGGGATTATTCTGAAACTTCTTAGATTTTTTTATTGAAGGATTTGCAGAAAAATATACGTTCTGAAATATTTTAAGAAAGCATGAAATGCCATATCGCATTACATTAATTTTCTAAATATAGAAGTATAGAAACATAGAAATTGCCACACATGCTACAAATATGGCCCATTCATTTTCTTGCCAAAAGCAATCTTCCCTGAAATCAGCTTTGAATATTAAATACCTTGAATCTCTTCCTTTATTTAGTTTATAACTTTGCCATCCTCGATTTTTCCAAGTGCTTTTTTAATCCATTTCTAGCTCTACAAATAACAACAACTTGTAGTGAATGCTCTATCAAATTAAATCAAATAAAATTGCACTTCTTTTTATTTATCTCACTCAGGTTTTAATGTGAGTCCCTTTTGCCAATTGTATGCGTTTGCCACGGTTGCTGTAATAAAGTATCACACACTAGATGGCTTAAACAATGGAAGATTATTGTCTCTCAGTTCCACAGGCTAGAAGTTCGGGATCAAGGTATCCACAGGGTTGTTTTATTCTGAGGGCTGTGAGGGAAAGTGCTGTTTCAGGCCTCCTTCCTGGGCTTGCAGATGGCCATCTTCTTCCTTCGTCTGTTCACATGGCATTCTCCCTGTATGTGTGTCTGTATTCAAATTTCCCCTTTTTATAAGAATACCAGTCATATTGTATTAAGGCCTACCCTAATGATGTCATTTCAACTGGATTACTTCTGTAAAGACCCTTCAAATAAGGCCACACTGAAGCACTAGAAATTAGGACTTCCCCATGCAAATCAGGGAGATGCAGAGACCACACAATTCAACTCAAAGCACCATTGTAAAGCTTTTCTTTATGCAGAAAATTCTTTATGTTAAAAAAAATCATCTGAGTAAACTGAAAATATCAGAGCATGTCTCTGTGGGTGTGGTTAACTTGGGTAAGATGAAAACAATGATAGGCAAGCCACTATCCAAACAGATTCACTCAAGTTTGTCTTAGAATTAAAAAAAGAAGAAGATAAAGAAGAAGCCCATGTCAGTGAGAACTCTTTCGGCTGCAAGTGACAGAAAGCCCAACCCATATTTGGCTTAACCAAAAAGGAAATGTATTGGCTCCTGTAATTGAAAAGTCTAAAGGTAAGACTGGTTGGGGGCATATCTGGCTGGATTCAGAGCTGAAGCAACGTCATAGGACAAAGTTTTTCTACATTACTGAGCTCTGCATTTTTCTTCTTGATTTTATCCTACTCGATTCAAGTCCAATAGGAAAACAATTTCTCACAATCACCTGCAAAATTCTCTTTGTGTCTTCTTGTCTCTGACTGAATCGTGTGTTCATGCTAATTATCATGGCCAGAAGGAGAAGCTCTGAGTCAAGCCTGAACTCACAAACCACACATGTAGGATCAGTAGTGGAGTCAATTCTAATTGTGTAGCTAAAAATAGGGAAGAAATTGATTTCTAAATAAACATTAACCTCATATTACCCAGACGAAGGGTAAATGGATATGTGATGCCAAAAACAAGTATCTACTGCCAAGTGACAAGTCCACAAATCAGTGGATCGACTTGGGAATACAGTTTCTTTACTTACACAAGACTTCTATCAATTCAATGAAATATTTAAAAAGGGCTTTAAGAATCCATCAAAATTCTCATATAATGCTGAAATTATCTGTAGAATGAATATCAGCTAACCCTCTGATTTTACATGCAAAACCCCATATCACTAACCCTCTATACAAGATCATCAAAACTAAAACTAATGGCTTTAATTTATTGTGTTTGAATAACCAATGTGGCTCAAGAATGCAAAAGAATACAGGCAACAGCCAAAAGATAACAAGCTTAAGTGAGTCTAAGAAAGATATTTTCTCTCATGGCCTTTTTTTGGTCTCTTGAGTGCTGAAATTTATCTAACCACTACATCTATTCAGGAGGAACCAATATTTCCTTTTGCAATAAACTAAGAAAAAGGAAACTTTAAAAAATGTTATTTGAAGGCCTAACGTACTGAATCTGTATATTTCCTCTTAGTTCATTAAGATAGTACCACAGATTAGTGGAAACAATATATCTGGGTTCATACTCTACAAGATCGTGTAAATGGGCTGTGATAAATTATTGATTGCTCGTCTTCCATTTCAACTCTTATTGTTCATATATTTATTGAACTGTATTTAGGATCTAGAATTTGGAGCATAATCAAGATAATGTATGTGGGAGGTAGCTTTTTTATTTAGAGAGGAACTACTTTTTATCTAGACGATTTTCTAACATTGTTCTTTAGCATTATATAGTTTTTCATTTTAAGATCAATCTAGTAGATCCTCTAGACTATCTCAACCTTTGAATCTGTTTTTCTTGCAGAGAAAACACCAAACCATAAGCTTTATAAGCATGACTTACTTTATCATTTTTAAACAAGAAATTTGGTCTGCATTACTTACAAATATATGTCATTGAAAATTATGATTTTTCTTATCTCTCTTTTCTGTATTGGGGAAGAATCTATCTTGGAACAGTTGTCTCCTTCTCTTTCCTCTGTTTATCTATCAAAGGAGTTTGAACGAAAGAAGAAAGAATCAGACCAAGCAGAAGAACATTTTGGACCCTACTTAAGATTAAATGAGTACCAATTATTAAGTTTTATACAGTGCACACCAAAGAACCAGCTGAAAGTAGTTAGGAAATGTCAGCTATTTTAAATGTGTTACTAATTATTTCTGTACCTCATCAACAACTCAGCACTTTTATTCTTGGTAACCATGACTCACCCTCTTCATCCACTCATCACCTCAATTAACTTTTCCTCTTATGGTTATTTGCATGGCTTCATCAGAAAAATGAAGGCACTAGGTCCCAGATGTCATTTGGAGACTCACCTTCCAGCCACTATTCCCCATTGCATATACTGCCAGTCCTTACTCTGTTCCTAGATCTAAGTGGGAGGACCAGAGAGTGAGTACAGAGTAGCTGAAAAACAAAGTTTAATTCTGACAAGGCTCTTTTAAAATGTATGCTATAACACCAAAGCAATGTCAGTGTATGATATAGATATGTATATCTATGTATCTATGTTTTAACTTTTTAATTAAACACCCATGAGGTCAGGGACTCCCATCGTATTACTAAAAGCCTAATGCCTGAACCAAAGGTTGCATTCAACAGATACTTTTCAAATAAACATGTAAATGAAGGAATACATATTGCCAAACATATAAAGCAAATATAATAAGGAAATATTTCACCATTGAATTTTCTCTGAAGAATGAATTATATTACTAGAAGGCCATTGATGAGTTGAGCACTTGATAAATGTCTAAATATAAGTTTGGGAGTATAAGCCAGAAAATATCCAATTATTTTCCAGGAAAATTGGGGGATTCCTGGAGTGGATAATAGGCAATGTGAAGGGAAGGAGGTGCTCAATAAAGAAGGGAAAAACGCCCAGTATGGCAGCAGAGTAACAGACGGGTTTAGAAGAACAAGAATCACTAACATGGAGTTTAATAATTGTTTGTTCTACCATGTGCCATGTAATCAACCCTTCTTCTGCTCTCCTGCAAAATATTCACTAAATTCTATGTTTTTCACTAATGTGAGGGTATTCTTTTAGAAAACCTAGATCTGTGGTCTCTTTCCTTGTTAGACATGTTGCTGGGAAAAGACCACTCACAAGAAAACAGGATTATGAAAGCATAAATCCTTGGGTGGACTTTGAAGAAACCTTGGGAGGTCTAATGGTATATGCAGGTTATGAGACAGGGGGTCCAATTCAATTTTATCTTGATCAAATGGTAGGGAGACCAAGCTGTCATCTGAGATCTGTGCTGCTCACTCTGCCTGGGAAAATAGAATGTCCTCAAGGAATAGGACTAGGATATTCTTTGAATATGTTTTTTACCACACAACTTTCACCTCTCATTACCGTCAAACAGTTGTAACCAAGATATCTTTCTTCTGGCTAACAACTTAATAATTATCATTATTGGTTATAATTGTAATAGCTAACATTTGTTAAGATTATACAAAGTGACAGTCATGGTGCTAAGAATTTAACAATCTCACTTTATTTGTAGATATTTGTCTATAATATTACTCATTAGATGAGAAACTGTATGCATGGAACAGTATCACTGCTATATAAACATTTTTTCAATGAATAAATGAATAGAATAGTTAGCATTTACTAAATCTTTGCAATGGTGCCAGTCTGTTCTGAGCATTTTCTAAGTACTTTAGCATGTACTAACTCACTGAATCTTCAATACAATCCTATAGGGTAAGTAGTATTATCATTCCCATTTTCAGAGGAAGAAACTGAGGCACAGAGAGGTTAAAGACTGCCTACAGCATACACTCTTAACCACACAGTCTTCTAAATGAATGATCTAAGGAAAGCAAGACTTAGAGAGGTTAAATAACTTGTCCAAGTTCACCCATCAAGTAAGAGCAAACACAGGACTTAAACTCTGGTCCAGTTGTCTTCAAAATTCATGCTTTTAAGTGTCACGTGCCAAAAAAAAAAAAAAGACCATCCATAACTCATAATTAACTGAGTTCTGAAGATCGGAGATCAGAGTCCAAATCTTCTTCAAAGTCATCACAAATCCTGGAGGCTCTGGGTAAAATTTGACAGCCTAGAAAAGATGCCAATTGGGCAATCAGAAGAAAGAGAAGTCAGAAGTACCAGTAAGAAAGGCAAAAGGCAATCATTAAATAGAGTCTTATTTTTGGCTAGGCAATAACAATATCACCAGATCAGGGCTGGCTTCATGGGAGTGCAACCAATGCAGTCACACAAGACTCAATGCTCAAAAAAGCCCTGCATTTGCAATTTAGTACTCTGCAGCCACCATATTGAAATGATGACCTAAGGAAAACAGGCTTAGAGAAGTTAAATAACTTGGCTAAGGTTATCCATTGAATCTGATCATTTAAATTTGCATTTTTAAGTGAAGTTTGATGGGACAAGGGAGCACGCACAGGTGGTTGAAAACTCATTCATGGATAGCCTCCTCCTACCATTTCTCCACCTTCCTACCAACTTAATATGGGTTCTTGGCCACCTAGGCCCTGTCCAGCCTCCTCCTCCCTACACCACCCCTGTGACCACTAACACCCTCACCTTTGGCAAGGGAAGACTCACATTCTGTTGTTTACCGTCCAGCCCCAAGAGGGCCTGGATGCAAGCACAGAGAAGGTCAGTGTTGGGTGCACACCACATGATATCTTAGGGCAGATCAAGGCAGTGACTCTCTACTCTAGGCTGGCAGCAACACAGAGAATTTCATGGGCAATTTGGCAAGAGCCTCTTACCACTCCTAATCCAGGTACCAAGAACATCTGAGAGAGGAGGCAACAATCTATGGAGGGTCATCTGTTTACCATGGATTAGAAGAAGGACCCATAAGAAGGAATCATTGACTTCCCTTCCCTATCAGGAGCCCCACATTTTTATTGCACTGGAGCCCACAACTATCCTTGCCGCAGATCAACATGGAGCTTTACATAGATGGAAACTGAATTTCCAATGCAATTAATAAAGTATGGGATGTGGGGTATAAGAGTCAGAGAATAGTCAAAGATCAGACAAAGGCTTATGGCCTGAGTTGTCATCAACCAAAGTAGTATTGTTATGCTTTTTGTATGTTTGTTTGACAGTGTGGAAGGTTTCAGAAGTTCTGTTTTTAATATGTTGAGTTTAAAATAATCTATTAGATGTCCAAGTAAAAATATCAAGTAGCCAATTGGAAAGAGATTGAGCTGAAGATATAAATTTGGGAGTCATAAACATACAGATGATATTCAAGGCTTCAAAATCAGATGAGAATAGGATCACTGAGATAGTGAGTACAAAGAAAAAAGAGAAAAAAACGAAAACACTCTAGGATACTTTCCAACTGTAAAATATAACAGAAAAAAGAAAAAACCAGTGAAGAAGACAGAGGAGCAGAGGACCAGCAAAGCAGGAGGGAAACGGAGTGTGTGATGTCCTAGAAGCCAAAAGAAGGCATATGTTAAAAAGAATTGAACAATCAATAATCAGAAGTAAATGTTACTGATGGGTCAAGACTAAAATGAGGGGTAAGAACAAGTCTTTAGCAAAGTAGAGGCCATTGGAGACCATAGGGGAGGGCAGTAGAAGCCTAATTGATTAGAATGGGTTAAAAGAGAATATGAGGAATGGAATTGAAAACAAAAAGTATAGACAACTCCTTCAAGGAGCTTTGTTGCAAAGAGGACAAAAATTGTGCTGGATGGCAGAAGAACTGTTTCGAGAAAAGCTTGTTGATATTGTTTCACATGGAAGAAATAACAGCAGATTTGTATGCTAAAGGAGAATACTTCAGTAAAGTGAAAAATTGATGTCGTAAGAAGCAGTGGGGAGAGTTGCTGGAGCAATGTCATGGAAAAGGTGAGAAGGGATCACATCTACTGCACAAATAGAGGGACTGGATTTTGATAAAAGCATGTATATTTCATTGAGGTGGGAAGGAAGAGTAAAGGAATGTAATACTGATGATCAAACATGGTGTTGAGAAGTTCTCTCTAGATTGTTCTAAATGTCTCATTTTTTGAAAAGTCAATCAGCCAAGATTGAAAATGAGGAAAGGGACTGGAATTTTGAAAAGAAAGAAAGCTGTGAAATAGTCATCCAGATGAGTGGGTACCTGAATATATGAATGGACTAGGGACAGAAAGTATGTTTGCTTGATAACGTTAAATTTAAAGTGATGCCATTCAATGTGGTTGTGTGTTTTATATTTTGCATCAACCATGCTCAGCTGCACAAGTACAGGTGGAGAAACTTGGGTTTAATTACAGTTGAGCCAAGCCAACTACAGTAAAACCCAAGAAGGACAAAGGAATCAAGGAAATATACAAGAGAGTGATTTATATTAATTGTCTATGCAATTTAAGTAATCAAAGAGGAAAATTAGGATATCATGGAGGTGAGGGACACTGAAATGTGGGTAGGATCAGTAGATTGGGAGACACAGTGGGATAAAGGAATTATACATTTTGATCTGAAATGGCTTTATGTCTTGCCAAGTTGTTTATGTTTTAAGAATTTTTTTAAAGTTTATCCAACATTTTTAGTTGAACGATTAGTTCAAATGATTCTAAGCAGTACTACTGGAAATTGGACTTTCCCTTGGCTTTAAAACTCATGTTTATTTATTTATTTCATTCCCTCAAACATCCATGCCAATACAAAAGCCTGCTGACCCATCACTCCATTCCCTTGCCACCACCCAAGTCCAGGTATTCAGCAGCACATATCTAGACAGGTGCCATGGCCTCCTACTGATTTCTATTATAATCTAATTTATGGCTATTAGGATGTGTTTTTTTCCCTCAAACATCATTGCTTAGCATAGCTGAACATGGAGGAATTAAATTCATTTCTGTCTTCAATATCCCAAATCTAATATGGTACATAACTATTTTTAAATATTAAAATTCCCCTCCACAGGCATTCTAATGTCTTTAATATTTTGCATTGTGTGTTTTCTTGCAAAAAAAAGCGCATTATTTTGTGTTTCTTAAGATATTTGTACATTGCTAATTCTTATGCTTTATCTATTTTTCTATTGAGATTGCTGTCTTTTCCTTATTAATTTGCAAGTATTTCTTATATATTCTAGATATATACCTTTTTTAGATATTAATATCTTGAACATATAGATGCACCCATTTTGTTAGCTCTTAACATTTTCTATTCATTAATTAGAAATCATTAGTTTAGATATAAACAAATTCACCAACGTTTGCCTTACAGTTTGTTCTTTGAAAGTTTTAGAAATCATTCTCCAGGAAAGTTTGAGAAATCATTCTCTAGGATCAAAGGCTTTCTTCTACTCTTTCTTCTGTTAACTGTATAGTTTTACTTGTCACATCTAGAGTCTACTTTTGAATGCTGTTAGTTGGCAATCAAGTTTATTTTTCTGCATATGGTAAACCAGTTTTCCCAACAACATTTTCCTAATAATTCATCTTTCCCCCCTTGACTTGCAGTGTCATTTTATTGTAAGTTAAATATATTTACACATACACACGAATATGTCTTTGAACTTTTTATTCCATTTTGTTGGTCAATTTGTCTGTTTTTGGGCTAATTTCTCAATATTTGATAGAGCGAGCAAGATTCACCCACATATACTTTTTATTGTTATTAAATTTAAATTTATTATTTGTGAACAATTATTCTTCCCAGTACACGAAAAATATAACTGATATTTTGATTGAAATTATATTGAATTTATAGATTAATTCAAGAAGTATGTGGTATTTTCACAATATTAAGTCATTCCAGCCAGAAGCATGAAATGTCTCTCTAATCATAAAGATTATTATTTATTTCCTTTAGTACAGTTTTAAATTTTTCCACATAAAATAATTGTGTTCTTTATTACATTGATTGTAGGTATCTTACAGATCTTATTGCTACTTTGAATTATATTTTCTAGTTGATGAAGAGAATTATATTTTCTCCTTGTGGCAACTCATTCAGTGTTCAGAAACAGACACTAGCAGGTGTATCAATTCCAAAACAGCTGATTTGAATACAGTAGAATGTTGCCCTGGCAGACTAGCTCAACCTGAAAAATATGACAGATCAACAAGCTCCATTTGAATAAACAAACTTTACGGCTGGCCCATGTACCTCTTGCCCCTTATAGCTTTGTATAGACCTCCAAATGTCCACTGAAAGAAGGAAAATAACTCAACCTTTTTTCAATATCAATAGTAGGACATCGCTAACTTTTTACTGAACAAAGACACTACATAGCATAAGAAACTGAGTGACTTAGTCTATTCAGGTTTCTGTAACAAAATAGCATAAACTGGGTTGCTTATAAACAACAGGAATTTATTTCTCTTAGTTGTAGAATCTGGGAAGTCCCAGATCAAGGTATTCAAAGATTCACTATCTGATAAGGTCCCAATTTTTCATGGATGGTGCCTTCGTACTGTGTCCTCATGTGATGGACGGGGCCACCAAGCTCTCTTGGGCCTCTTCTCTAAGGCACTAATCCCATTCATGGGGCTCTGCTCTCATGATCTAATACCTCCCCAAAGGCCCCACCTCCTAATATTATCACCTTGGGGGTTAGGACTACAACATATGAATTTTGAGGAGATACAATCATTCAGACCATAACACTGGGAAATGTAGTTTTTAATTTTTGGAAATATGTATGTTTGTAGCTTAAAAAGAAGTAGCCATAGGAAAGAGAGAGCATACACAAAGGTAAGGTTCTGGAGTTTGGAGAGAAGAAGTTGGAGAACTGGAGGTAAAAAAACAGATGAAATAGATTCTTAGGAAAAGGAAGACAAGCTATCTCTCATGGCTTCAGAACACAGACATTTCCTGAGTGTCTATAAGCCCTGTGCTCAATTCTGAAGAAACAATGATCAAGAAAACAGTCACAGTCTGTGTTCTCATGAAGCTGGGAATATAATGAAAGAACCAGACATTGAGCAAATAAATAGAAGAAAATAGGCAGAAATACAATCTTAGAAAAAAGTGGGAGATACATTATCCTCTAAGATGGGAAGAAGAAAGAGGGAAGAGCAAGATGTAATGACTTTCTGATGCAAGGGGAGGCAGCATTTAGGGAGATTATGGATTACAGCTTTTTATCATCTAAAAAAATAAAAAGTAAAAATATCTGCTAATAATAAGAGGTACCAATTCATAATGGGTACCATAAAAAGCAGGCAAATTTTAAATTACAACTCCAAGGACAAAAGATGAATGAGTACCAGCATCAAGGCACCAGCTGAGGCAAGAGATCATGAGAGTGTGGTCATAGGACCACCTGTTTCAAATCATCTGGAAGGCTTCTCAAACATGATTTCTGCATAAACTCTACCAGAGACCAACTAAATCAGAGTCCCTGGTGGTAGGCCAAGGAGCTATGTTTTTTGGTACGTAATTCAGGAAATTCCTATGCTCACCAGAATTCAAGCAGCCCTGATGCCATCGGGCTAATCCTTACTATGTTTCAAGTTTCTGTCAAGACCCAGCATCAAATTTCATAATCTAAATTTCTTCCAAAGAATTTGCTTTTGAATATGTTTAATTGAATCTATAGGCACAGATTACGGTTACACTTTCCCTCCTTCATCTCAACACTTTTTTAAAAGACTTTTTCTCTTATTTGCTCTCTTTAAATTGTTGCAAGTAACAAGGAATAAGAAGGTAATTCCTTCATCTGCAGCTATAAGCGGTTTTACATGTGCAAAGCATTTTTTGGCTTTTCAAGGAGAAAATACCCATTTTAGAAGGATTAAGAAACTGTATTGCAAGAATGAAGACTAGAAAACACTACCAAATAGTGTATGTTTAAGTGTTTGCTAAATTTATAGTTTTCCAGGTTTGGTTCTTTCTACATCTACATTCTCTCAACATCTACCTTTAAGTGAAATCGAGGAAATTGAAGTTCATTAAATTTGGGCTTTACTGAAAAGCAACTGACAGTTAAGTGGGTGTGGGAAACCTCAAGTGAGGAAAAGTTGACAAGGCGTCTGTAAGTGAAATTCTTGAATTTCACAGACAGCATCAAATGCCAAACAAAATGGATAGTGTAGTAAAGATCTACAGGGAATAGCCTCCTAGAAAACTATTGTTTTCAGTGACTAATAGCCACCGTTTCTTAAAATTGGATTTGTTACAAGAAAATAAATGGTCTAATAGATAACTATAGATAAAGATACACAAGTATTTGTTTCTATTGAAATGTGAATTCCAGCACATTTATAAATCTGTTCATGTTGAAAAAGAAGGTGACAGAGTGAGACTTGGTCTCAAAAAAAAAAAAAAAAAAGAGGAAGAAACAGAGGGAAATGTAAACGTTTGATAAATTTAAATTAAAATGTACAGAAAACTTGGTTCATTAAATTGTCTCCACAAAATATTACCTTCATTCTTTATTCTTGCACTTTAAATTTTAATGGCAATAATAGTTTGTTTAGAATATACTATATATTCAAGGCATAGCATCACTATCCAATCCAGAATTTTTAAAAACAAGACCTACTAGGAGAAATGTTTTTAACTTTTTCCACTAGGACATACTGCAAAAGTATTTCTATAAGTAACAATAGAGAAAACTGCATTCTAATATTTTAATCTGAAGCTGTGTTATTCATTGTGAATAACTGGCATACATACATTTACATGTTGTTTTATTTGTCAAGAAATATGTTTTGGGCAATAAATAGATTTGTTTAATATTCTAAAGGTATTCTGGACTCTGATCTCCCTAGCCACAATTTATGTTGGTTTTTTAAAAAATACTACTTATAGCCAATTTAAAGTTGACACACTTAAGCATCCAAAATAAAAATTTAATCCTAAAGTTTCTCAAGAGATAGACCACAACCACAAGGAATTTTTCCTCTTGAGCCAGCTCTCTATAGATCATCACTTCAAAATAAAAGAAGAGATGTGTAGCAGAGTTAATCATTTTTATGTAGTCATTTCAGAAAATGAGTGACTGTGTCATGTTTCATGAATCTCCTTGTCAATTCATTCAACAGGCACAGTCGAGCAACAAGTAAAGACCACAGTAATTGTAAAATTAGCAATAATAATTTACACTTATTTTGCCTTACTACATATCAGGCCCCTTGTCCAAATTATCCCTCTGTTCTGTACACAGCAACAGAAGTGATTCTAATACAGTCTCAGTAAGGTCACACCTCTGCTCTGCTCAGACCCCTACAATAACTTCCCAACTCAGCCTAATGTCAGCACCCTCACTGTGGCCCCCAAGGCCACAATGCGTACACACATTCTCTCCCTTGCCTCATTTCCTTTTACCCCCACTCGGACACAGGAGACTCCTTGCCATTCTTCCAATGTGCCCATCACAGTCTGCTTTTGGGTCTTTACAGCTGCTGTCATTTTGTCTAGAAACATTCATACTCAGACACCTGCATGGTTGTCCCCTCACTTCCCTCAGGTCACTATTCCTAAGTCACCTTCTCAGGAACGCCTTCCCTGTCGGCTTTATCTAACATTTCGTAACTCTCCTTGAACCTTCCAAGCTGCCTGCCCTGCTTTATTTTTCTTCTTAGCATTTTTTGCTAACATGCTTTATATTTTTCTTGTTTATTTTCTATCTCCCCATGTTATCCATGAGGGGAGAGATTTTTTGTCTGTTTTGTTCATTGCCATGGCCCCAGTGCTTTCAAAAGTACATGGCATACAGTAAGAGGTCAATAAATGTTTGTTGAATTAATAAGAGAAGGAATTAACTTTCATCACTTACTTCTGAAGCACAGAGAGGACACGCTTGTATAATCATGGAAAAATTTAAAGTGTAGAAGCACTAAACATTAATAATAACATAGATTCAACAAAAGTCTCCGCTTCAGCTATTACTGCTTACCACAGTGAGAACCGGGAGAGACGGGACAAGTAGTCTTTCATATGTCCCTCAGTTTCTGATCCGTATTAGGTGCTTAATAATTGTACAGTCTTTGGCCCAATCTGCTAAATTTTCTAGCTTTGTGAAAATGCTGCATTCCTGCTCTTTTTTTTTAATCCACAACATTTTGGCAAACAATCAGTCTCAAAACTTGATGTGTGTGTTCTGCTTTGAGCAAAATCTAGACTGAAATATTTCTTGACGTAAAAAAAAATGAAGTTGGAAGACACAAGAGCTGTAATCATGAGCACAAATCAAACACAAAGACCGGCCTCATTCTTGTGGCATCTAAGACATGGCTCAGAATAACAATTCTCCTTTAAAAGATTAAGATGAATGCAGAATGCTGGCTCCTGGCAACTTGTTCTTTATGAAGAGTGGAGGGGACATTTCTCAGGTCTCATTTTCTCCCATCAGACCCCTCTGCCCACAGGGTGTTCAGTCAGCCTTTCTGCATGCCCACGCTGGCTTGCTCACCTTCAGAACCACCTGTTTAGGCTCAGCTGTTTTCTGTGACTAGTGATTGCCACAACTAAAGAATTCCAGTCACTAGCTTGCCAATGATGATGGAAAGTTTGGGGCTATCAAGGAGTGGACTCTTAATAAGTACACATTAAATACTCTTTAAAGAGTGTCCAGGCTGGAGTGCTGCCAGTGTTGTCACCACGCTAGTTGAGCATGGCACTGTGGAAAGGTCGCAGGCTTTGGGATCAGGCAGACCTGGGTTCAAATTCCAACTCCAAGTTTTCAAAAAATAGTTCACATTTACAAAGAACATCCTACATACCAGGCACTAAGCTAAGGCCACTTTCCATATATAAATCATACAGCACTCATAATGGTATGATCTAAGCAGTATTGTTCCCATTTTTACTGATGAGGAAATTGAGGCTTATTAACGTGCCCCAAGCCATGTAGCTAATAAATGTCAAGGCAAGGCCTTGACTTCTAGTTTTTCAAGCCTATACTCCTAACCACTATTTTATACTTTGTGAGTTTAAGAAAGGGAATTAACTTTATTAGCTCTTGTGGATTGAAATGAAAAAATATATAAGTAACCAAAAATGTAATGACTGTTCCATAAATGTGAAAAGTCTGTCTTTTAAATTTGATGACATCTGAACAACTATGATTAATAAGCCCAGGTGTGTCAGTAGATTGTTTTACATATTTAAGGAAGCATTCTTACTTTTAGAGATATATATAGAATATTTACAGATGAAATATTATGTCTGATTTGCTTCAAAATAATTCAGTAATATGGGGAATATATGCGAAACAAGATATCATGATAGTTATTGAGGCTAAATAATGAGCTCACAGAGAATTATAATAATATTTATTCTACTTTTGTTGTACTTGGAAATGATAAAATATGTCTTTAACATACCCCTTAAAATAACTTAAAAAAAACTGTGTGTATATATAACACAAAAATTGTGTGTGTTATATATAAACATACACGTGTGCGTGTGCATGTGTACACAGAGAGAGACTTATTTTTCTAGAGAGTCTCCACAATAAATAAACCATATAAACCATTATGCTTCCCATGAATGAAATGCATCTTTAGATATATGGCTCCCTAAATGAAAAGTTACTGCAATATAAGACAGTGATTTTTCTACAGCCACATTTAAGAAGTAAAACATGCCGTACCATTAGCTATGTTGAAATTGTCCTCAAAACCACAGCTGCATCTCTAGAGTGCTTCCCTGGATTTATATGGTGACTAAAACGAAGAAAGAAGGTGTTTTTGCCTCACACACAAAGCATTAAAACCTGATCAACTGCAATAAACAGAAGATTCTAATTTTTTAGCCAATAACTTGTTTTAAAGGTATAAAATACAGAGGACTTTTTCCCCAAAACATCTTTGAAAATACTGAATTGGAAAAATATCAAGAAAATACTAGGTAAATACTGCCAGTAAGGGAGTAAGTTTAATTCACACATTTCTTATTTTCTTATACAAACCCAAAACACATAATATGGGTTATATATTGTTGGATTTTTTTGTCTCCCAAGAATTAAGTAATGTTAGAGACCTAGAATTTCCAGGAAGGCTCACTTGATGAATTTGTTAGGGATGTGACCTATGTGTTCAATTCTAATATGTAAATAATAGGCATGATAAAATGTCTATTTTAAATAAAGGAAAAAAGATTGTAAAGTTATATACGATGAAGTGGATACCGGGTAAAAATCTAAGATGTCAGCCAACCAGACTTTTTATCTTTTGGGGAAATGTGTACTGGCCTTTGTCATATTCACCAGCAAGGAACATCTCTTCTGGACGACAGTGTTAGCGGTCAGGTTTTTCAATATTCTAAATTTCTCGCTTGTTTAAAAACCAACTTGTCGTTTCATCAGAAATAACCAAACCTAACAAAGGAGGAGAAAATTGAGTCATATTCAACTGAATATTCAAACCCTTTGAATATATATCAATAGAGTTACAACCTAAACTTTAGGCCTAAAGGCAAGCATGGAAATGTCTAGTCTGTTCCCTTTAATATTTTTGGTGAGTCACAGTCAGAGTACAATTTCCATCCTTTTCAGCCAACTCCCTCTAACAGAGATAAAATATATTCTTAGCAATAAGTTTAGATTTTTAAAAATCATTATCAAATTACAAGTAAAATTAATAATGTATAGAAAAAAATAGTTTTGAGTGGCTGTATTACTTACTGTTTCCTCTCCCGCCATTAACCAAATCAGAAAAAGAAACCATAGTACAGCAGAAAGAGTACTAAACTTCCAAGTAGAAGCTCCCATTTTCAGTCCCAGCATTGTCTCATACCTGTGAAAGTCCTTTAACCACTCTGAACCTCAGTTTTCTCATCTACAAAATAGTAGTAACGATACCTACTTCAGAGCTGAGAATATTAAGATTAAATCAGACATCCATTTAAAGACCTAAATGAAATACGACAAAATCTATAATCATGTTTCATTTACAAATACATAATTTTAATGGAAAACACTATTAAAGTGTAAGCTAAAGACACAAATAGAGGTTAGAGCATGTTCTATTTAGCACTGGGATCACTCGCTATCCCTAATGGGGGCATAGAGGAAATGTTCTGTGGGAAAGATGATCTTCCAGATGACCTTTGTCACATGTATTAAAGGGTACTTCACTAGTTTGGGGAAAAATAGTTTTAATATTTGTAGCACTTAGTCCTACAGACTTGCCTCTTTTCATTTCTACCAAATCAAGCTATTTTCCTTTGGGAGCATTCACACACTGATTATCTTTTCTTTGCTCAATAAACCAAAGAGCAGCTAAACCTTCATGCTTTAAAAGTCATACAGATTCACTTTTAAAAATTAAATTCGAAGAATGTTTATTTTCTAACACTGGTTTTAATTTTACTAATAATTTTCTTCAAGCCAAAATTAAAATCAGCTCTACGTTTTCTTCCCCATCACATTCTTTCCTGTTGTGACAAATTTAGTCTCAGGAAAAAAAATAATAATTGGGATTAGAAAGGAAAAAGAAATGAAAAAAAAAACTACAATGTAAGAGTGAAATACAGAAAGAATTACAATGATAACTTAGAGAAATATGATTACTGTAAACAAGTAGAAGTGATTTTTAACATGACTAATCTTGATTATGCAAAAATCTTGTGTTAAGTTCAAATTTGAAAGTCTGTCCATTTCATTAGTTTAATACAAAACCTAATAAAAGTAAAATATAAATCTTTTGCACAAAAATTCCCCTATAGATGAGAAATTTGGAACTTGCTAGTATCTTGATGACTTTATTTTTTAATTTCTACAACATAGCTAGTATTTCACTAGGTCAGTTTCTATTAAAACACAACTTAATAAGCACAGGCATAAAAAAAGATGAGTTTGCACACAGATGCTTTATATGTGCAATGACATCTCCATAATGTATTTCAATCACTTTTCTGTCTGCCTATTTGGATGACAGAATAAGAAAATGAATCTTGATCACCTAGACGAAAATTGAAGCATAGCATATTATTGATATCTTCATTAAATACAACCCCTCCCCCTAAAACACGATGCTTTCAGAAATGTGTTTGGCAAACTTGATATTGTTCTTGTAGATCATGATGCTTCAGAAGCATGACTTCTCTGAGGAAACACTAGATCTTGTAACAGAAATATCTTTAAATCTTTTAGATAGCCAGTCCACAGGGAAAGGTTTAAGAAAGGATCAAAGCTTGTTCTTTCAGCTTGAATTATTCCATTACAGCTGAATGTGACATAATTACAAAAGATGTTGGATGTGGAATCTCATCAGGATTATCTGACACTCATCTTTGTTGAAAAAGTCTCCCCAGCTGTTGCTCTGATCGCCCAAATGTGACAGGAGTACAGAGTACAAAAGTACTTGTAAGCGACCACCGCTTGGGGCGAGCTTAGCTTACTTAGGCCATTTTGTGACTTTCCACAAATATCAATAGTATGGAAAAACAGAAAACATTGTTCCAAATATAGTTCCATTTTCATCTGTAAAGCAGCTTAAAAAGCATAAAAAAGAAGCACCAGCTAGGGCTTATCTTTTGGCACATTTGTGTTTAATTCAGCCAAACTCATTTAGCTATAAACATTTCAATCAGAAATGATCATTTGCACTCCTATGCGAGTCTGCGTATGTTCTTATTTGCTTTTACAATCTCATCTTAATTTAGCACTCCCCTATTTTGATGCCTGTTAATAGCTTTACTAGTAGAAATTTTTGTTATTGGGAATGACTCAGAAGAAGTGTTTATTACCCTGAAAATGAAATAAGATGAATAAATATTTAATTTCCTACTATGTTTAACAAGTTCTGGCCATCAGTAAATCGCATTTAAAATTTTAAAAGGTGTGTTTTTTGCAAGCATTTGCCAAAGTTTCTTTTTTCGATATCACTATGGAAGTTCAATCGTAAAATATAACATCAAACATAGAATGTTGAATAATTACTCATTCCAAAGGATTTGGGAGAAGCAAAAAAAAAAAATACTTTTCTTTCCTTCCTTGTCATGGATTACATTTTCTTCATACATTATTAATGAAGTTAAACTACTAGTAACATGCCAAATGTGCTGCATAGGAGATTTGTGCCTAATCCAGCACAAAACAGGCCCAGTCACATAATGATAGAAAAAAGAACAAATGTCAACAGTTTCACACTGGGACTAGATTAAGCAGACCGTACTTACTGATTTCTTACACAGGGATTATCTCACTTTTAGTGCTATGAGAAGGAAGGCCACACTTCTCTTATATTAACACAGAATTGCACCTGAGGAAAAAAAAAAATGAAGAAAAAAGGCTTCATCCCCACTCCCACTCAGTCTCACGGCCATGGAAACTTGATTTATTAAATACCACAGACTTAAGCCATTGTTTGGATAATGGGCTACATAAAAATGTCTAATAGTGATATACAAGTATTAATACCTTAGAGATCAAATATAATATTGCTTCTCATTGAACTCTGATTAGATTGTGCTTAAAATAACTGGTGTTTACTGTTTACCCTTCTACTTGCTAGGTTCAGAAAGCTCCATGGCTTAGGTCATGGCTGGATTCCTTACAGGCAATATTAATGTTGAAAGAGTTTAAGGATTTTTTTTCCCCTTTAATCTCTGGAGGCTAAAGCTTGCAGCCCTTACGTAAGCAAACTCCCATTGACTTCAGTGAGAATTTAGTAGTTGCATAAATATCACAGGAGCTGGCTCCCATTCCTCATTATTAGTCTTGCTCAAAGGATATGTGTTCATTGAAAGCGTGGTTTTAAGAAGTTTGATTATCCATGTTGACTGAGTTGCATCTATTATCCATGTCTAGATTATACACTATTACATTAAGCCATGTAAAAAATAAATTTATTTATTTACTCCTTTATTTACACTTCAGAATGCAGACATTTCTGTATCCTCAAAAACTACAATGACTGACATCCAGCCCAAAGAGTGACTTCATTATATCAATGATAACAAAATCTTCCAATGCTTGTGTATTAAATAATCTCCTGAATCTATCTTTTTTTAAAACTTGATTCTTAGAAAAATATTTCAAGGAACTTTAACTAAAATATATTTTTATCTTATGAGGTACTCCCATTTGGCTTATGAAGTATTTGCTAGTTTACCTTACCTCTTACTCCAACTACTTAGTATGGTGGCTCAGAAGTCAATCCTTCAGTTAAGGGATAAAGTAGTTAATCAGTTAGGGCTTTTTGCTTATATGGTACCAAACAATGGTGAATCATGTTGTTTGTATGCAATTCTGAAATAAGTCTTTAGAAAATTCTGGCAATAAAAAAGGAGCAAAAAATGAACACTTGGAAAATAGAAAAAGGGATGAATAAGACTATATTGGTTTGAATTACCGAAATAGCAGGTAGAACTTACAACCATTCTCCTACTGTGAACACCCACAAAGAAAAGAATTGGTTTTTCATATTTAAGGAAATCATAAAAATAAATATATTCCCAGGTAACAGTCCTTACCCTAAATTTTTTCTCCACTAATTTTGATTAAAAAGATCTCTAATATGAATCTTGTTTTTTGATATTTATTAACTCTACCTATGCCCCGGTCAAGTACTCATTTCAAAAAAAAGTTGCACAAATGTTGCTTAAAAAAATCTACCTATACTACACTTTGAATACTACATTATAAAAGGGTAGATACAGGCATATCTGTGCAGAATCATAATCCTTTTCCCATAAAACTAGACAATTTTAAAACATAATTGTAATTTATCTCATTTACATCTGACAATACAATCAAGCGAACATCATTGATTCTTTCTACCAACAAAGATTCTGTGGAACTTTCTGTCTCATGCAGCAAGGAGATAGAAAAACAGGGCATTTAAATTCATGTCTTCTTACTATAAATCTAATATTTTTTCCCTTCACATTCAGGTAACCAGTCTATTAATGCTTACCCTAAGTTCCTATATTTAACCCCAAGAAAATAAAGTAAAAAGTTTAAAACCTCTGGTGTAGAACTTTGGCATATATTTGTATCCTTTTTCATTTATATTTGTTTCACTGATTTCCAAAATACCACAAAGATAACTCTGGTATTTAAGATGACTTCAGATAGTAGCCAAGTAATATTTTCATTTCATATTTTCAGTAAATATTTTATATAGTTTAATATATATTTTTCAACATTCCTATATGGGAAGAGATCCTGATTTCCATTTATAGTTGTATTAAAAATCCCATTCTAAAAATGTTGATTTAGTTTTTTAAAAGTGATTTCTTTTTAAGAATTAGTTAAGTATTATCATAAATGGCATAAGACTATGGCAAAAATGTGAAGATGGAATAATAGGAATGACTGAGGTTTGGAAAACACTAGTTTATGGATGTTTCTCTTTGACCTAGAAAAATACAGTGAAGAATAAATCACAAATGCTGACTTCAAAAATGTACAGTCTATGATAGTTTTCACATCTATTACGATAGAAATTAATAGTTCTATTAGAAAAGAAGAAACATCTAAAATCAATAATCTAAGCTATCTTAGGAAGCTGGAAAAATAAGAACAAATTAGATCCAAGGTAAGCAGAAGACAAAAAATAAAAATTAGAGCAGAAATCAAAGAAATTTTACAAAATAAATTAGAGAAAACAAATGAAAATAAAAGCTAGTTCTTTGAAAGGAGCAATGAAATTGATAAACCTCCAGCCCAACTAACCAAGAAAAAAAAGAAGGAAAACCCAAATTACTAATACCAGGAATGAAAGTGAGAACATTCACTATAGATCCCATACACATTAAAAGGATAATAAAGGAATATTATGAATAACTGTAGGCCCACAAATTTGATAACCTAGGTGAAATAGACCAATTCCTTGAAAGACACAGTCTATGAAAACTCACACAAGGGGAAATAAATCATCTAAATAGGCCTATATTTATCTTTTAAATGGAATCAATAATTAATTACCTTCCAAAGCAGAAAGCACCAGATTCAGATGGTTTCACTGGTAAATTCTAGCAAATATTTAAGGAAGAAATGGTAACAGATTCTCTATAATCTATTTCTGAAAATAAAAACAGAGGGAACACGTCCTAACTCATTCTATAAGATCAGCATTACCCAAATACGAAAACTAGACAAAGATATTACAAGACAGGAAAACTATAGATCAATATCTCTCATGAACACAGATGCAAAAATCCTCAATAAAATATTAACAAATTGAATCAAACAATGTACAAAATGAATTATATATCATGACCATATATTCCATGACGTGGAATTTATTCTAGGTATGCAAGGCTGGTTCAACATGCAAAAATTAGCTAATGTAATCCATCCCACCAAGAGAATAAATTAAAATCATATGATCATATCCGTAAATGTGGTAAAAAGGCCTGACAGAACTCAACATCCGTTTATGATAAAAATTCTCAGCAAACTAGGATTAGATGGGAGCTTCCTCAACTTGGTTTTTTTTTTTTTTTTTAGAGAATCTGCAAAAGCCCACAGGTAATATCATATTCAATGGTTAAAAAAAAAATAGTTGCTTTCCCCCTGAGATCAGGAACAAGACAAAAAGGATGTTCTCTCTTATCTCTTACCACTCTTAGTCAATATTTTATTGCAAGTCCTACCCAGTGAAATAATACAACTAAAGGAAAGACAAGGTATACAGATTGAGAAGGAAGAAATTAATAGTGCTCACCAATATTTCTGGTTCTTCTCTCTTTTATGCACATTCAAAGGTTTTACACTTTTCTATCGATTAAAGGTAGCTTGCTTTGGCCAATGAAATATGAGTGAAGAGATGTGTATCAATTCTAGGCAGAAAGAAGCACTTAAGAGCTGGTGTGTGATTCCCATGTAGCTCCTTCTGCTGTGACAACTGCGAAAGCATTTCTTGAGCTAGAGGTGTCAAAAGCAGCCTTGAAAGTTGAACTGCAACATGGAGCACAGCTAAGCCATTAAGATTTGGTGGAGTTTTTTGTTACCACAGTATAATATGCCCTCACCTAATTAATAACATGTCTGGATACATTTAACAGAACAGCTTCAGCTACTCTGAAATAAAATTATTTCATAATTTATGAAATAATAGGAGAGAGAAAAGGGAAATTGCCTCCTGCTGGAGGGTAGGAAAACTTTCTTGGGAGGTGGCTTTTACAAGGAATGGGTCAGAACGTTAAAGGTCAGAGAATGGGAAGGGGCAATCAGATAGAAGAAATCATGGGAATAAATTCTTCGAGGGTAAAATACCTGGTAAAAATGGGAATGGTGTGTAGAAATATGAGAATTGGAACTTATAGTGGAAGATAACACCAGAAATGTAAATTGTAGCTGGATTGTTGAAGTCCATAAAGACAACCCAAGGTCTGAGACTTTATTCTGTAGGCAATAGAGAGAGCCCCAGAAAGCTTTGCAGCTGGGATGTATTATTATCAGAGCTGAACTCTAGGCAGGGCAGGTTCAGAGAGGTGCACTGATGGCAAAGGAAGTACTTGAAGGGCTTGCAGATTTCTGGTTGAAAAAAAATAAAGAGCTAAATTATAACAGTGTCAGAGATGATGGAAATGAACCAATGAGCATGAAAAAACATCTTTATGGTACAATTGACAAAACATAGTCAACTGAGAGAAAAAAAGAGGTAGGTTTGAAGAAAATGAATGAGTAGGTGAGTCCCAATAAAGTCAGAGAGAAGGAAGGGGAGGTTTTGTGGAATGTGACAAATGGAGATGAAGGCCTTAAATTTGAACATTGTAAAAGTTTGCTACTGATCTTTACCGTGATTATAATATCTAAGTGAATTTATTTAGACTACCTATCCCATAGTTCAGGGGAAATAACCAATTTGATTAGCTGGATGTAGTACAAATTTTGCTGGGCTCCAAAATAATACAATAGGATAATAACTCATTAAGATAATATAATCAAGATAATAAGTATATAATTGCAAACAATTATGCTTTTATCAACTAAGCAAATAACATTGTTTTATATTAAAATATTAAATGATCCAAAGTCACTGAATTCAACATATTTGCTATTATTTATTCTATTCTATTTATTTCTTTATCTCTTGAATTATTTAGATATTGGTATAAAAAGAAGTAAATATTCAAAGTAGCATATATTTTTGTGATTAAAAATGGTAAATAAGCTAAAAATTTTGCAAACTGTAACTCAAATCTGTTAGTATAGTGACCTTACACACTTAAGATAAAATTGTAGTTTTTGAAAATATGCATTAATATGTAAACAGTCAAAAAAGATAGTCAATTTTGAGAAGCATACATTAGAAAATGAAAAGCCATAACAGATTATCTGAAAAATGAACACAATGTTAATGACTAAAACATGACAACTGAGGTGAATTTTCAGTGACTCAGAAATCTAATTTTCACATCCTCAACTAAACAATAATAATGGGCAAAAAATGGCAAATAAATGAAGGTTCTAGCTTCTTATTTCTCAGTATGTAGATCAGGTCCTCAAGTCACCCTCACCACTTTTGCACCCCCACAAATCAGTGCTTTAAGCAAAATGGCATTTCCTCTTATCCAGTGTCCTAGCTTCCCAGTGCCTAAGTCAAAAGCTGCTTCTACAGAGCCTTCCTCTTAGATGGAAGTCAAATCCACTCTAAATTGTTAACGGCTAAAGTCTTGATATTTACTACAAAAGATATTTGCTTTTGAATGGGAGCCTAGAAGTCCAAAAGACAATTGCTGCAACTATTGCATTAACTAAAACTGCCGTGACACAAAGACTATACTTTGTTTTTTGCATATTTTATTTTTATTACAGGGCATAGCATGCAATAGCAGTTCAATATTAACTGAATAGAAAAATTAATCTCTAATAGTTTAATTTTGGGTAAACAGTCAGGGGTACCTGCAGTCTAGAGGGGATTCCTATTCCTCAAATCATGCTGAACAGACACTGCTATGGACTGCATATTTGTGTTCCCCCAAAATTTATATGTTAGAATCTAATCCCCCCAATGTGATGATAACTGAAGGTAGGGCCTTTTGGAGAAAATTAGGTCATGGAGGCAAAGCATTCACGAGCGGGATTCGTGCCCTTTAAAAATAGACTCCAGAGAGCTCTCTCCTCCCTTCTACCATGTGAGGACATAGTGAGAGGACGGCTATCCATGAACCAGGAGGTGGGCCCCCACCAGACACCAAATCTGCAGGCACCTTGATCTTGGACTTCCCAGCCTCCAGAACTGTGAGAAATAAATGTTTGTTCTTTAAGTCACCCAATCTATGATATTCTGTTATAGTAGCCCAAACTGATTAAGACAGACAACTTACTCAAAGGTCCAGCCTAGACTGTGAATGTGAACCGTTGGTACCAGTAGCATATCATTAATACAAACTCATAGCTACCAAACAAGGGAAGTCAAGGTCAAGATATATTGGAGAAAGAATTCAACAATAGAATTATTTTGAAAAAAAATAGGGATGAATAAAATGTCTTGAAGGAAGGAAGCAGGAAATAAGAGAGAAGGAAGGGAAGAAAAGCTGAAGTTTCCTGTCTTTAAAGAGGAAAGACAAGTTTTCAGATGTGGTCAGAACTATATAGAGAATTGCCATTTGATGACTCTGCACTCATGCTATTTCCTGTGTCCGCAAATGTGGCCAAATACACTCCACAGACTTCTATACACATGTATCTTGTTCCTAAATAAAGGCAGCCTCTATTACCCCCTATAGCATGTTGCTTTGGAAATCCTATTCCTCCTAACTTTACCATTTAACATAGTCTTTTTGCTCAAGTTAAATATCCATGTCAAACAACAATAGCCAGAGTATCTGGTTACTGCATTCAGAAAAGGTTGGCTTGCTATTTATTTCCATTCTGTGATAATATTATGGTAATATGCATAACTTAAATATGCTTCTGCAGGGTTTTCTTACCTTCTCCACTTACAATTGGCCCTTAATCCACTGCATAGCATTGGCCATTCTCATTATGTGACTGGTACAGATGCAATTAGCGTAGTTTCAATGATGCTTGTAGAGTGATTATGACAGTTCACAATGTCATTCTGTCTGACCGTATCTTCTAATACCATGATGAATTAGCCCTGCTTCCTAAGTATTTTCCCAACACTTAGTATTAGTTGGGAAACTGAGTCAAATATATGCAAAGATAAAAATCCTGCTTTCTGACCTGCTCTCTGATAGCTTTATAATTCTTTTTTAATCTTTCATCCACAAAGCTGCATGGTATATTAACCATACATCCAACTTCCCTTTGAAAAGAGTTTTTCCTTTGAGTGTTTCCATGAGTGTTGGATCTTACAACCTTAGCTGACTATATCATTGTGCTAATGAGGTCAAAGTCGATCTTCAATTCAATTCCCATGTAGTCCAATTAACTTTGATCTGTTCTATTACCAAAGGTCCCAACCGAACTATGTTGTCTGAGTAGTGAATAGGTGTAGTTCATCAAAAGGAAGACCAAGGAATAATAAATAGATCATCAGCCATCCGTCATTCTATTGAAAAGCAACTTTCATATTTTATATATAGATTAATATATGAAATAAAATGAATATATGCTGTTAGACATGAAATTGGGTTCATCTGCATGTGTATGTGATCTATTCAATAGTTCATCATTTGTAAAGACTGAAAATACACTCAGTCTCCAAGAGTAGTCTCCCCGTGCAAAGGATTAATGCTAAGTAGGATTGACCAGTCTTTTCCATACAGGGTCATCAATAAGGGCAAAAGTCCAAACATAAATATAGAGAGATAGATACAACCTGGTAAACTACATTCCTTTATTATTCACTGGTATATTTTACATCTTTTCTGTTACATAAGGCAAAATTTTAATTGCAGCCTGGCTTCATGCTTTCCATAGTATCTTTGAGGTCTTCAACTGGTGCATGCTAAGGAAATACTAATTCCTTTTAATCTTAGCTTAAATAAGACAAAATTAAATAAGGTAAATGTGTTGTCAGATGATGTCAGCTAAGTAGGGCTGAGTTTAAGGATGGTATAAACAGCTTTTTCAAAAAGTGGTACTTACATACTGATGAATCACAATTTTACATGGTACCTAGATAAATAATTTATGGTATTATTTATGCATTTTGTTATAAATAGAAACGTGTAACTTAAAACATCAAACTCGTGCTTTTCCAGATGTTAATATTAAGTTAGAAATACACACACGCTCTCACACATACACACTAAAACAAATGAGAAAGAAATATTTAAAAATCCTAAAGATGGAATGCAAATCACTAAAGTTTAGGACATGAGAATATGATCACAAAAGAAAAGGTCTGAAATAAAAGCTACGATATTGGAAAATATATATTTAAAAGTTGCATTATTTTTTTAAAAAAGCAAAGGGTAATCTCAGGGACATCAATTAATACAATTCGCTTTCACTTATTATTTTGCATGCAAAGCGGCTTCTAGCATGTATTTTTCGCCTATATGTTACTAAATCAATTCTCCTCAGAATGGGTATAAAACTCAAAGGAATCAATGGTGTAAGTGGAAAGAATTTTGACCATATCCTCTTTCCAAGGAACAATTATCTGCATGAAATCACCCTTATGATTATCACCTTTAATATGACCTTTAATGCTTTATATATGCTTTTAATATGACCTTTAATGCTGCAGGTCCACCCACCAGCTATAGTTTCAGTCCATACACATGTATAGATTAGAAATCCTCCACCTGGCCGACTCCACCTCATTGAACCCCAAATGACTGGAGCAGGAGAGCATCCCAACTTCCCTGCCACAAAAAGAGCTTCCCAAGTGGCCCAGTCCACAGTATGATTTAACTATGTCTTTCCTTATACCATGTTATTAGGTTAACATTTTTGACAGAAGGAAGATGTGAAAATGTCCTGACACAGAAAAAGTCTTGGTCTATTCAGAAATTCAAGCCAATTGCATGATGCAAAGCAGTGAGTGAGGAATGGGGGTCCCAGGATGCTGTTCTACAGGTAGAGAGGGAGGCAGGGACATGGTTACAGTGGGCCTTGAAGGTCACTGGAATAGGTCTGGATTTTAATCTAAGTGCAATAGGAATTCATAGAAGAGTTTTAAGCAGGAGAATTAAATGATCCTATTTTCATATATACAGATATTTCTGGATACTATGTGGAGAAATAATGAGGGAGGGGAAGGCAAGAGGGGCAGAAGAGTGATTAGAGGCTGTTTAAATTAGTTCCATATTAAAGGATGGTAGCCTGGGCTATAGTAGCAGGAATGCAGATGGAGAGAAATGGATGGTAAATTAGGAGAAGAGAGGAATAAGGGCTGACTTCTAGACTTCTGGTGGATTTTACGGAGATGATAAAGTGTTGGAAGAAACAAAGGCTTGGTTGCATGGGAATAAAGAATTCAGTTTGGAATATGTTGTTTACAAGATACAATGGCATTTACAAATAGAGATGTCAAGTATGTAGGTAGTTGGATATAAAAGTCTGGAACTCAGAAGTTTCATCAGCATATATATAATATTTAAATCCATGAGATTGAATGAGACAGCCCAGGAAGATAGTAGAAACAGAAAAGAAAGGAGGACCTATGGCAAAGCTCAAAGGAACAGCAACAAATAAAGAACAGATAGAGCAGGAAGAGCCAGCAAAGACAGAGGCATGTTCAGGAAGATATGGTGAAGACCCAGGGAGTATGGTATCACAGAAGCCAGAAAGGCGTTCCAGCAAGGAGCAAACGGTTAACAGTGCCAAATGCTACCAATGGGAGGAGTAAGATGAGGGGAAAATGTTGCTGGCCTGGAGTCCTAGACCCTTGGCAAGGGCAGTTTCAATTGAATGACAGGGATAAAGCCAGATTGGAAGAGGCTGAAGAATGAAAGGAAGAGGAGGAAGCGGGCAGAGTGTGTATAGGTAGTTCATATAAAAAAATCTATTTGTGCAGTGGAACAGAGGGGGAAAATGTGGAGTCCAAAGAGGATTTTGTTTGCTTGCTGTTTAGTTTGTGTTGTAGGGTGAACTGGTGGAATGGATTATGGGAGTGGGTGCTGCCCCAGTCTTTCCAGGGCATTCGTTTCTGGTTTCTGGATCTGGTCCACATTCGTAAACATTCAGTTCATCCACAAGAAGACAGTTCTTCCAAGAAGAACCACAAGACTCATTGGTAAACGTCGATTTGACTTCCTGACACAGAAGTATCTTTTCCAGATAGAGTATTTGGCTAATTAAAAGGAACAGTTTATTTGACAAAAATATGTTAATTAATATTGACAAACAGTTTTCCTGTAGTAAGAAAATTTCCCCCTAAATAAAGTGTTTTCCCACCATATTTTAGGTTAGGAATAGATCAGGGAGTTAAGAAATTATTAATAAAGTATTTATTTTAGCAAAGTGGATGGCTTTAGAAATGTGTTATCTCACAGTTCTAGAACCTAGCATTGCAAGATCAAAGTGTTGGGAGGACTGATTCCTTCTGAGGGTTATAAGGATCTGCCCCAGACCTCGCCTCTATCTTCTAGGGAGTTGCTGGCCATCTTTGGCATTCCTTGGATTATAGGCACATGACACTGATCTCTACCTTCTTGTTCACATGGCATTCTCCCTGTGTGTGTGTCTGTCTCTGTGTGTAAATTTTCCCTTTTGCCAGGCATAGTGGCTCATGCCTGCAGTATAAGCACTTTGGGAGGCCAAGGCAGGAGAACCGCTTGAATCCAGGAGTTTGAGACCAGCCTGGGCAAAATAGTGAGACCCTGCTTCTACCAAAAAAAAAAAAAAAAAAAAATTAATAAGCTGAGTGTGGTGATGTGCACCTTTAGTTCCAGCTACTCAGAGGCTGAGGTAAGAGGATTGCTTCAGCCCAGGAGGTCAAGGGTGCAGTGAGTCAAGTCGTGATGGCATCACTGCATTCCAGCCTGGGTGACAGTGAGACCTTGTCTTGAAAAAAAAATAAGTAAAAATAAATTCTTCTTTTTTATAAGGACACCAGTCATATTGGTATATACCAGTTGACCAATACACCACCTTACTGACCTCACTTATTTCCAAATAAGGTCACATTCTGGAGTACTGGGGGTTTTAGGAGGACACAGTTTAACCCCCAAGATGCACTTAAACACAAACAGCCTTTCCTCTTCTTAATGAAAGAGAGAAAAACCACTTTTGTGGGTGACATCTTTAGCTTCCTGGTATTTGGTCAGATTTTGATCCCACAGTTCTTATACAGGCTGACTTCTGCGGGTCCAAGAACTGCGGGATGTACATTGTGGGAAGCAAAACCTTGCAGGTACCCTAGATTATTCATGTAGCTGGAAATTCAGAGTAACACATTGTAATCTTTATTTTGAGAATGATAATTTATAATAACTGCTTTTTGTAAAATATGAAGTTTCTAAATATATGTATATGTTATTTTCATAAAATATAATAAATATAAAATATATATTAATAGTTCTGTTTAATGAAGTAGTTTATAAACTCTCATAGAGTTAAAGATGATATGTCCATTTCAATTTTAGGATGTATGACAGAAAATGTTATAAATTTCCACTGCATAGTCAAGAGCGGACCAAATTTTGAATCTGCATTTAATATTTTATATATTAACTTACTGAGACCTGCGAGCAATTCAAGTAATAACAGAACACATAAAATAGCTACTCAGGTCAGATTAGAAAGTTAAACTTTGATGTTATATAAAAATTATAGCTACAGATACAAAAAATGAACTGCACTTCACTTTTCTTTTTTGCAATAAATAGTAGCCTTAATTTTTTTTTTTTTTTTTTTTTTTTGAGACAGGGTCTCATTCTGCCACCCAGGCTAGAGTGCAGTGGCACCATCACAGCTCACTTGCAGCCTCAACTTCCTGGACTCAGGTGATCCTCCCACTTCAGCCTCCCGCATAGCTGAGACTACAGGGTGCACCATCACACCAGCTAATTTTTTTGTATTTTTTTGTAGAGACGAGGTTGCACCATGTGGCCAAGGATGGTCTCAAATTCCTGAGCTCAAGCAGTCTGCCAGCATTGGCCTCCAAAATACTGGGATTACAGGTGCAAGCTACTGCACCAGGCCTTAGTCTTAATTCTTAAACTAATCCATGAAAGTTTACATTGTTGGGGAGTCAACATCTCTGATCCCTGATAAATATAATAGCTTAAATCGCCTTGTTTTTAAAGGGAAAAAATCTTTAAAAATGTGTAATTTATTGTTAAAAACATATCTTAGAAGGAAAAAGAAAGCACCAAGAACATAAAAATGTCCTAAGAGGAAATCTCCTGAAAACAAAGTACATCTTCAGTCCGGCATGGCATTTGACATGCATAAGTTCTCATGCTATCCTTGTGCCACAAAAGTAGTGGCACTTTTGCCAAAATTTTTGTTGAGGTACTAGTATCAACACCAAGTAAAGTTTATAGAATTGCTCTTTATTCTCTGTCCTATTTTAAGATTAATTATTTTATTTAAAATTAGTTATTTAAAATTAACTGCTTAATTTTAAATAATTACAGGAAAATGTAGAAAAATATCTATGAAATTCGTGACTTTAAAAAGATGAGAATGCTAAGAGTGAGAATAAAAACACTGTGCAGTGGAATCACTTTTCAAAAATTATAATAAACTAGCATAAGGACTTGAATTTTTCACAGAGATAAATGGAAAAAAGGTTGAACCTTTTTCTTATGTTAAAATCCTGGGATGGAACTCTTTGTAGCAAGACTCAAGTCTTTTCTGACCCACAGCCCAACACAAATTTGTAAACTTTCATAAAACATTATGAGATTTTTTTGTGATTTTTTTTTTTTTTTTTAGCTCGTCAGCTACTGTCAGCATTAGCGGACTTTATGTGCGGCCCAAGACAATTTTTCTTCTTCCAATGCAGCCCAGGGAAGCCAAAAGATTGTAGGCCCCTGCTTTATAGGTAGAAAAGCTATTTTTGTTCAGCCAAATACCTTCATAGTTCCTTTACCCCAAAAAAGGTGAAGTCCCCAATGAGGACACCTGGCTCTGCAGCAGAAAATAAAGGAGAAGGGAAGTTTGGCCCTGAGAGCCTGAGAGAGCAGAAGGGGAGGAACCCACCAGCCTGATGTCAGCCTGGGCTCTGTGCCAGGAATGGGCCCTGGGAGGAGTTCACAGAGGCAAGAATGATAAAGATACTTCTGAGGTCTAATATTTATTTTTGTTTTGTTTTGTTACTATCTAAGCTGCCTGCTGTCTCTTTTCATAAGTTCAGACCTTCAGTAAAAGTCTACATATATAAACCTGGGTTGGTAGAACTTTGGGGGAGATAGAAATTGAGGTATCCAGCATAGGACAACAAAATGCAAAAACGTGACAGTGGCGTGGAACATAAGATGCAGATTGGGAGTTGAGAGTTCAGTAGAAATAGACGATTAGCCAGAGATGACCAGTCATAGTGCCAACTTCCCCAAGAAGCCTTGAACATATTAAAGGGAAGATGTGAGTTCCTCCACTCTTGAGACAGGACCCATGGTAATTTGTCTAAATTTAAAATGTGACCCCAGAGAGCTGAAGAACTGAGGACATATAGGCAGCTGAGACTGGGCTTACCTAAGTGTAACAATGTCCAGTTTCTGACACCTAATAGGACTTGAATATAGTGCATTAATTTTTTTAAAACTTAACAATCCTGCAGAAATACAGGATGGGAAAAACCTCACCAGTATTTTACATGAAAAAAAAAAATTGAGGGATTATAGTTGGTGAAAAGATCGATATTAGTCAACAACGTTCCCAGGAAAATAATGAATTCTTGAGCTGTGTTATAAGCCAGGTGTCCAGAACCAGGGAAATGTTATCTTCATTGAATCTTCCTGAGTCTGATCATATCTATGTTCAGTTTGGGATACTTAAAAAAGACATTGGCAAAGTGGAGTAAATACAGATGGAGGCAATAAGGATGTTGATGAATCTGGAAGCCACGTCAATTACCAAGCAAGTGAAAACAATTCTTATGATACCCTAAAAAGAAGTTTTAGAGGAGATGTATTAGTCCGTTTTCACACTGCTATAAAGAAATACCTGAGACTGGGTAATTTATAAAAAAAAAAAAAAGAGAGAGAGATTTAATTGACTCACAGTTCTGCGTTGCAGGGGAGGCCTCAAGGAACTTAAAATCGTGATGGAAGGCAAAAGGGGAAGCAGGCACCTTCTTCACAATGCTACAGGAGAGAGTGAGTGCAAGCAGGGGAAATGCCAGTGCTTATAAAACCATCAGATCTCGCGAGAACTCACTCACTATCACAAGAAGAACATAGGGTAAATCGCCCCCATGATCCCATCACTTCCCTCCCCTGACACATGGGGATTACAGGTCCCTCCCTCGACACATGAAGATTACAATTAGAGATGAGATTTGACACAGAGCCAAACCATATCAGAAGACATAACGTTTGTTCAAATACTTGTAAAGTACAGAAGAGTATGGCAAGCAGAATTAATGGCCCCCAAAGATGTCCACATCCCAATCCTAGAAACCTGTGAGTAAGTTACCTTGCATGGCAAAAGGGACTTTGCAGGTGTGATTAAGTTAAGTGTACTCAAATGGGACAATGGATTATCCATATTATCCAAATGGGACAATGGATATCCACGTGGACCCAATATAATCACAAGGGTCTTTAAAAGATGAAAGAGGAAGACACAAGATCAGAGTCAGGAAAGGAGTTGTCACAATAAAAGTAGAAGTTAGAGTGATGTGGGGCCATGAGCCAAGGAATATGAGTGGCCTTAAAAGCTGGAAAGACCAAAGAAATGGATTTGTCCTAGAGCACTCAGAAGAAACACAGCTCTGCCCACCCTTTTTAAACTTCTGACCTCCAGAACCGTAAGATAAAAAATTGCGGTTGTTTCAAAAGACTAAATTTGTGGTCATTTTTATTGCAGCAGCAACAGGAAATGAGTAAAAAAAGTAAATAGTCTACGTAATGTTAAATAACAAGAAGAGAAAAAGTAGATGGGAGTTAATGGGATAGAACTTCAGTTCACTGCAAAAGCTTTGTCCCACAGCACTAGCATTGAGACAGACTGACCTGTGCCAGGCCTCAGATGTGGAGCTCAGCCACCAGCACTGTTGCCCACACAGAGGGCAAACCTTGGAAGCCAGCTGGACTTGCCCACTCCAGCCACAGTCCTCCCCACAGTCCTGCTCAGAAACATACATGTTAATGAATAAAGTAATTTTTTTAATGGCATAGGAAAGAACGAGTGAGAAAGAATAAACAGTGGGTGGGAGTTATCAACACATTTTTGGAAGACTGAAAACAAATGCAGGCGTGCCAGCAGTATATTAGCTGATTCATTTAATTGTGGGGTAATAGGAGGCTTTGATCTGATGAACAAATCTCTGTATCTGGGAAGAACTTTTAGTAGATATATTAAAAATTAAACAAATTAAACGGAAAATGTTTTTCATTCCAGGAAATATTAACCCCGGGGGAAAATATAGTGTTCAAGAAAGAATAAATTATCATAGTATTCTACTAGTTCACTTCAGTGAACATCTACAAAGTCATAATACTGAAAACATTGAGTAGTTTGTACCCCAACCTATGATAGACTGTGAAGGGGAGTGTGGGGTAGTTGAAAAAAGTTAATTCCTCATCTTATAGTTAAGTGTTAGTTATTAACTGGTGTCTAAATAGATACATCAAGAAGTACCTACCATTTGGAAATATTAAGGGAACAGATACCAGGAAAAATAACTAAAGGAATTGAGAACTAGGGTTATTTTTCATGTGTTTCTTTATCTCCAGAGTTGTAGAGTATAAGAAGGGGACATAGTTCTATGCTGGAAGAGTTGGTAGGACCAAATACTGATGTAAATCAACCTACCCTTTGTTGCGGGTTTCTGCAGAAATGGCTTGTTTTCTTAAATCTCAGAAACAACCAGAAAATACAGAAAACTGGCAGATAGAGTACATGTCTTGCAGGAGAGAAAAATAGAAAAAGAACAGAAAAGCAGCATCAGGATAACATGCATACATGCATGCTTGCATGCATACACACATGCATACATCTATACTTGCATGTTTGTACACATACACACATGCATACATACACAGGAGAGAAAGGGAATTGACTTGATTGAGCTCCCACTGCTTTCAGACAAAGGGGCAGGTGATTTACATGAATATTCCATATAATTCTCACAATAATTCCCAGGGGATTGAAATTATTATGCCAATTTTATGGCTAAGGAAGCTAAGGTTAAATAGTGAATTGTCAGCCGGGTGCGGTGGCTCATGTCTGTAATCCCAGCACTTTGGGAGGCCAAGGCGGGTGGGTCACGAGGTCAGGAGATCGAGACCATCCTGGCTAACACGGTGAAACCCCATCTCTACTAAAAATACAAAAATTAGCCTGGCATGGTGGCGCGTGCCTGTAATCCCAACTTGGGAGGCTGAGGCAAGAGAATTGCTTGAACCTGGGAGGCAGAGGTTGCAGTGAGCCAAGATCACATCACTGCACTCCAGCCTGGGCGACAAAGCAAGACTCCATCTCAAAAAAAAAATAAATAAATAAATAGTGAATTGCCCACATTACATAGGGAGAAAGGTTTAGAGCTAGGACACAAACACAAGTTTGTGTGACTTCATAACCTACACCTTTCCCACTACACTGAGCACCTCATTTATTAGCCAGTATTAGAACATGCTGAGTCCCCACTGGGACATCTGAAGGGCCAAGTCCAAATAAAATAGAAAGACAGCATTACCAAGTAATACAAGGATGACCAAGATCAGGAGTGTAGGGGCTGGGATGTGGTTGTAAAGGAAATTGACAAAGGTCCTTAGGGCAAACCTGGCATAGGCCTGGGACTTCAGGGGTTTCAGAGCCTTCAAGGACCTTACAGGGCATCTTGAGATTACCTGAGAAATCAATGCAGGAAATGAACTGAAGTAAGTATTAAAGTCCTTGCTGGATCCACATACATCAGAGAACAATAAATCAGAGCTCAAAGCCAGAATCTAAGCTCTCAGTCCTAGGACTACTGACTTTACATCAGGGAGAAAAACATCAGTTTTCCAAGAGTTGCCCAAGCACAAAAATCAGAGAGTTGGTTCTCTAGGGGCCTCTCTAAAGAAGAGGTATGAAAAGGGAAGCAAAAAACCTCAGAGCCCATGCAGTGCAAACGGTAGCTCTATGCAAGGAAGTCTACCTACTTCGTCCCTGCAGATTTCCCTCTAAGATGGAAGCCATTCACTTGCTTTTCGCCAAGCTGCTAAGAAAACAGCATATTTAAGGACTCTTCCTTGTGAAGTCAACAGGCAATCACTGGACTATTTCCTACCAGAGGAACTCTCAGAAATCAGAGGAGTCCAACCAGGGAAAGGTAGGGTACAGTATGGCATTTTCAAAAAGCTGGGGGAAAGGGAGCAAGAAACTGAGAAGGAAGCAAAGGAGAAGAAAGGGGAGAGTGAAGAAAGAAAGAAAAGATGACACTGCTGAATGCAGACCAAGAGAAACACGAGAAAGGAATTCACTGATGGGCCGACTGTGGAGGATTCTACATACATCTACCTTTTGATCCTTAGGTTTTTAATTTTGATATAAAATTTCATTTGTTTTCTTCTATTTTGCATTAAAGTAACATAAGAATCCCCTATTTACATAAAAATTCTATTAAAGATTTGTACCAACACAACTTTATTACTTTTACCTTCATTTAAAGTGGAACATGATTAAGGTTGGATGTTTCTTTTTCTCAGATGTTCTGTGTTTTATACACTGTAGAATTAAAAGGAAATCCTGCTTTCTATCTAAATCCTAAATGGATTTTTGGAAGATAATAGATTCATAGAGGTCAAGAAATAAGGGATCAATATCTATGCTTGATCATTGTCCACTTTCTTTGTAATTCAGCTTTGGGTGAAAATGCACCACTACCCAAATCAGAAGATTTGGATATCACATCTAATTTTAACACTATTCTTATAGGCAAAGTACTGTAAAATGGAAAGGATCTTTGAGTAAATAAAAGAGGACTATATTTTCACAGGTTCTAAGTTGCATCCAAATCAGTATTTGTAATATATTGGTGATAAAGTGATCTTTTTGTTGCCAAGGTCGGCTTCTTCTGGAACATTACTAATATAGAGAGATGGAAAACTCACATGCAAGTTCAATACAAGGATAGAGATTTAAAACAAAAGAGATCTCTACATTGCTTTCTATTATGTTTAAATTACCCATTTCTTATCTTGAATCCATCATTTAAATCTCCCAGAATGATTGATATTCTATTTTTGTTTTCTAAAAGCAACTCAAATTAGAAAATTCAGACTCTAGACTCTGAACTTCTCACGGTCAGGAACCATACTTCACTCATGTTTATATTTCCCAATCTTGGCAAAGCACCTGGAACCAAGTGGCCTTTCAATACATGATTGTTTAAATGAATTAAACTAACAGGTATCCAAAAAAGAGTAATGAAATACCAAAAATGAAACGTAGCCATTTTGCTGACGTGACTATTTATTTTTTAAAAGCAATGGAGAACATTTTCAGTATTAACAAGCACACCCATCAAAAGTGAATTTACCATAGGTAAAGAAGAGAAGTATGTTCTTGCTCATAAGTGGGAGCTGAACAGCGAGAACACATGGACACAGGGAGGGCAACAAAACACACCAGGGCCTGTCAGGGTGGGGAGGGGAGGGAGAGCAGCCAGACAAATAGCTAATGCATGTGGGGCTTAAACCACTATGGCACACCTTTACCTGTGTAACAAACCTGCATGTTCTGCACATATATCCCGGAACTCAAAGTAAAATAAGATAAACAAAACAAAAAGCAAGACAAACAAATAAAGAAGAAGAGAAGTAAATTGAAGCTCTTGAGCCCTTTGTGCCTTGTTCCTAGGATGGAATTTTAATTTTTTGATTAAAGAAAATGATTAAAATAAATTCAATTTTAAAAAGATGAAATTACTAACACATTTTATCTTATGAACAGATTTAATACGAATAATATTGTGAATTAAAATTTAGAAGGAAATTCACAGTAAAAGACAAGAACAGATTAAATATTCAAACTAGCCTCTAAAATAAGTTACCTCAAGGAATAAAAAACTGAAAGAAAGTAACAGGTGATTAAAAGCTGTCAAAAGGAAACACTCTATCTAGAATTTCTTACTTAATAATATGTAATTGCCTCCAATCATACTGGGCCAGGCTGACCTAAAAGACAAGGTATCAGATATTAGTTATCTGATCTGATATCAGACCCATAAAAGCTATTACCCAGAATATATATCTATTCTGGTATAAACTAGTGAGATAGATATATATCCATATATATCTACATATATATGTATATATCCATATATATCTACATATATATGTATATATCCATATATATACATATATATCTATATATATACATATATCTATCTCACTAGTTTATATATGTATTACATATATATAAAATATATATATATCTCTCACTAGTTTGAAAAAGAGAAAAACTCTGCTGATGTGATTTAAATGACTTTACTATTTCAAATGAATATTCATTGTAAATTTTAAAACCACCGTCTAGTTTACCCACATAGGATTTATTATTTTGACATTTCAAATTACAACAGGGTATTAACCTTTGTTAAATTGGAAATTATACACGCAGTAGAAAGACCACCCATACCAGCATTGGGAATTGATGTCTTTCTGGACTGTTTTACATGCATTTGATGAAGGATGCAATTCAGCTGTTGTTATACCGATTTCATTCTTGGATGACCTCCCCTTGGGCAGCCGAGTGACCACTTTGCACTGGTTATTCATGTGCTTTATTGATTGACACCCAGGGACCAAGTTATTAAATCCTTCTTAAAGTATATGGTTTTCCAGTCAAAAAAATAACATAGAATATAATTAATGTTTTTTTTAAGGTAATACATATGCTTCCCTGAAAGCAAAATAAACTTACTTACTAGAGAAGGCATCCATACTTCCAGGATGAGAAAAGAATCCAGGAGATTGTTTTCCTCTCAATAACAGCTAAAAAAACAAAAGCTCAAGAATGCAAGTCAGGCTTCAGTATCTTTGATAATTACATGTAACAACAACAACAAAATCCTCATAATAACCACCTAACTCAGACTAACATAGCTACATATACTCCCTTCCTTTTTTTTTTTTTTTTTGAGATGGAGTCTCGCTCTGTCGCCCAGGCTGGACTGCAGTGGCGCAATCTCGGCTCACTGCAAGCTCCGCCTCCCGGGTTCACTCCCCTTCCTTTTTTTGCTGGTTTTTTTCTCAATTTTCTGGGACATATTTTTAAATGCCTCTGTCATTGTTCTTGTGTCTAAGAAGATAGCTTTTTCCCAATATTTGTTCTCCTCTTCCTCATGGACATGGACAGACTATATTTCACAACCTCCTTTGTTGGTAAGTATGTACATTTTCATCCAGTGGACAAATTTTATACAACATTCTGGAGATCTTCTTTAAATAATGCACGCCATTTGCCTTTTCTGTTGTCCCTTCCTCTTTTCTGCTAGCTAGAATGTGGACATGATGGCTGGAGCTAGAGCAACTATGTTGAGCCACGAGGTGACCTTGGTAAATTAGGAGCTACACACAAAGGAGTAACACAATAGAAGGAGCTGGGGCCCTGAGGACTCTGGAACTGACCCACCACATCAGCCTTAAACTACTTATCTACAAACCTTTCAGTGTCAGAGAAATAAATTTCAATTTTACTTAAGACAGTATATTTTGGGTCTCTGTTATTCTCAGTAATCTCTAATCCTAAATACTAATGCCCATTGGCAATAGAGGATTTGGGGAAAGCAGTGATTTATCAACTTTGGAGCTTTTAATACCCTTTCTTTAGGATGTATATGCCTGCAAATCTCTGCACTTAGAGAATAATAATGTAAGAGTAGAAAATACAATAGCTACCATTTTTGAGGGAGAGGAAAGCTGGTGCCTAGTTTATAAAAATTAATGACATATACAACTTTTCCTTTTATAAGCTCATCAAGGTTAGGTAGCATGTTACAAGTTCACATGTCAGTAAGTGCTAGAGCCAGGATAAAAAAGACTAGACCCAAAAAAATGAAAGTACCAAGTCAGAAAATTGATGATATCGTGTCTGCCATAGCCTTTGTTTCAACAAGTAATCACTTCTATGAAGAGCGCAGAGTGCCATACGGTATTCCTCAAACATACCCTTACTCTACTGATGGATACTGCAGTAAGCAGGATCAGGATAGCAGAATTATCAAGTGATGCTGCCTGTATGTGATTTCCTACTAATGCCGCAGGTCTCCAACCCAGAGAGACATTCATAAAGTATTATTGCTCGCTTCCCAAAATTAGCAGTTGGAAGTAATTTGTCTTTGCCACAGCAAAAGATTAAACTACAATCTTTAAAATGTTTTGCATTTTGCAATTCCTCAAAGAGAATTCTCCTATAAAACTATTTTCACTTACAGTCAACTTATAACGTATGCAGAACAGGCACTATCCCTTTCTTCAAAGATGCAAAAAATTAAATATCAGAGAAATTAAGTGACTTAGCAATGTCACAGAGTCAATAAAAGGTAGGGCCAAAATTCAAAATGTGTCTTTAAAATTTTAGTATTCCTTTCACTGCACAAGAGGAGTTACATGGATTTTGAAACTATTTCTTATCTCACCAATAATTCTAAAGTTATTGCCACGCATATTGATACCATACCAACAGCCAGATTCTCCAACAACAAAAACGAACATCTATGGTTAATCAAGGTCCCGGGAGTTTCATTAAGAGATGGCAGTCAATGCACCACAGTTTTCAAATAACTTTAATTTAGTCCTGGGGATTAGCATTAATTTAGCACATAGTCATCTTGGTTATATAATATGGGCATGCAACCATAAAAACATCAAAATCAATAAATTTCCAAATTTGGAAGATGAAACAGAAAATTCTAAAGCCAGAGAAATTCTTGGGCATCATCTAGTGCAACTCTTTCTAGAGATGAGAAAAGTGGCCCTGCAATGTTAGGAGTTTTTCTTGATGTCACACAGCCAGTGACAATCAGGAAAAGATCCCAGACCTGTTGAGACAAAGGCTTGTGTTCTTTGTACAACTTGCTAAATCCTAGCACAAATTTCGAGATGCAGTTGATGGAGCAGATATTATTCTTATATTAAGAAGATTCTTATATATGTTTTCTTTCAATAAAGAACTCCATTAGTATATTTCAGATGTGATTACACTTATAAAAATTAATGATATCGAGAACTTTTTCTTTTATAGGCTGGTAAGACTCATTTTATATGAGATTGCATTTAGAGAATAGAATCCCTCTACAGCCAGCCATGGGTTAACTACACAATTAACAACCAAGTTTCTGACACAAAAATAATGAAAAAAAAAAGAAAGAAATGCTTAGATTTCCTGAGTCACTGTCTAGTTCACTTTAGCTGACCACACCACAAAGGTTCTGAGGTTAAAGAACTGACATTGTTTTACCTAGTTTTCATAATTGCCTAGATACACAGAATTCACACATTTTACCAGTTAAGAGTTCTCTCCACTAACCCTGAGTGTGTGCCATGCTACTGTAGGATACCTGGGAAAGCACTTCAGTGGTTCCATGGGGTATCTGAAAGAAGACATGGCTTAACCCGTATGCCCTGAAACTCCCTAGCCCCGCTCTCCGCTCTACCCACACCCCTGCCACTGGTAAGATATATATATTTTTAATAGACTTTATTACGTAGAGCAGTCTTAGGTTCATAGCAAAAATCAGTGGAAGATACAGAGATTTCCCACATATCCCCTGCTTCCACACATGGGTGGGCATCTCCATTACCAACATCCCCCACCAGAGTGATACATTGTTACCACGCAATTGATGAACCCACATTGACACATCAGTATCACACAGAATAAATATACATTTTTAAACTGATATATATATTTATTTCAAATCTCTTTTTATACTGCTATCATCTTATTCTTAGCCCCCATCTCACCCCTTCTTGCTGGCAACTAATCTGGAACATAGCATATTCAAATTATGATGTGTATATACATTGCTGGTGGGAATGTAAATTAGTTCAGCCAGTGTGGAAAGCAGTTTGGAGATTTCTCAAAGAACTCAGAACTATCAATCAGCCAAGCAATCCCATTAGGGTATATATCCAAATATATATATATATATATGATGTATAAATTGATCATCATAAAAAGATGAGACACAGGTTACTCTTTTCCCAAAGAAGATTGAAAAGCAAATGAAAATTAAGAAATAGTAATCCAAAAATCATTAAGTCCGTTTTTCTATAAGCATTAGAAACTACTAGAGTTTATGTGTTTGCTGTGGGTATTTTTTTTGGGTGAGGAGGTGGTATTTTACTAGTAGCTGGTATCTAAATATAAATACCTAAATTAAATTAAAATCCTTTTATTACCAAGTTATCTATATTGTATTTACCCATATTGTATTTTTGAAACTAGATGGTCCTCCTTTGTTTTACAGAAACCACAGTATCATATCCAGTCAGAAAGACAAAAAGTCACTTTAGGAATATCTGTAATTTACATCTGACCTGGTTAGAGTTCTATACATATGGATTTCTTCAAAGGGGCTAGCTCTGGTCCTGAACTTGCTTGAGCAAGCTGCAGGCCTCATATACAGCAACAGGGAAAACTACTCACTCATGTGCCTAGATTCACAATCCCTTGAAAACAAAGCTGAAAAATGGAATTCCATACTAGATTTATTTACTAAAATGTCTTAGTTTAAATTCACTAAAATGTCATTTTAGTACAAAACTGAACCGCACTATTTTGGGATTTCTGGTGACCAGACCTCTATGTTGATTACTGAATCCCTTTGTTGTTTTTCATCATTACTGTTATCATTAAGAAATGGTGCTTGGGAAACTGTGCAAGATGCTTAAGAAACAAAAGATGAGCAGACACAACCTCCCTCACATGCAGCATGAATCCCGATGAGGGATTACAATCATAGACAGATAAACAAACGGATAAACAAAATGATTGCAGATTTATGAAGAATAATATTAAAATAAATGGCTTTACACAGGACAATGACATGGTCTTACTTGCTTTCTCAGAAATCATTCTGACTTCTCGAAGAATAGAATGGAAGTGAATAAAAATGAAAATGAGGAGACTGCTGCAACAGTCCAGACAAAAATTAGAAAGACCTGCTCCAAGGTAGTTTCATGAGAAAGGAAGATGGGTTAACGAATTTGTGCCATATTTTAGACATCGAGGTGACAAACTCTGATGGATGTAAAGTGAATGAAAAAGGGACAACTTACCAAGAGTGATATCCAGGATTCTAGCTTGTGACTCTATTAGGTGCTAGTATTATTCACCGAGAGAGGGGACAAGAAGGAAGCATGAGTTATTGGGAATGTAGCAAATTCCATTCTGGATAGGAAAATTTGAGGTTTCCTGTGGAACATAGAAATGAAGATGTTGACTAAGTATTTAAATATAAGGGCCACAATTTCAGAAGCAAATCCAAGGTTAGAGATAAATTTGGAAAGTCATCAGCATATGATGACAATGAAGTCATAGAAGTAGATCCAATTGATTAGGGAGAAAAATTCAAATGAAAAGTGAGTAGATGGTAAGACAAAACACCACTGTTTAAAGAATGCATCAAAAAAAGTAACCATGCAAGACACTGAAAATAAGTAGCTGGGAAATCCAGAAAGACTACTAGATTTACAGATTAAGGACCTAGAGGATGGTGGTACTATTACTAAGATATGGAAGACTGAAGAGGATTACTGGGGAATGAGAAACAGGAAATCGATAATTGTGTTAACCATGTTAAGTTTAAAATGACTGTGATTCCTTCAAACAGAGATATCAAGAAGATAGTTTGAATGTTTGAATCTATAGCTCAGAGGAGAAGTCTGAGGAGATACAAATGTGGAAAATTATAATTATGTGGTATTTAAAGTCATAAAGTTGGGAGGGGGAACTTTGGGAAAAATCTTTAAAAAAAAATAAAGGCTGGGCTAAGCCCTGAAGATGGCCAACATTTAGAGTTTGAGTCAAGAGGAAAAGCCGTGAAATGGGAGATATTACAACCAATACTACAGAAATACAAAAGACTATTCAAGGCTACTATGAACACCGTTATGCACACAAACTAGAAAACCTAGAGGAAATGGGTAAATTCCTGGAAATAATCAACCTTCCTAGATTAAACCAGACAGAAATAGAAACTCTGAACAGACCAATAAGAAGTAGTGAGAATTGAAACAGTAATAAAAGAAATGCCAACAAAAAAAACCCAGGACCACATGGATTCACAGCTGAATTCTATCAGATATTCAAAGAAGAGTTGGTACCAATCCTATTGACACTATTCCAAAAGATAAAGAAAAAGGGGATCCTGCCTAAATTATTCTATGAAGCCAGTATCACCCTAATACCAAAACCAGGAAAGGTCATAACAAAAAAAGAAAACTACAAACCAATATCCCCAATAAACACAGATGCAAAAATCCTCAACAAAATACTAGCCAACCAAATCCAACAGCATATCAAAAAGCTAATAAGCCATGGTCAAGTGGGTTTTATACCAGCGAGGCAGGGATGGCTTAACATATGCAAGTCAATAAATGTGATGCACCACATTAAACAGAATTAAAAACAAAAATAATATGACCATTATAATAGATGCAGAAAAGAGCATTTGACAAAATCCAGCATCCCTTTATGATTAAAATCCTCAGCAAAATCAGCATAGAAAGGACATACTTTAAGGTAACAAAAGCCATCTTCGACAAACCCATAGCCAACATTACACTGAATGAGGAAAAGTTGAAAGCACTCCCTCTGAGAAGTGGAACAAGACAAGGATACCCACTTTCACCATTTCTGGTCAACATAGTACTGGAAGTCCTAGCCTGAACAATCAGACAAGAGAAAGAAATAAAGGGCATCCAAATCGGTAAAGAGGAAGTCAAACTGTTGCTATTCACTGATGATATGGTCCTATACGAAGAAAACCCTAAAGACTCATCCAAAAAGCTCCTAGATCTGATAAATGAATTCAGCGAAGTTTCAGGATACAAAATCAACATACAAAAATCAGTAACACTGCTATACACCAACAGGAATCAAGCTGAGAATCAAATCAAGAACTCAACCCCTTTTACAATGGCTGCAAAAAAATAAAAATACTTAGGAATATACCTAACCAAAGACGTCAAAGATCTCTACAAGGAAAACTACAAAACACTGTTGAAAGAAATAATAGATGACACTAACAAATAGAAACACATCCCATGCTCATGGATGGGTAGAATCAATATTGTGAAGATGACCATACTGCCCAAAACAATCTATAAATTCAATGCAATTCCCATCAAAATACCATCATCATTCTTCACAGAACTACAAAAAAAACAACTCTAAAATTCATATGGAACCAAAAGAAGGGCCCACATAGCCAAAGCAAGACTAAGCAAAAAGAAGAAATCTGGAGGCATCACTTTACCTGACTTCAAACTATGCTACTACAAGGCTATAGTTACCAAAACAGCATGGTACTGGTATAAAAGCACACATGTAGACCAATGAAACAGAATAGAGAACTCAGAAATAAAGTCAAATACTTACAGCCAAGTAATCTTCAACAAAGCAAACAAAAAAATAAAGTGAGGAAAAGACACCATGTTCAACAAATGGTGCTGCAATAATTGGCAAGCCACAGGTAGAAGAATAAAACTGGATCCTCATCTCTCACCTTATACAAAAATCAACTCAAGATGAATCAAAGGCTTAAATCTAAGACCTGAAACCATAAAAAATCTAGGAGATAACATCAGAAAAACTCTTCTAGACATTGGCTTAGGCAAAGAGTTCATGACCAAGAACCCAAAAACAAATGCAACAAAAATAAAGATAAATAAGTGGGACTTAATTAAACTAAAAAGCTTCTGTACAGCAAAAGAAATAATCAGCAGAGTAAACAGACAACCCACAGAGTGGGAGAAAATATTCACAAACTATGCATCCGACAAAGGATTAATATCCAGAATCTACAAGGAACTCAAATAAATCATCAAGGAAAAAAAAAACAAATAATCCCATCAAAAAGTGGGCTAAGGACATGAACAGAGAATTCTCAAAAGAAGATAGACAAATGGCCAAACACATATGAAAAAATGCTCAACATCACTAATGATCAAGGAAATGCAAGTCAAAATCACAATACAATACCATTTTACTCCTGCAAGAATGGCATAATTTAAAAATCAAAAAGTAATAGATGTTAGCATGGATGTGGTAAGAAAGGAACACCTTTACACTGCTGGAGAAAATGTAAACTAGTGTGACCACTACGGAACACAGTGTGGAGATTCCTTAAAGAACTAAAAGTAGAACTACCATTTGATCCAGCAATCCCACTACTGGTTCTACCCACAGAAAAAGAAATCATTATATAAAAAAGACACTTACACATGCACGTTTGTAGCAGCACAATTTGCAATTGCAAAAATATGGAACCAGCCTAAATGCCCATCAAGCAATCAACCAGTGGATAAAAAAAATTATGTATATATACATATATAATATATATAATATATATAAATATACCGTGAAATACTACTCAGCCATAAAAAGGAATAAAATAGTGGAATTCACATCAACTTGGATGAAATCAGAGAGCATTATTCGAAGTGAAGTAACTCAGGAATGGGAGAACAAACATCATATGTTTTCACCTGTAAATAGGAGCTAAGCTATGAGGATGCAAAGGTGTAAGAATGATATAATGGACTCTGGGGACTTGGAGGAAAGGATGGGTGGGGGTTGCGGTATGAAAGAGTACACGATGGCTACGATGTACACTGCTCAGGTGATGGGCGCACCAGAATCTCAGAAATCACCACTAAAGAACGTATCCATGTAACCAAACACCACCTCTTCCCCAAAAACTATTGAAATTGAAAATAATTTAAATAAAATTAAAATTACAAAAAAAGAGGAAAAGCCAGTAAAGAATGAGATTGAGTTGCTAATGAGACAAGAAGAAAGCAGGAAGAGTGTGGAAGCTAAGAGAGATCGAAATTTTTTTCCCAAAAGAGAAAATAATCAGCTATGCTGAATGCTACTGGGAAATTAAGTAAGACAAGAGCATAATCATAAACACTGGATTTCGCACAAGTGATTTCAGTAAAATGGTAGAGAGATGCAAGCCATATTTGAGTGGTTTGAAACTGCAAAGAAAGGGTGACAGCATATAGACTACTTTTCTAAAGAACTTAGCCAGGAAGTGTGGCAGAGAAAGGAATTAGTAAATTGAGGGTGGGGAAGATATGGGGTGAGTTTTTTTTTCCTTCAAGAAGAGGAATACTTGACGGGATGGATACCCCATTTTCCATGATGTGATTATTTCATCTTTCATGCCTGTATCAAAACATCTCATGTACCCCATTAATATGTACACCTATTATGTACCCACAAATATTAAAAATTTTTTAAATTAAATAAGTAAAATAAAGTTTTATTAAGTTCTACAATAAAAAAGAGGAATACTACAGCATATTCTTATATTGATGAGAATAATTCAGTAGAAAAAGATACTCATAATGTAAAAGATAAAGGGAAAGACTAGAATGTTTAGAAGATAACAGGAAATAGAATCTCAAGCAAAACTGGAGGGATTGGTCTTCAGTAGAACTGACTCTTCTTACATCTTTTCTGTAAAGAAGAAAAAGACGCAGATTATGGATAGACTCAGCAGTGAGAGTTCTCCAATGACTATAATTTTTCTCAGTGATGCATGAGATGGGGTCTTCTGCTGAGAACTGGGTAGGAAAGAGGGGGAAGAGTAATGAGAGCTCTAAGGACCAAGCAGACAAAGTAGTCATCTCATAGAATGGAAAAGTAAACTTAATAGTGCAACAAGGATAACAATTTTTGATATATATTAATGTGCTTTTCTCTTTTGCATCTCTATGGACGTGACCTTCTTTCTACTCAGAGGCATTCATCTACAGGAGACTTAGAGAGCAGGGGAAGGGGGCATAGGATGGTAATTAGTATAGATAGCACAGGAATAGAAAAATGCAATTAACACTAGCCGAATCACTAGCAATTCCATCTATTTTAAAAACAGGGTTTGTTGAGAGAAAAAATATTTTCTAAATTTCTTAAACTCCCAATAATGTATTAAAAGCCAGTCTGGCTGGCTTAACCGTCAATTTTACTATCAGTCTGAAGAATTCAAGATAGGACACAGGAAAAGTCCCTGCCACATAGGAAGGGGGGAAAGCCACCTAATTCAGCCATAGAATAACGGGGACAGGAGAAGAGCAAGAGGTACAGCAACCTCTTTGCCTTTCCTCCCTCTCAGCATTCAGCTTCAGTACTGAGGGTGTAGAAATATTCGGACAGGTACAGAGCCGCCCAAGAACATTAGAGCTAGCCGACTGCTTCTCCAGTCAGAGCCTAGAAGAGACATAAACCACTAGCAGAAGTCCCTCATTGGGACAGAACCCAATGTCCAATGGGCACAGAACCAATAGCACCCATATGCCACTGGCTTCTTAAAGCTTGTGTGGAGTATGAGTGGACATAAAGGTGATGAGAGGGCTAGTTAACCAAAAGAGATCGGCACCAGAAAAAAAAGGGACACATAAGTACAAGATCTATGCAACCAGGACAAACAGCTAAGACTGCAAATTTCAGAAACAGCTGCACACACAAGACCTCCAAAAGGCCACAGGGGACCAGACATACCTCAGTGGGTACCAATGCCAAGGGCCAACTATCAGTAAAGATAGGGGACCCCTCCTCCTCCGCAAACACAGCAGCTGACCAGTTTATTAAGCATATCTGAGGCCTCCTTGTCCACCATCATAAAATCAAGTAAGCTATCCCATATGTCTAGATATCATCCATGAAGAGGAGCTAGAGAAAGTGAAGAGATCTAGAAGACAAAACACCCAAAAGTTACCTAAAGCAATGGGATCTAAAATTGAGACTCCACTCATTACATTTATATCTAAGTTTCTCCTACCCTACTGCTTCAGCACCACCACCACCAGCAGCTTTTGCTCTGTTACAATGTGTTAAATTTTGACCCAAAAACAGGAGGAAAAAAAATTAGTGAATTTCTAGATTTTGGTTGAGCCTATGTGAAGTTTGAGATCAAAAATTTAGCCATCATCAGCCTCCGTGTGTGAATTTTTTCCCCAAACAGTGTTCATGAAAAGGCGATGGTTGGGTTCAGCAAGGGTTGAGCTTTTGCCAGTCGAATGTGAAGAAGGAAAAGAGGAGCAAGGAGGTTTAGGGCATTAGCAAGGGAGTAATAATAATGATGGACCATGACATTACACTGGACAAGAAAGGAAATGAAGACGGGAGGAAACTGATGGATGGGGCACACCAGGTCCCTGGACTGGACGTCTCTATGACATTGAAGAATTGTTGCAGTGGGTGTACTAGAGCAATTGAGCTGGAAGAATAAGACATGGGCATCACAGCATGGGATACTTAAAGATTTCAAAGGCGGTGGTGTCCACTCACAATATTCTAATTATGTACAATTTACCAAGTACGTTCACATACTTACTAGTATTTATTTAACTATTCCTGACTGCAGGGAATAAGAAATTTAATAAAGCGAATTTTTAATAAAAATTCAGGAAATTATTCAAAATTATTTAAAATATTTAAGAAAAAATTCTAAGTTGAAGCACACTAGGAAATTTAGAAACAAATATGTTAATAACAACACTTAAGTACTAATTACAAATCGACCTTTACTTTTCATTGATACAGGTCTCCTAAGAGACTAAACCAAATTTTTATCAAATTACTTAGTTGGTTAATTATTGGGTTAACTAGTTGAATTTATTCTACTACTTTACTTATATTTTAAAAAAATAACACTGCTTTTGTTTTTTCTATATTATCAATTTAGACATCTCCCTTGTAACTAAACCAAATTAGAAAAAAATTAGTCTAAATATCTAGATACAGAGATAACCAAATTGAATCATTACAAATTCCTTTCAATTAAACACAGTGATTAAACATTCTAATTTTTTCCCATCTGACTAGCAGAAGTCAATTCATCACAGAAATAGAGATTGAGCCACTCCTTCGGTTTGGCTTTAGTTTTCTCCACATCTCCACAGAATGCAAAAATTTCATATTCTTAAAATAGAAGTAGTCTGATAACATTTCTGTATTTAAAATTTGAGATGTTCGGAAGCTGATCAACAGAATAATTCTATATATCCATCACCAAAAGTTAAAAAAAAAACCTCAATTTGGTTTAGTTAAAATCAACCCTTAATATTTTACAAAATTAGTAGAAGAAATGTGTTCATATAATTCACGTTTAAAAATAATGTTTTAGTTTGAAATATGTAGTAAACTGATTAAAGTACCATCTTTTTAAACAATATTGTCTAAATCAAGGACACCACGTTGAGTACAAAAGCCTGATCTGGCCTTCCCAATTATGCTAAGCCAGCATAGTACTCCAAAGTGATTTGAATTTGAATACCTTTAGGCAGGGCAAGCCCCTCTGAAGTTCCCACAGTATTCGCTTTATGTTTTGAACCCAGTAGCTTTGTTCTCAGCCCATAAATGATCTTTAATTTGTGACCTTTGTCCTATAGCACTCTGTTGTTTTGTATAGCATCTGTTTAAATTATATTGTCCTTATTTTCATTTGTAAAATACTAAGCAACTTTGAGTTTTTTTAATTTAAGCAGCCCTTTTTTTATTTTAAAAGTGTCCAAAACACTTAATCTTTTCTAGCAACTGTTTGACCTGAATTCCTTAAATAAACATGTTATTGCCAAAGGTTCGAGAAGACAAGATAACTCTCAAGTGTCTTCCAGTTTCAACCACAAAGAAGTTAACCCTTTTTTGCTAAGATTTGAAAATATGTATATATATATTATTTTCTTACATTCAAATTCCTTGAGGCATCATTCAAACTTCACATGAGGTTCCGAGTGTAGTAATTAGCAGTAGGCTGCTTACATTTGCCAATATATTTGTACAAACATATGTTGGCACTCAGTTCCATATCAGCTACACATCAAAGAAGGGCGCTGAGGAGGAAGTATTCCACCTCAGGGCTGGATTAGTGTCTCTGCCTGAAATAGGCCTCATTTAAGAGTATAGTTTGGGGGAAATTAAAGAACCTTCATGGTCTGGGTATTGGAGCGAATCCACTAACAAAAAGCTGTACTGAATATTTCTGCCATTTTTTTTCCAGCCTTGCTACTATAATCCTGGGGAAAGTTGTAATCTCTTTTATCTTCTGTTTGCCAGTCCACAAAATGGAAATCATATACTTCTCTCTCAACTGCCTCACAGGAGATGGGCATGTCAGGAATCCTCATGCTAGGAAAATTGGTGCTTCTTTCTGCTAACATCCTTTTTGAATAAAAGTATGCACAAGCCTTCATGTTGCCACGACCCCACCCACCACACCTCTCTGTAAAGATTAAAGCCCAGAATCCCCAGTACAGTCAAAACAAGGACCAAAGACTAGGGAAAATCTCCCTAATTTTCTCAAGAAAAGCTACCTTTCTTTTTATCACTGTGAATGTCAATAGCATTACTACATATGTGAGCCCATATATTTTACAAGAAAACTACAGAATTATAAAAATATTAGAGCTGACAATGTACAAAGTTCTCTGTTCATATTTCCCTCATACAATCTTCCACAGCAAACTTTTAAGGTAGTTATGATTATCCCCATTTTGCACATAAGGCAACGGGATGAAACACTAAGCCACTTACTCAAGCTCACACTACCGGTAAATCACAAAACCAAAATGTTAACTGAACTCTGACTCCCAAACTAGGTCATTTAACTGATTATTGAGGTTTTGAGGTAAAATCAGAAACTGATCGAGGAAGGACTGTCCATCAGAAACATGCTGGAATCAGATCATAGCAGCTTGGAAAAGTCAACTGGTAAATGTTGAAATGCTGTAACAGTCATTATTAAAAATTGCATTATATAAATATATAATTGAATAAATCATATTAAGAACAAAGGTAAGAAATAATCAAAACTATTTTCATGGCAAATGGGACAACACAATTTCAAAAAGACCTTCTACGACAGGCTAACTCACACTCCCAAAAGATGCACTGCTCATCCAGAGACACTGGGAATGCAAATTTTAAAAGCCTACCGTTGTATTTACTTATTTCTGCTTAACAAATTACCTCAAAACTTAGTGAATTAAGCAATAATCATTTTGTTATATCTCACATTTTGTTGAGTTAACAATTGCAACTGGACTAGGCTGGACAATTTGTCTGTGCTGCGTGTTGTCAACTGAGGTGGCAGATGGGCTGGTCTGGATCATCCAAGATGGCTTCACCCATACATCTGGTGCCTTTGCAGATATGGCTAGAAGGCTAAGCTTAGCTGGGACTGTTGGCTGGAGCACTAACACATGCCTCTCCACAGCTGTCTCAAGGTAGTTGAAATTACGCGTGTATCAAGGCTCCCAGAAAAAGTATTCTAAGAGGCAGTAAGTGGAAGATCTTAAGGTGTAGACCCCAAAACTGGTACAATTTCACTTCTGCCATATTGTAGCCACAGAGCCTGCCCAGATTCAAGGAAGGGAACATAGACCCCACCATGTGATGAAAGAGTCAAATAATTGTTACCACCTTCAATCTGTCACCAAACAAATTGTTATTGTTTCTTTGAGATATGTGCTGAAATATTTATAGATGAAATGATGTTTGGGATGTAAGGATAAGTTGATCCAGATATACAAAAAATAAGATTAGCATAAAGGTGATATTGTTGAAGCTGGATGACAGCTAAATTCCTATTTGTAAGTGTTTGACCTTCTCTATAAAAAAAAAAATTCTTTAATATTTTTTACAACTTACTCTATTTTCTGTTTTTGTTTTAATTTCAGCTTCTATTTTAGATAAATGGTAACTTGTATCTAAATCCTTGCAAGATTGTTACATGGGTATATTGTACAAGGTAGTGAACATAGTATTCAATAGGTAGTTTTGTTTTTGTTTTTTTAGACAGGGTCTCACTGTGTCACCCAGGCTGGAGTACAGTGGCACAATCTTGGCTCACTGCACCCTTGATGGCTTGAGGATGGGCTCAAGCCATCCTCCCACCTCAGCCACTTAATTAGCTGGAACCGTAGACATGTGCCACCATGCCTGGCTAGTTTTTGTATTTTATGTAGAGACAGAGTTTCACAATGTTGCCCAAGCTGATTTTGAATGCCTAGACTCAAGTGACCTTCCCACCTTGGCCTCCCAAAGTGCTGGGATTACAGGCATAAGCCACCATGCCCAGCCTCCAATATGTAGTTTTTCAACCCACATCTCCCTCCCTCCTCACTTTAGTAGTCCACAGTGTCTATTGTTCCTATCTTTGTGTCCCTGTGTGCTCAATGTTTAGCTCTCACTTATAAGTGAGAGTACTCAGTATTGGGTTTTCTATTCCCACATTAATTTCTTTAGATTCTGGCCTCCAAGCTTTATCCATGTTGCTGCAAAGAACATCATGTTATTCTTTTTAAGGCTGCATAGTATTTCATGGTGTGTATGTGTGTATCACATTTTCTTTATCCAATCCACTGATGATGGGCACCCAGGTTGATTCCATGTCTTTGCTATTGTGAATAGTGTGGCAATGAACATATGAGTGCATGTGTCTTTTGGTTATAATGATCTATTTTTCTTTGGGTACTGGATCAAATGGTAGCTTTGTTTTAAGTTCTTTGAGAAATCTCCAAACTGCTTTCCACAGTGGCTGAACTAATTTACATTCCCACCAACAGTGTATAAGCACTCCCTTTTCTCTGCAGCCTAGCCAGCATCTATTGTTTTTGACTTTTTAGTAATAGCCATTCTGACTAGTGTGAGATGGTATCACATTGTGGTTTTGATTTGCATTTCTCTGATTAGTGATGTTGAGTATTTTTTCATGTTTGTTGGCTGCTTGTATGTCTTCCTTTAAGAAGTGTCTGTTCATGTCCTTTGCCCATTTTTTAATGGGTTGCTTTTTGCTTGCTAATTTAAATCCTTATTGTCTCTGGATAGTAGTAGACCTTTGTCAGATGCATAGTTTATGAATATTTTCTCCCATTATGTAAGTTGTCTATTTACTCTATTGAAGTTTTCTTTTACTGTGCAAGTTTTTCAGTTTAATTAGGTCTCACTTGTCAAAAAAAATAAGATTTAAAAAACCGATTTCAATGCCAACTAAAAAAAGGCATTAACCTAATTGCATACACAAACACAAGGGAAGATTTAGAGAGAATGCAAAAACTAAGCTGTTTAAAAACTGATCTGAACAGGACTCTTTGAAGAAATGGCAGACTCTAGGACTTGGGTAGGAAATATATGAAATGAGCCAAGAGCATCTTTTAGTGCAAGAAAAAAAAAGTGCTCAAAAAAAAAGGAAAACACAGTGGCAGGGGCAACTTTCAGGAGCCAAATGAAAGAGCTCTCAGTAGCCAAAGCTAGCATAATTTGTGCAATAAAATAAATAGAGTAGTATTAGATTATAATCCAAAGTGGAAAATCAATATCTGAGTCTGTACTGATATAAATAAATAAATGATTGAATAAGTAAATAGGGGAGAATAAACAAATCTCCCCTGCAGAAAAATTCTAATAATTTATGTAGATACTCCACCCTCCAGGAGGTGGAGAATAACTTCCCACTTCTTAAATGTGGGCTGTTTAAAGTTACTTCCTTCCAAAGAATACACCTCAGAAAGGAGGAAAAATGAGTTACCTTACAGTGGAGCAAACTGGCAAACACCACCTCAACTACGTGATCAAGGTTAAACTCAACAGTGATAAGTCATGTTGATAGTACATATTCTTGATATGATGTGATGATAATGCACTTTACCTCTGTAGTCATCATATCCAAAACACATAACCCCCATCTAATCATAAGAAAAACATCAGTGTCTTATTTCATTTATGCTCCTATAACAGAATATCACAGACTGGGTAATTTTAAAGAACAGAAATTTATTTTCTCAAAGTTCTGGAGGCTGGGAAGTCCGAGTTCAAGCTGCCAGCATCCATCAAGGGCCTTCTTAATACATCATCACATGGTGGAAGGCAGAAGGGCAAGGGAAAGCAAGAGAGAATGATGCCACCTCACATCCCCTTGTTATAACAGCATTAATCCTTTCATGAGAATAGAGCCTTTGTGACATAAACACCTCCCACCTTCCAACGCTGATGCATTGGGGATTAAGTTTCCAACACATGAATTTCCGGAGGACACATTCAAGCCATAACAATCAGACAAACCCTAGTAGGGGAAAATTGTACAAAACACCTAACTGACACTCCTCAAAATTGTCAAGGTCATCATAAACAAGGAAAGTCTGAAAAACTGTCATAGCCAAGGAAAGTCAAAGGAGACAAGACAACTAGACCCAATGGGGTATCCTTAATGGGATCCTGGAAACAAAACAATTAGGTAATGTCTTAGTCCATTTGGGCTGCTGTAACAATGTAGACTGGTTAATTTATAAACAACAGAAATTTATCTCTCACAGTTCTAGAAGCTGGGAAGTCTAAGATCAAGATGCCAGCAGATTCAGTGTCATGTGAGAGCCTATCTTATAAATGGTACCTTATGTATGTCCTCATGTGATAGAAGAAGTGAACAAGGTCTCTCAGGCCTCCTTTATAAAGGCACTAATTTCATTGACAAGGAGCTCTGCTCTCATGACCTAGTCACCTCCCGAATGTCCCACATCTTAATACCAATACACTGGGAGTTAGATTTCAACACATGAATTTTAGTGGAACACAAGCAGTCAGACCATATCAGGTAAAAACTAAGAAAATCTGAATAAAGTATGAAGTTAATACTCATATATCAATACTGGTTCACTAATTGTAATAAATATACCATACTAATATAAGATGTTAGTAATAGGGGAAATAGGGTGTAGGCTATATAGGAACTCTCTGTACTATCTTTGCAGTTTTTCTGTAAATCTAAATCTCTCCTAAAATTAAAAGTTCATTTTAGAAAGTTATAAGCTGGTTCTGCACCCTTGATGGAAATCTGACAAGATCTACAGGTTTGAAATAATTTCTACAGTTCACACAGAAGAGACTTGGAAGAAGCAACAGAAACTTGCATTTTAGCCCACCTGAGACTACTGCCAAATCTAGTTATTAGATGAAAGAAGATAGCATCGAGAGAGATACATCCCTGATTGAAAGAGCCAGCGTCTTTCCATACCTAATATACTTCCTTTTGTGGATGTATTTCTGCCCTACAGCACAAAGCAGTAAAAAACCAAGATCTAATGTGACTGAAAGACAGCAGAGGTGTTGTGGATAGGCTCAGTTACAAACCAAAGAGCATTCAGGAGACAGAAAGAAATTCATCCATTTTCCAAAAATGTTCAAAGGGAAGGTAGTTTGGTGAAACTCAGAGAATCTGGATCAACATATTTCTTGGCATCCTAGAAAGAAATAATTCCTTTGCAAGTATAAAAATTCATTATAAAGAGATCTTAACAATGCCACAAATCTTCTTAAGTAAGTCCACACTGTGGTTTGCTCAGTTCTAGGAGAAAACGTCTTGACCTTACAGCAGTCTTCAGACTCAGAACATTTAAATATGTCATTACCACAAGGTCAGCCCTTATTTTCATCCTTGCAATTGTGAAAAGGAAAGGCACTGGAAAACAAGGACATTCTCACTTCTCAGGGTACCTTTAATAAGCATCTGTAGGCATCACTGCTGACCATCCTGTCATGGCATGTGGTCAAAATAAACCTGCCTCTGTTGCTGCAATTATTTTTGGCTACCATTGAGGTGAGTTCCAACAGCTACTACAGTCATTCCTTCAGATGTCCAGGAGGAGTCAATATTTAAATCTAGAACCACTCTCATATCTCAAGGACCATACCTCTCGAGAATGCTGTAACCACTCATACATCCTACTTGTGTGTGATAGTCACGGTGTCCCCTTGAGACCACTGCTCCAAATAACAATCATTTGCTGCAGAGGGAAGCTGAGACTCACCCCCTGGCCTTTAGTACTGGGGTTTATACACCCACTAGACTTGGAGCTCACAAATTTCTCAGATTCTACCGCATCATACAAGCCATCCTTAAACCCTTGTAATTTCTCTTAGTTTGATAAATTCCCTTAGGTAGAATAAACAGAAAACTGAATTTACATCAAGTATGTGAAAATTAAGTTAAATTTAAGCTTCTTATAAAGTCAACTATCCATTGTTAGTATCAACGGGGAAGTGTAATAACAGATAATTCAAATGTCCTATATATATATCATTACTATATAAATTTTGTGAAATAAGCATAATTATCTTTCACTTAGACAATATTAAAATAAGTTTTTATTACCTAAGTGCACACCCAGTGAATGGTGCAGAAACAGACCAGAAGAATCTTGGGGTGACTGAAAGATGATAATATCTCAGATTAAACACCATATTTATTTTTCACTATATGCAGAAAAGCCAAATCTTCCTTTGTGGGGACCAGCCCAGAATAATTCTGACTCATCAAATATGGCCAGGCAGTCACAGGATGGATAGCTTATCATCCTTATAAAATAAATAACTAAAGGCCAATCACAACCATAAATTCCAAGCAAAGTTTTATTACCTAAATTCAATTTGCTGTAGTTTAATTAAGTTGCATCAGCCAGCACTATATTTAAGGTCTGCAGGCTTTAACAACTTTAGGGACTAGTTCAGTGACCAAAGAAACTCTCATTACAAAATGGCATTTAACTGGGGGCCCTCATGAGGCACTCAAGAATATATTGTCCCAGAAGCGACTCACTAAGACAGACATGAAATGAAATCTAAAGAAATGGTCTCTCAAAGGCATGATGCAACAGGAACAAGAATAAAACCTGGCAGACATAGGTACATAAGATTGATTGTAGATAATCTCCATTTACCACTTTGATGGAATCTTAATTATGCTTTATTTACTAAAGAGGGGATAGATTGAGTATAAAATATAGAGATGTATCTAGATGACATTTTAAAAGTATTTGTTTTAGAACAACACAGAAAGTGGGCATCTACCTGCCAATTAATTAAATCAGTAAAAGAAATTTTATTAAACAAAATGAATGACTTTTCTTAAATGTGAACTTTTACATGGATGATAATTTTTAACTGATCTTGCAAAAATGTTTGTAGCATTTAAGGGAAAAAATCTTTTTATAAAGCTTTCAGCCTTACCAAGAAAATTGTTGCATGCACATTTACATTTCCTGTCTATAGCAACAACTTCAGTTATTTGGGCCAGGTGGTTTTTGTGTGCGGAGAATTATACCAATTATCTAACTTTTTCTCTGCTTTTGAGCATTTCATTTATATAGTTCACACTCCAAAGTAGTCATGGAATGATATAGAAAATAGAATTCATATTAATATTTTTGGACTCCTAAACTATACATGCCACTACCCAAACTCTAAAAATGGTCCCAGATTACTTTAGAAATAAGGAAAAAACTTTTATCGGTCCCTATTATATTTCCATTGTAAGATTCTGTATTAGGTCATTCTTGCATTGCTATAAAGTACCTGAGACAGGGTAATTTTTAAGAAAAGAGGTTTAATTGGCTCACCGTTCTGCAGGCTGTACAGGAAACATGGTACTGGCATCTGCTTCTGGGAAGGCCCTAGGAAGCTTGCAATCATGGCAGAAGGTGAAGGGAGAGCAGACGTCTTTCATGGTGAGAGTGGAGCAAGGGTAACAGGGAGGTGCCACACACTTTTACACAATCCGATCTTGTGAGAACTCACTCACCACAGCAAGGACAACACCAAGCCATGACCCAAACACCTCCCACCAGACCCCACCTCCAATGCTTCAACACAAGATTTGGGCAGGGACAAATATTCAAACTGTATCAGGTACCTAATGTTTACAACTATGCTTAAAGTATTTAAAATAATTTATCTAATTCTTGGCTTCCATTTTTATAATTTTATAAGTGCATACAAAGTTCGTATTTTAAATATATCCAATGATACTATTTTTCAGTGCAAAATTTATATAATTTGGTAATTTTACATAGCTTATATGTTTCATGACTGTCCCTTATTGGTGTTGGAAGCTAGAAGAAATGAAGAGATAATTTTATTTTCAAAAAGTGATAACTTTTAGCAAGGCTTGTCTTATCCTTAGGTATTAAGACTCTAGAATCTATGTTCTGATATGCCAAAAATATTCTTGAAATCGTTTTTTCATAAGGAACTAAAATAGGAAACTCTTTAATGTATAGGACAAATACCTAATGCATGCGTGGCTTAAAACCTAGATGATAGGTTGATAGGTGCAGCAAACCACATGGCACATGTATACCTATGTAGCAAACCTGCATGTTCTGCACATGTATCCCAGAACTTAAAGTAAAATTAAAAGAAAAGAAACCCTTTAATACCAGTAATGTGGATATGACATTACTGGGGATAGAAAACAAGAGAGGATGGAAAAGAGTAGGAAGAAACAGAAAAAGGCTGGGATGAGAAAGAAAAGTGGATCTCAAAACAAATTTTCCTGCTTCACATTTCTTTATAGGTCTGGGCCTGTCATTAAACAAGTGTTCAGATAATAATGCTGAGAAATGCAAGTTCTTATTTTGCCATCTCCACTCTACATTCTGAAGTCATTTAATTCTTCCTTATTTTACAACACATCATTCTTCCTTTTCCCATCACATAACCCTCTGCCACTTGAGTCTCAGATCTGCCTGTGAACAAAAATATAGACCATACGACACTTGAAAAAGATTTCTCCCAAAACTTAACCTGCCTTCAACCCATGACATTTACTGGCCTTTAGAAAGTGGTGGTATCATGTGATCATAACTGACAGTAAATAATCTGAGAACCACGCCGAAGATCTCAATCATGGGAATTGTGCACTTTTGGTTTTAGACTTTAATCAAAATCCATCAACAATTTTCAATTAAAAAATTGCATCTGAGGTTGTCAACATATGTGCCAAGTTTTAATTGCGGGTAATTGGGAATGGTTAGGCTATAAAATGATTGAATAGCAACTTGGTAAATGGGAACACTGACAGATTTTTAGCTCATAAAACTCTCCCACAGATCAAGACAGCTGAGCTGAAGAAATAATCACCAGAAGGCCCAAGCAGGTAGACTGTGGTACCTTCTTCTTCGGTGTGTCCTCCATCACACAAAGATGCTGCACAAGAAAGGTTGTTCTGAAGCATTTGCAGGCTGAAGTCAGCCAGATGCAGGCTGGAAGGGAAGGAACAGGCACCTGCACAAAGAAGGCTGGGCACCCAGGGTCCTAGAGAGTAGTAAGAGAGGGTAGAGGGAAAGAAAAGGCCACTGTCTCCAGCTCAGATGACCTGGATTTCAGGTATGGTTGACCACTAGTTATCTATGGGTCCTTGGACAAAATGTTAGTTGGATTGTCCTACTGAACCCCCAAACTATTCATTTCCCCCTTGCAAGCTGTATGCTCCCATCCTAATGAGGTGATTTTTTTTTTAATGTGCCTCACCCATGTACTGAGGTTATAACAAAACTCCGTGTATAAAAATGTCTTCCTAGCCTACACACACTCATTTATAAAACTCTGGTTCAGAAAACTGGATGTCTAGCCGTTCAATTACTTTGGGAGAAGTTTTCATGAATAAAGGCTATAAAACTTACATTGCAAAATTTCACTTCACAAATGAAATCTATCGCAACAAATCTATCCTCTTGAAAAGCTTTCAGCAAAGGTCACTAATAGACCATCAGCCTTTTCTAAATTGTGGAGTGATTAGAATCGCATTTTTAAAATAATCCAGACATGATTGTTGAGAAACACCTTCATTTCTTCTTAGCCCTTAGCACTAATTTTCCCATGTAATTTGTTATTTTAGAACCCTAAGAGACTGTATTTAAACAGTCGTATGACAATTTTTAAAAATTGCTTAATTAAGTGAGTAGGATATTTTTTCCTTGGGAAAAACCCTCAGTCCATATCTAGATCTTGTTTTAAACCTTGGTATTTTAAGGATTCTTTCAAGGTGTTTGAAGTATTCTTAATAGTTATTCAATTACTGTAAAACCCAATTTCTATTCTTCTAATCTCTATAATCAAATCTTTACTTTCATGATTTGCTATTAAGCCTCTATTTTAGGATTATAAAACTAGATATTCATCTTCTGTGACTTGTTAGTATCAAGTTGAAGGTGGCAAGGATTTCACACATACTTACACAGTGGGTATGCTTATTGGGCACACAGTCAGAAATAAAATGTGTACCAATGTCTTATCCTGTTTTCTGTTGCTATAGCACAGTATCACAGACTGGCTAAGTTATGACAAAAAGACATTTAATTCTTACGATTCTGGAAGTCCAAAGTCAAGAAGCTGCACCTGGTGAGGGCCTTCTTACTGCATCATAACATGACAGAAGCCATCACAGGACAAAAAGGCAAGAGCATACCAGCTCAGGTCTCTGTTTCTCTTCTTATAAAGCCACCAGTGACACGATGGAGGCCCTATCCTCATGGCCTTATCTAATTCTAATTATGTCCCAAAGGCCCTACCTCCAAATACCATCAACATATATATTTGGGGATTAAGTTTTCAACACCTAAAATTTGGAAGACACATTCAAACCACAGCACAAGGTTTCTATACTGTTACTGGGAAAACACTTATGAAGAGATAAACACATGGCAGATAACCTATTCAATACATAGGGAAAATGTACACCCTTAAGCATGCAGATGTATTGAGCAATAGAATGTATGGTACACACTATCTAAGAATCATGGGTCAATCTAATTCTATCCAACATCAGTAGGATCTATCTTGAATACTATTATGAGAGTAGGAGGCACAGCACAAAGGGAAGCTTAAACAATAAAATACAGATTCAGAGGATAAAAACAATAATAACAGTTGCACAATATGATTACACTTAATGCATTGAACTGTACATTTAAAATGGTTGGGATGGTAAATTTTATGTTATATATGTTTGACCATAATAAAATAAAAATTAATAATAGTAGTAATAATAATGACAAATATATATGTGCTTCATGTGTGTGCCAGGTGCTTTATGTGCATTATCCTTTAGTCTTCAAAGTAGCTCTTTGAGGAGGTATTAGTATTACCCTCTTCTAAAGGATTTGGCAATCCAAGGACCACAAAAATAAAGTAACTTTTCCAAGAGTTAATAAAGTAACTTCTAGGCCGGGCGCGGTGGCTCACGCTTGTAATCCCAGCACTTTGGGAGGCCGAGGCGGGCGGATCACGAGGTCAAAAGATCGAGACCACGGTGAAACCCCGTCTCTACTAAAAATACAAAAAATTAGCCGGGCGTGGTGGCGGGTGCCTGTAGTCCCAGCTACTCGGAGAGGCTGAGGCAGGAGAATGGCGTGAACCCGGGAGGCGGAGCTTGCAGTGAGCCGAGATTGCGCCACTGCACTCCAGCCTGGGCGACAGAGCGAGACTCCGTCTCAAAAAAAATAAAAAAATAAAAAAATAAAGTAACTTCTTCAAGTAGATTCTTACAGAACTAGTAAATTATAAAGGTCTCTGTATTAGTCTGTTTTCATGTTACTATAAAGATACTACCTAAGACTGAGTAATTTATAAACAGAAGAGGTTTGATTGACTCACAGTTCCACACGGCTGGAGAGACCTCAGAAAACTTACAATCATGCCCAAAGAGGAAGAGGAAGCAAGGCACGTCTTATACGGTGGCAGGAGAGAGCAAGTGAGCACAGGGGAAAGTGCCACTTTTAAAACCATCAGATCTGATGAGAACTCCTTCACTATCATGAGAACAGCGTTGGGGAAACCACCTCCATGATCCAATCACCTCCCACCAGGTCCCTCTCTCAACACCTGGGGATTACAATTCAGATTATAATTCGAAATGAGATTTAGGTGAGGACATAGCCAAACCATATCAGTCTGACTGAACCCAAATGTTCCGATTTTAGAGTCTGTGGTTGTTTAACCGTGTACAATGACTTCCACAGGTGTTCATGGAAGTACTTATAAGGAAAAGAAGCCATGCTGAAAAGTAAAACTATCTCAAAGTTGTTGCCAAAAAGACAGTTGAGAACACCAATAATGTGGTGGGGAGAGAGAATGGTCAATATATGATTGTTTATTTATTCATCTAGGCAATAAGTAATTAGATGTCTACTAGGTGCACTGAGGACAATACGTGAATAAGACAGACAAGGCTTTTGCATTCATGGAGCTTACATTCTAGTAGAGTAGCGAGAACGAAAGAAAGTGAACAAATTAATAAACAAAGTATTTTTTACTTTCAGGAAGTGCTATGAGGTAGTGAAACATTCGTGGCAACAAAGTGTCAGAGCTGGGGGTTGCATTAGTCCAGGGCAGAATTTCCCAATCTTGGCACTGCTGACTTTTTGGGCTGGATAATTCTCTGTTGTGGGGGTTGCTGTGTGCATTATAGGATGTTTAGCAGCATCCCCAACCCATTTACCCATTAGACCCAGTAGCAAAACCTCTACCTCTCCTTCCGAGGTGCGACAAACAGAATTGTCTCCAGATATTTCCCAATGTCCTTTGAGGGACAAAATTACCACCAGTTGGGAACTACTGGCTTCAAGGGTTATGGGAGTCTTCTCTGAAGAGGTGACATCTGATCTGAGGCGAAGTGATATGAAAGGGCCAGCCATGAAGGATCTGGGGGTAGAGGCAAGGGGATGGATAAGGGCAAACACCCTAACATGGGAAAAGGCTTTGTGTATTGGCTGGGGCGGCTGAAGCCTGGTGAGCTGTGCTGAGAGTGGCAGGAGGGAGTATCAAAGAGGTAGACAACTTCAGATCATGAGAGTCCTCTAGACAATGGAGTCATTTTAAGCGTTTTAGTTTATCAGGAAAAAATGGTGGCAAGGGTAATTTTTTTAACTCTAGGTCGTTAAAGTCTTTCTTTTATCTTTGAAATTTTTAAAACAGGTTAGAATGTATCACAACTAACACCTCTCTGGGAAAAAACTATTGATCTCTTTATGTTCTGCAGAATTAATCATTCCTTCATTCACTAAGCAAATATTTATTGAGTGCCCAGTATGTCCCAGACACTGTTTTAGGCATTTGGAGCATGACTGAAAAAAAGAAAGATCCTACCCTCTTGGAGCTTATGTCGAATTGGAAGAGACAGATAAACATAGACATAATGAAAATTAGTTATATAGTATGGTAGAAGACAACTGCTATGCACCAAAAATTATAAAGCAGGATAAAAAGGACAGAAATTGTGGTGGAGATATATAACACAATATGTCACAATAAGTCTAAAAGAAGAAAAATATAATCAATACACCATGTTCTTAGGCAGTTAAACATTTCTAGAGCTTTCCATTTATTCTTTTATGTTCATTCTATTTACTCCAGAATCAAATACTTTGTCTTATTTTCTCATAAATGGATCTTGTGAACTGACTGGAAGATACCTGAGAATGTAAACAAGACCTAATCGTGTGCAGGTGGTGTAGCTTAGGGCACCCCAGAAGGAGTGTCAAGTTGTCTGAAAATCAACAATGAATAGGTGAATCCCTTTAAGTCGTTATTTTGGTGGGAACCCAAATATATGACTGTATGACCATTGGTATGAATTCATGTCATGATTAATGAGAAGCATCCAAAAATCTACCAACAATCACTCAAAGAGTAATCTGTAAATATATGTATTTCATCTCAGGCCAAGCGTAATTTTCTCTAATGTTTTATTGATAAAATGTTAAGTAAATTGAGCTAACACTTTTGCGTGTGTAATCATAATCATGAGTTAACACAATTGTGTGTGTAATCATAATAAATAAAAACTTCACCTGGGCTCAGTGGCTTATGCCTGGAATCCCAGCACTCTGAAAGGCCAAGGCGGGTGGATCACTTGAGGCCAGGAGTTCAAGACCAGCCTGGCCAACATGGCGAAACCCCATCTCTACTAAAAATACAAAAATTAGCTGGGTGTAGTGGCATATGCCCGTAGTCTCAGCTATTCAGGAGGCTGAGGCAGGAGAATTGCTTGAACCTGGGAGGCGCAGGTTGCAGTGAGCCAAGATCGTACCACTGCACTCCAGCCTGGGCGACAGAGCAAGACTCCATCTCAAAAATAAATAAATAAATAAATTTAAAAATAAATACTTGTTACAACTGACTTTTATTCAAGGACATTTCAAATAAGATAATTGAAACAAATTAAAATTCTTCTGTCAAGACAATATATACAGCTATTATGTACTCAAAATTTTTTTAATAATAAAATGAAAACGAATCTTTTTTTTTTTTGAGACAGAGTCTCGCTCTGTCGCCCAGGCTGGAGTGCAGTGGTGTGATCTCAACTCACTGCAACCTCTGCCTCCCAGGTTCAAGCAATTCTCCTGTCTCAGCCTCCCAAGTATCTGGAACTACAGGCACATGCCACCACACCTGGCTAATTTTTGTATTTTTGGTAGAGATAGGATTTCACCTTATTAATCAGGCTGTTCTCAAACTCCTGACCTCAGGTGATCCACCCACCTCGGCCTCCCAAAGTGCTGGGATTACAGGCGTGAGCCACCCAGCCCAGTCACAAATAGATTTTTTTTAAAGACTAAGATACTTATATTGGTGTCCTATGGTCACTGTAAGAAATTTCTACAAGCATGGTGGCTTAACACAGTGGAAATTTATTATCTCACAGTTATGGAAGCCAGAAGTCTGAATCTGCTTCACTGAGCCAAAATCAACATGTCAGCAGGGCCGCACTTTCTCTGGAGCCTCCAGTGGAGAATCTGCTCCTTGCCTGTCTTCCTGCTCCAGGTAGCTGCCGGCATTCCTGTGGAGTGCTGCATCATTCCAGTACCTACCTCATGTTCATATCACCTTCCCCTCTGTGTGTCTAATTTCCCTCTGCTCTTCTCACGAAGGTATTTGTGATCACATTCAGGGTTCATCCAGATAATCTAGGATAATCTCTCCATCGCAAAATCCTTAAGTAATCAATCACAGCTGCAAAGACCCTTTTCCAAAAAGGTAACATTTACAGGTTCCAGGGACTGGGACATAAATGTCTTTTGGAAAGCCATTTTTCAGCCTACCACAAGGAACAATGTTTTCTTACATAATGGAAAATGGGGAACTAAATTCAAGCATTTGGGAAAAATCCCTGTTCTCATATAAGCACTTCAGTTCATCAGCAAACAGACAGCAAAGTGTTGATCTGAATTCCAAGTATTTCCTATCCTATTAAAATGAATTGGAATTGTTAAGTAAAAGTAAATGACAACATATCACATCCTCCCTGATTTTCACTCTAATTAACATGAAAAGGAGCCACTCTAGGTTTCAGATCTTTTTAATTTAAAGAAAAACATTACGACAACAAAATTATTTTATTACCAAAAGGATATGCTTTACATTTTAGTGGTTGTAGAATTGGATATCAATTCCAAACTGTCAATACAAACTCAAATTAAAAACTAGACTTAGGAATCTCCATTTTCTTATATTAGTATTTTATGTTTGTTGAGAAAGCTGGCTCCTAGGCCACACTCACATACTAAAAATCATATGACGTGGAGTTCTGCTCCTCTTAGGATTGAAAACATGACAGGAGAACATCACTCCTACCCTTACAACAAGGAAAAAGGCAGATAATCTACAAAAATATCACTCTTCTTAAGCCCATCAGAGCTAAAATCATAGAGTTACAAAATAAATCAGGCAAACTAAAACTAAATTCCAAAGAGCAATAAACCCTTCTGAAAATAAGTGGGATAATGAACTGTTCCATCTTTGGAAGAGTAAGGAAGAATCTGCCAATGTAAAAGTGGGTAAGAAGAAAACTGCAACACTTTTTTACAAAAGCCAAGTGTGTGCTAGGACAATTCAAACTGCTTGGCAGATCAAACCCGTGGGGAATCTACATGCATTCTTCGGTTGTTTTCCATGAGTCTCTACTGGTTGCTCACAAGAAAGATTGGAACATGACAAGAGATCTGAGGCAGCCGTCTCTTCCCCCTTGGTGAACCATAGGGATGAAACCCTGTCTGCATTTCTGATCCTGCTCTCAAACGAAGCAAAAGCCTTTGCCTCTGGGAGAGAAGCAGAAAAGTCCCCCACCCAGGCAAAGATCCACTGCTTCTGGGAGATGGTAGACACAAAAGCTGTCTGAGTGAGAGGCTGTTAGGAGAGTGTAGGAAACCGTACACCTCCACTCCCAGGCAAAGCCATCAGCTACTGAGAGAGAATTAGTAGCAAAATCCATTAGCCCATTGGGGTAGGGAGGTAACAGAAAATCTATTCAGCTATACTAATAGAAGGCAGAGACCTTCTACTACTGAGTAAGAACAAAGATTATCTCTCCTATTCAAGACCTTCGACAGATGCAAGGCAAGATATGGTTACTATGTCAGGGAAAGGCAGGAATGGTGATAAAGCCCTCATCACAGAGGACCAAGAACATAGGGCCTAACTAAGACTGAGGCTGAGACCAGGGAACAAGAAAATCTCCACTTTCCCTACCATAAGCTTTGTACCTAGCAATATGCAACTGAGAGAGTGGCAAGAGCATAAAGAACCCCTGTTTGTGCATAGATATTTAGGGTCTGCTGAAAGCTGAGAGTGAAGCAAGAACACAGAAAAACCTTCCTGCACTTTAGTTCCCAAAGTAAGCACAAGGTAGCAGCCACCCAGAGCTAGAAGAATCTGCAGCTGTAGTGCACAAAGGTAATGTTAGCAACAAAAAACCCAGCTCAGCTACTAACCAGATTGGCTCAACTTCCCTACATTAACAGCCTGAAAAAAGAGGAGACCATTTCTAGGAGTTAATTCTACTTACTTCAGACTCTACTGGTCTAAAAAAAAAAAAAAAGAAAGAAAAGCCTCACAGTCAACAAAAAAAAAATACCAGACAGAAAAGTAATTGTTAGATGTTAGCAGAAGGAATGGAATAATAAAGACTGGAGCAGAAATAAATGTAATAGAGACTAGAAAAGCAATAAAAAAGATCAATGAAACTAAGTTGGGTTTTTTTGAAAAGATAAACAAAATCAACAAATCTTTAGCTAGACTAACCAAGAAAAAAAGAGAAAAGACTCAAACAAAATCAGAAATGAAAGAAGAGACATTACAACTGACATCATGGAAATGAAGGATCATAAGAAACTATTATGAACAATTACGTGCCAAAAAATTAGATTATCTAGAAGAAATGAATACATTTCTAGACACATGCAACTTATCAAGGCCGAATCACAAAGAAATATAAAAATTCAAACAGACCAATAACAAGAGGAGATTGAAGCTGTAATATAAAGTCTTCCATAAAAAAAAAAGCTCAGGACCTGATGGCTTCACTGCTGAATTCTATCAAACATTTAAAGACCTAATACCAATTCTCCACAAATTATTCCAAAAAATCAGAGAGGAGGAAATACTTCCAAACTCCTTTTACAAGGCCAACATTATCCTGACACCAAAGCCAGAAAAGGACATCACAAGAAAAGAAAACTACAGGCCAAGATCCTTGATAAATCTAGAGCAAAAGCTGTCACCAAAATACTAGCAAACTGAATTCAACAACACATTAAAAGAATTATTCACTACAATCAATTGGGACTAATTCCTAGGATGCAAAGACGGCTTAACACACACAGATCTATAAATGTTATATGTCACATTAATGGAATGAAGGATAAAAATCATATGATTATCTCACTAGATACAGGAAAAGCATTTGACAAAATTCAATATCTTTTTATGATTAAAAACACTCTCAAAAAATTAGATACGGAAGAAATGTACCTCAATACAATAAAGGTCATATATGACAAGTTCATAGCTAACATCATATTCAATGGAGAAAAGTTGAAAGCTGTTTCTCTAAGACCTGGAACAAGACAAAGATGCCCATTTCTACCACTTCTACTCAATATAGTACTGGAGTTCCCAGCCAGGGCAATAAGGCAGGGAAATAAAAATGGGAGCATTAAATTGCCCCTATTTTCAGACCATGTTATCTTATATATTTAAAAAAAAAACCTAAAGATTCTATAAAAAAGAAAAAATACTTAGAACTGATAAATTCAGTTAAGTTGCAGGATACAAAATCAAGACACAAAAATCAGTAGTGTTTCTCTACACTAACAATGAAGTTTCTGAAAAAGAAATCAGGAGAACCGTCTTATTTACAATCGCTACAAAAAAAAAACATACTTAGGAATAAATTTAACCTAAGAAGTGAAAGACCTGTCACTAAAAACTATAAAACATTAATGAAAGAAATTCAAGAAAACATAAATAAATAGAAAGATATCTCATGTTCGTGAATTGAAAGGATTAATATTGTTAAAATGTCCATACTACCCAAAGTGATCTACAGGTTCAAAGCAAACTCTATCAAAATTTTAATGTCACTTCTCACAGACGTAGAAAAAGTTTTTTAAATTCTTATGAAACCTCTCAAAAAAATTACAAATAACTAAGTCAATTATTTGCAAAAAGAAAATAATTGGAGGCATCACACTACTTGATTGCAAACTATACTACAAATCAATAGTAATTAAAACAGCATGGTACTGGCATAAAAATAGACATAGCAGCCAATGGGACACTATACAGAATCCAGAAAAGAACCCATTCATCTGTGGTCTATTGATTTTCAACAAAGGTGCCAAGAATATCCAATTGGAACAACAGATGGTGTTGGGAAAAATGGGTATCTATAGGGAAAAGAATGAAATTGGACACTTATTTTACACCACATAGAAAAACTAACTCAAAATAGATCAAAGAACATAAATGTAAGATCTAAAACTGTAAAATTACTAGGAAAAAAAAAACATAGGGGAGAAACTACACAACATTGGTCTAGGCGATTATTTTTTAGGTTTGACCCCAAAGGTTAGGCAACAAAAGCAAAGATAGACAAATGGGATTACATTAAAATAAAAAGCACATCAAAGGAAACAATTAACAGAGTGAAGAGACAACCTACGGATTGGGAGAAAATATCTGCAAGCCATACATCTAATAATGGATCAGTACATAAAATATATAAGGAACTCAAGCAACCCTCTAAAAAAACAAATTACCCAATTAAGAAATGGGCAAAGGATCTAAATAGACATTTCTCAAAAGAAGACATACAAATGACTTCAGATATATGAAAAAATGTTCAACATTACTAATCATTGAAGAGATGCAAATTAAAACCACAATGAGATAGCACCTCACAACTGTTAGAATGGCTACTATGAAAGCTACAAAAGACAGGTGTTAGCAAGGATTTGGAGGAAAGGGAATCCTTGTACACTGTTGGTGGGAATGCAAATTAGTACAAACATGGAACATGGTATGGAAGTTCCTGAAAAAATTATAAATAGAATTACCACATCATTTAGTAATACCATTTCTGATACCCAAAAGATTTAAAAATCAGTGTGTTGAAGAGATGCCTGCCTGTATCCCCATGTTCATTGCAGCACTATTCACAATAGCCAAATTATGGAATCAACCTAAGTGTCCATAAAGGAATAAATGGATAAAGAAAGTGTGGTATATATACAAAATTAAATACTATTCAACCTTTAAAAAGAAAGAAATGCTGTTGTTTGCTACAACATGGGTAGAATTAGAGAATATTATGCTAAGTGAAATAAGCCAAACATTGAAAGATAAATACTGCATGTTCTCACTTATATGTGAAATCTAAAACAACTGAACTCATAGAAGCAGAGGGTAGAATGGTGGTTACCAGAGGCAGGGGGTTGGGGGGAATCAGATGATAGACAAAGGACACAAATCCGGAGATGATAGTCAAAGGATACAAAGTCTCAGTTAGATAAGAGGAATGAGTTTGATTTTTTTTAGATCAATAGTACAGCATGCTGAATATAGCTAATAATTGAATATTGTACTTTTCCATATCACTAAGAGAATAAATTCCTAATGTTCTCATCACAAAAAAGTCAAATATTTGAAGTAATAGATATGTTAATTAGCTTAGTTTAATCATTCCACATTGTATTCAAAAGTCATAACACCACTTATATAAATATATACAACTATAATTTGTCAATATACAATTTAAAAAATAATACAATCTACTTTGCACAAAAAATGAAAAGAAAAACAACCAAAAAAAAAAAAAAAAAAAAAAAAACCCTTGTCAAGATTAGACAACAGAACCAGATCCAGAGATGATTCAGCTAATAGAACGATCAGACAAGGACATTTTTGAGATCATAATTAATATGTTAAAGGATCAAGAGGAAAGAATGGAAAACATGTCTCAATAAATTAAGATTTTCAGCAGAGAGATTGAAACTATAAAGAAGAGCCAAATGCAAATTATAGAAATTAATAACACAATATCGAAGATGGAAATTCATCTGTCAGTTTTGTCAGCAAACACAACAAAGTAAAGAATTAAAGATAGGTAAAGAGTAACTATCCAAAGTGAAACATAAATAGAAAATACAGTTGTTGTTTTTTTAATTCAGAAGCCTTGAGTCAATCTCAAAGAGTTTAATGTGTATAAGTAGATTCCTAAAAAGAGAAGAAAAAACATGACAGGAAAAAAAGTATTTTAAAAATATACATTTCAGGCCGGGCACATTGGCTTACGCCTATAATCCCAACACTTTGGGAGGCTGAGGTGGGCCGATCACTTGAGGTCAGGAGTTCAAGATCAGCCTGGCCAAAATGGTGAAACACCATCTGTACTAACACAAAAAAAATTAGCCAGGTGTGGTGGTGGGCACCTGAATCTCAGCTACTGGGGAGGCTGAGGCAGGAGAATTGCTTGGACCCAGGAGGTGGAAGTTGCAGTGAGTCGAGACTGCCCCACTGCACTCCAGCCTGGGCAACAGAACAAGACTCCCTCTCAAAAAAAAAAGAAAAAAGAAAAACTATATATACATAGTATTTTAAATGTATATATAAAATATTTTAAATATATATATACACACACATACATTTAAAATGTATATGTAAATATATATACACACACATTTATATATATATTTATATATTTATAAATATATATATACACACACACATTTCAAAACTGACAAAAGATAACAAAAAACATAATGCATAAAATAATGCAAGATACTCGGAGAACCCAAGCAGGGTTAACAAAATTTAAAAAACGAAGAAGAAGAATCAGCGTTAACTTGCTAAAAACTAAAAACAGAGAGAAAAATCTTGAAAGTAGCTGGAGAAAAAAAAAATTACACACAGAAAAACAAATAAAGAATTATCACAGATTTCTTATCAGAAAGTATAAGCAAGCCAGAAGACAATGGAGTAACATCTTTAAACTACAGAAAAGTGAAAAACTGTAAATTTAGAATCTATATATCCAATGAAACTATTTCTTTGAAATAAAGAGTTTTTTCCAAACAAACAAAAGCAGAGAGAATTTATTGCCAAAATGCCTGTACCACAAGAAATACTAAATGAAGTTCTTCAAGCAGAAAGGATATGGTCAAAACAGATGGGAATTTGGATCTACACAAAGAAATTGAGAGAATCAAAACAGGCAGAATTAGGGTAAATATTTAAAATTTTTAATTATTTAATTTTTTATAGTTATTTAAATTATTTAAAAATTATGAAAGCAAAAGCAGTAGCAATGTATTCTAGGATGTATAACCTGAGTAGAAGTAAAATTTATGACAATAGCCCAAAGAATTTGAGGGAGCAAATAAAAGTGTACTATTTTAAGGTTCTTAGACTACATATGAAGTAGAACAATATTATTTAAAGGTGCACTCTGATTGGAAAGATATGTATATAGTAAATGCTAGAGCAACCACTAAGATTAAAAAAAAAGAGGTATAAGTAATAAGCTAATAGTTGTGTTAAAATGAAATCATAAACCTATGCAATACAAATGAAAAGAGAAAAAAACAAACAGAACAAATAGAAACAAAAGAAACAGAAAAAGAGCAAAATGGCATATCTATGTATAATCATGTCAATAATTGTATTAAATTCAAGTGGTCTACACACAAAAATCAGAGATTATCATACTTAAATCTGGATTTTAAGAAGCAAGACCAAAATAAAAGCAGCCTGAAAGAACCACACTTATTAAAAGTAAAAGGATGGAAAAAGATATGCAAATACTAATCGAGAGAATACCAGAGTGATTTTATAATAAAGTCAATGCAGATTTCAGTACAAGAAATATTACCAAGATAAAGACGACCATTCGATAATGCTAAAGGAATAAAATTAATCAAGAAGACATAACAATACTAAATATGTAGATACCTAATAATGGAACTTTAAAACACACAGGCGAAAACTGATAGGCATGAAAGAAGAAATAGAAAAATCCACAAGTGTAGTTAGAGAGTTCAAAAAACCTCTCAGTAAGTAAGAGAATAAGTAAACAAAAATCCGTAAGAATATAAAAGATGTGACCAACACTGCCAGCCAACCCCACCCAACAACAGTAGAGCACACATTTTTAAACTACAATATATTAGATTCTGGGCCATAAAACAAATCTTGACAATGTAAGAGAGTTGAAATCACACAAAATATGGCCTCTGACAAAAGGAAATTAAACAGAAATGAATATCAGAAAAATTCCTTGAAAACCTCCAATACTTGGAAATTAACTAATTTCTAAATTAAATATAAGTCAAAAAGTCACATAGAAGACCAGTATTTTGAACCAAATGAAACTAAAAACTGAACCTAAACAAAAACTGTAGTACACAGCTAAAGCAGGGCTTTGGGGGATTTTTATGGCATTAAGTAACTGTATTAGAAAACAAGAGATACATATAGGATCTAAACTTCCTCCTTAAGAAACCAGAAAGAGAAGAAATTACACCAAAGTAAGCAAGAGGAAGAGATAATAAAGATACAAGTAGAAAGCAATAAATAGAAAACAGAAAAAAAAAAGAAAAAAATCAACGCAGCTCAAAGCTAATGCTTTTAAATGATAATAAAATGGATAACCTCTAGCCAATCTGATCAAGAAAAAGAAAAGACATTATCTGACTTTTATTTTTTAATAAATTTTTTAAAAGTTGAACTCATAGAGTAGAGAGTAGAATTATGTTTACCAGAGGAGGGCGGAGGGAGGATGGGGTTGGGCTGATGTTGGTCAAAGGATACAAAAGCAGAAGGAAAAAGTTTAAGAGATTTATTGTATATATAGTTAATAACAATATACTATATTCTTGAGAATTGCCAAGAGAGTAGATTTTAAGTGTTTCCACCATAAAAAAAAAAAACATGAGTATATGAGGTAATGGTATGTTAAGTAACTTGTTTTAGCCGTTTCGTAATGTATACGTATTTCAAAACACCATGTTGTATGCAATAAATATATAAATTTTGTCAATAAAAAAATAACTTTTTTTAAAGGTTTTTTAAAGCAATCTTGCTTTTATGTTTTCATATGAATTATACCCAAACCAGGTATCTTAAGTTTAGAAGTTAATCAATATTTTTCCTTCTTAAAAAAAAAATTGGCCTAAATCACCAAGAAAGTTGTGTCAAATCTAAACATTCCTATTTGTTATTGTTTTAAGCATTCCTTATTCTCTGAAAACAAACAAAGCCAAAAATAAACAAAGAAACAAAAGATAGGTAAGGATTTTCCAGTATTAGGGATTTTTCATTAGACAAAAAAATTTTTATTGCACTGCAGACTCAGATATAAGCACTTCAGCTATTGCTCTCCACAAGCAAAACTAAACACTCATTTTCTTTGTTGCTATAGAATAGAATATTAAGACAGTATTAAGATCCATTCATTCAGTTTCATGACATACCAAATACATTGCTGGAATACATTCTACTTGAAAATTTTAAATTGCTCTGCCACGTGTCATCTTTACATGTAAGTTTAGCGGAATGATATTTTCTTTTAAATATCACTTAAGATCACTCAATTATGAGAGTAGAAGGAGAAAGCCCTTTAGTAATAGTATTGTTGAATATTGGAATGAAAATCCCTGAGCTCCTTGTCTTATGAAATAAGTCTTTTTGTGTGCATAAAATATAGTTCAACATTAAGCATTTTCTCCAAAATGGGTGACAAATCCCAGAGTAATCTTCATACAAAGTTATTTTAGGTGCCTAATGCCTGTAAAATTATACTTGTGCCTTGTCCTAAAGTTGAGGGTCTTTCAACATTTTCATCATAAACCTCGTTTTTCAGGGACTTATAACTGAGCTACAGAAATTTGCTTCAGGATGAAACTCGGAATACCCAATTTCAGTCAGATCTAGTTATAACCAGCGAAAATAAAGACCCAAAAGTTTGCATTTTATCTTTCTCACTTGGCTATCTATATTTTTAAGTTAAAAGAAACACTTGCAGACATTTCCACCAGTTTCTCATTTTTCAAAAATCTTTATATTTGGCATTTTTAAAATATAGCAAAAAGGATAAAGAGAAAATTTAATGAGTAATTAGTGTCTCGAGGGAAGGATAAAGAGGTGCTGAATCGCTCACAGCCAACTCACCCTCCAAAATCCAGGTAAGGTCAGTAGATATTGAAACTCATTACAACATAATGACATTTATTTTCAGTGAAAAGCTTTTATTGAATGAGAACAGAATACCTAATCGAGGCCTATAGCATAGAAAGTCATGGGAAAATTTAACCACAAACATTCACTATACAGTGGAGTAATATTCTAGGTTAAAAAAGTAAAAAAAAAAAAAAAGAAAACAAAAAAGAATTATTTACTCTCAAATAATAGCAGTAGCTCATATTCCAAATACTGGTTTGTTTCCTTGTACTTATAAGAAATTACCTTTCCCAAATGAGGAGATTTATCACTTTAGCGAATAGATATTTAAATAGAGATGCTATTGTTTATGCAAACTGGAGCTTTCATGTGTCTATTGTTATAATACTAAGTTCTGGAGAAGGTGGGCAGAAAAGGATGTTGTAGCAACCTCAGAGGTAATATACTTTCCTAGCCCCTAAATCACTATTTGACAAGGTGAAGGACAACAAATGTGATCATTGTTTGCTTGGTTATTCCTATTAAACACAACCATAATCCTTCAGAGCAATAATCCTATTCTTCATTTCCACATTGCCCAGTGTCTCTCATCTTTTGCACACTCCACCTTTGTTGATCCCATCTCAGCACCACCTAAAATGCACACTAAGTGGTCTTCTCATGCCTGGCAAAGAAAGGAAACTCAAAAGTGCTCCTGGTTGCCTTGCTACTTCTTCCGTGCTTCCCTGTCAAGCACATCCATGCCCCATAACAGGTCTTCAAGTCCTGTGTGCTCTGTGTGCACTTTTCATTTTTGATTGTCACCCATAAAGAATCTGGGCCAGACCTGATACGTTTAAGGTCAAGATACAGGAAAGAAAATCAGGCTTCAGTGTGTAAACTGAAAGTAACAAGTCTTTATTTAAAGGTAGCAACATGAAAATCATTCTAGATTTTAATCTCGATTCTGCTACAAGCCAGCTGTTCTTAATGTGTCTGAGTCTGAATTTTCTTACCCGAAAAAAAATAAAAAGATTGAATCAGAAGATTTTTTAAATCCCTTCTAGATCTAAAGGTCTGAAATTCTTGTGGAAATAAGTATTTATTTCAGTAAGGTAAATTTTTTTTATCATTTAGCCCAACTAAACCCACACAGATAACAGTTTTCTTCCCCAAAAGCATTTGAACGTCCTGAATAAACACAGGATTACGAATGATAAAAATCAGACTCAGTACTAAAATTTCACGTTTTATTAAGGAGTTTTATTAAGGAGTCCTCCATTAGAGGACTCCTTTCCCGACAATAGACAGCTAACCACTCCACCATTGCCTGGTTGCATGGCCAAATCCATGAAAGAAAGTAAGACAGAGGGCTGTGCTGAAATCCCTCACTCTTGTAGATTTGAAACTAACCCCTTGGAAAATCCAGTGGCTTTTGTGGGTTAGCTGTGCATGTGAAATGCAAGCTTGTTAAGAACTTAAACCAATATTCATAATTTGATGTCAGCCGGATTCCTTTCTCTTCCCATCCCCTGGTGAAGTATAAAGGAGGGCTATAAAGATGAGAAAAGGGAGGCATAGAATCCATGTGAGTTTGAATTAACTTTCAGCTCACTGTGAAAGTTCACAAAGAATTTTAAAGTGCCAGAATTTGGGGGTGCTATCTAGGGGAATTTCACCACTCCATGTGCTTATTCCAAGAGCTATACATCTAGGTAGGGTATGATAGAAATTTTTAAAGAAATTACATACAATTAAAGCCCATCTAGGCCTTTCCCACCTTCAGAACCTGGACAAACTGCCAGTGACAGAATCCTGTCTTTTCTCTGTCTGTAAGAGCCACTCTCAGTTGTTCTGGGACTCTATAGCCCTACTATGTCTAATTACTAAGGCAGATTGGGGATGCCCCTTCACATTAAGGGGAGAAAGGACATCCCCTGATATCATGAGAACATGCTTAAAATATGCTGCAATAATTCCAAATAAAGAACAAAAGCAAGAATATTATCACAATATGTAAGGATTAGGTATTTCCAGAAAGTGCAGGCATAAGACCCCCAAAGGAACCTCTTACTCTCCCTTCAGTGTAGGTCCACTTTGGAGACTGCAGTGTGAGCAAAGATCCCAGGCAACTATGTGCCCCTAAAGTACATGGCAAGTCCTTCTTTATTAAAAAGGTTTACGTGTGCATGTGTCTTTATAGCAGCATGATTTATACTCCTTTGGGTATATACCCAGTAATGGGATGGCTGGGTCAAATGGTATTTCTAGTTCTAGATCCCTGAGGAATCACCACACTGACTTCCACAATGGTTGAACTAGTTTACAGTCCCACCAACAGTGTAAAAGTGTTCCTATTTCTCCACATCCTCTCCAGCACCTGTTGTTTCCTGATTTTTTTAATGATGGCCATTCTAACTGGTGTAAGATGGTATCTCACTGTGGTTTTGATTTGCATTTCTCTGATGGCCAGTGATGATGAGCATTTCTTCATGTGTTTTCTGGCTGCATAAATGTCTTCTTTTGAGAAGTGTCTGTTCATGTCCTTTGCCCACTTTTTGATGGGGTTGTTTGTTTTTTTCTTGTAAATTTGTTTGAGTTCATTGTAGATTCTGGATATTAGCCCTTTGTCAGATGAGTAGGTTGCAAAAATTTTCTCCCATTCTGTAGGTTGCCTGTTCACTCTGATGGTAGTTTCTTTTGCTGTGCAGAAGCTCT